>NW_020525372.1:0-320000 GCF_003368295.1 Carassius auratus | reverse complement strand
AATATTTAATACAGACATTGACTTATGCATGGCACCAAGGTTCTTATTGAAATATTTTTTTAATTTACAATTTCTCTTTTCAATTAAGTTTTTTTTTTTTGTTACTTAAAAGTTATTCTGTATTTTTTCTACATGTAGTTTGAGCGTATTTAATTCTTGTTTTAGTATTTTTAGGGCTACAAAATGAATTCACTGGTATAGTTTTAATTATTTACATTTTCAAAAAAGTTTGCATACACGGACTAGTGTTACTGCTATCTAGTGACATTTTCATGTTTAAAGCAGGTTGTACATTGTACAGGTTTCAGGTTTTCTAAAGTACCATTTATTTTAAAATATTTAATATATTTAAATGCACTTTATTTTTTATATTAGTTAGTTCTGAGGTCGTGAAAATGTGTTTTAGTTAAGCACTCCAATGTACTACCATGAATGTAATCTGTACAAAAACTATGGTATTATATATTTTTATATATATATATATATATATATATATATATATATATATATATATATATATATATATATATATATATATATATATATATATATATATATATAAAGAGAGAGAGAGAGAGAGACGCTTTCTACGTTGTCGCAAAAAAGACACAGTATAAGCACAGATGAATCCATGTTGTGATAACTGAGGGGAAACCGTTATCTCCTGCTCCCATACTGGCCTTGGGAAAAAGGATGTTCTCTTACTCTTACTGCAGTGATGTCCATGCCAGCCGTCTCTGCACTGGCAACTGTTGGGCTCCACACAGCTCCCGTGTGCTCCACAGCTGGGCTCGCAGACAGCTGCACACACGTATACACATACACATTCAGCCATACACAGAGACGCAGTCTTTAGTCTTAGTAATGTTTCCTGTGCTGTTCAGCAAGCCTGCAGCCCAAGTGGAAATTTTAAGGTGCAATCAAGCACATTTTTGATCAAACACATCCACAGTTCTTCTGCTAAGTCGAGATAATCTCACCTTTGGAGCACAGATCGCCATAGTAGCCTTTGCTGCACTTGCATTTGTTTCTCCCCGTGCATTTGCCTCCATTTCTACATGGCTGGTGACATTTACCTGCAGACAGCAATTGCATTAGTCGCAATCCCAAAATGCAAAAACAACAGACTGCAAAAGAGAATGTTTTTTCTTCGCTAACTGACATTTCTAAATTAGTATCTGAACTTACACACATTCTATTAGTAACTTATATTGTTAGGTCAATATCATCTTTTCAAAGGACTCTAGCTCTTGTTTATAATTAATTTCTCCATTCAGGTTCCATACAATCATGTTTTATATTTAAAACACACAAATATATATTTAAATCAAATATAAACATATTTATTTATTTACCCCATTGAAGTTTTATGCAGTATCACATTTAGATATATATACACTAATAAAACTTACAATATACATTTTTCAGTGTAGAGTGCTTTTGAAAAACAAGAGCAGACAGCCCCTTCCCAAACTCTCTCGGATCCTCTTACACCTGCATATTTGATCAAGACCAACTGAATTTCAGCGGCTTCTTTGTTCCTTCACAAATCAGGGAAATCCATATCCATGCAACCAGACAAAGGGGGGGACTCTTGGCGATTATGTCATAAACCATTTTGACAGAGAACACGATACTGCAGTGGATCAGTCGGTAAAAACTGGATTAATGCTATTAAAATGTTAAAATGAGATCTTTCTCTTCCCTCCCTTTTCAGACCAAACGCCTCTGAATACTGCAATACTTCCTGCCTTTGAATAGTAAAGGATGATAACCAGGGTCAAAGAGGAGTTGTTTAAACATCAACGAAATACACTATAGACCTTTGAAGCAAAGCAAGCTTGTATAAATAATTGCGATTACCAAAGCAAACCTCAGTGAGCAAGTCCTAAATTGCATTTATCTCAATACCTGTTTAATTTTAAAAAAAGGAAGCAAAAGCTTTCTGTAAATGGCCAAAGATAAAATGCCACACTGTTTGAGTGCATGTGAGCTCATGAGGCTGTTATTAGTGATTAGGGTGACAACACAACTGCATTACATCCTGTGTTTGCCCATGAAGGTGCCGGCCTATTAAACACTAATGTGAGAACACACTTCACTTAAGAAGTTGACTTGGAGAACTGCTCTGAGGGCAATTTGTGGAAGTGAGCCTATTACAATCTAAGAACAACAACACTGCTTTCCCTTTGAAAGATGATGATAATAATATAACAGTTAGTTAATACCCTATGTTAGAAGTTAATAGAGCTATTTAGTCAGTAGTACTAAAAAGCTGGCATTTTTAAAGTCATAAGGTCAGGGATTTTTTTTTTTAATGGTACTTTTTCAGTTGTGAGCTAAATCAAATCTGTTATTTTCTTAATATGTAATCTATTCCTATGATGCAAAGCTGAATTTCCAGCATTATTTACTCTAGTCTCCTTCAGAAATCATTCTAATGTGCTGACATGGTGCTCAGAAATGCATTTCTCATTTTCTTTAATGTTAAAAACAGTTGTGATGCTTAATATCTTTAGTGGAAACAGTAATGCATGTTTTTCAGGATTCTCTGACAAATAGGAAGTTTTTTTGAAATGAAAATCATGTGTTATATTATAAATGCCTTTACTGTCATTTCTGATCAATTTAATGCCTTCTTGCTCAATAAAACCATTTTATTAATTAATAAGAAAATAAATAGTACTGACCCCAAACTCTTGAAGGGTACTTTTGAACATTACTACACAAAGACTATCGAATTCATGAAGCAAATAAAACAATGCGCCTTCAGTAGTTGCAGTTCTTATCAACTTTTTCCCCCTAAAAACCCATTTACATTTTTTTTTCATTGCAAGTTGGCTTGATTTTGTTTAGATCACTGTTCATTTGTTCTGTAGTCTGTTCCATTCACAGTGATGATGAAGGTACATGTAGCTGAACTCACTGAGCTCACAGCGGCTCCCTTCAAAGCCGACGGTACAGATGCATTTGCCAGGATGGAAACACGTCCCTCCATTCAAACAGGTAGTGCTGCAGTTAGCTGTTAATGTAGAAAATGCAACGCAAAGTCAATGAACACGTCACAAACTACATAGAAAAATGATGCACAAACAATTTGTGCTTAGGTCAAGAACAAGGTAAAAAAAAAAAAAAGAATTTAAAGACTATGATCACACTTTTCAGGCTACTTCCTGTCTTGTTATTGGCTAATTAGTAATGTTAAGCCATTTATTAATATGTATTTATGCGTATGTGTATTTTTGTGTATTATACATATACGTTTATAGCATGTTTTAGTCAAGTTCAAGTCCTGTTGTTATTGATTTATGGTTTAATGAATGGTGGCACAATATAGTGAAAGTGAAAAGTGAAAGTGACATTCAGCCAAGTATGGTGACCCATACTCAGAATTTGTGCTCTGCATTTAACCCATCCGAAATGCACACACACAGAGCAGTGAACACACACACACACTGTGAGCACACACCCGGAGCAGTGGGCAGCCATTTATGCTGCGGCGCCCGGGGAGCAGTTGGGGGTTCGATGCCTTGCTCAAGGGCACCTAAGTCCTGGTATTGAAGGTGGAGAGAGAGCTGTTCATGCACTCCCCCCACCCACAATTCCGTCCGGCCCGAGACTAGAACTCACAACCCTTCGATTGGGAGTCCAACCCTCTAACCATTAGGCCACAACTTCCACAATAACTACATGTTTGCATGCAACAGGTAGGAAACTAACCTCTCTCACAGCTGGGTCCAAAGTAGCCCGGAGGACATATACACACACCTGGGCTTATACACAGGCCACCGTTCAGACATCTTGAGGAACAGAGAGCTGAAAAAGACAGAAACATTGCTAGTTAATGTATTATATATAATACACCATTAAAATATACATTACTTATAGCAGTCCCAATCTGCTGGGTAATTCATAGAAACCTAGAAACCTTCTAGAATACATGCATGCTCCATTCCTTCATCTAAACTAGTACATAGCGGGTTTAACCATGCTTTGTAATTTGCAAAAGGTATTTTGGGAAGTGATGCTTTGAGATTGAGTATAATCATCATCATAATAAACTATATGTACTTGTTTGTTTCCAAAGGACGCTTGTCTTGCTGAAAAAAAAAAAAGAGTTTTGCAGAATACATTTCTCTTATTTTTTTTTTTTACCTATCTGGCTTTTGTATTGGAGACTTAATGATGAGGTTCTACATGCTCGCATCTGTTGTAAATGGATTGACATGGCTCCAGGTATGATATGATATGAGACATTTCTGGGACAGTTCCGAGATCCAGTAAGACCAAAACTATTCATAAAACCTCAAATATTGAAATATATAATTACAGTATTTCATTCAATATAAATAATTTGTTTTCATTTGAATGTTTAACTTTTTTATTACTTCTTTTAATTCATTCACAATGCAGTTCAAGTCAACTGCACAGTCAGTAACGTTTCAGTAACTTAATTTTTTTAGTCCTTATGGTGCCTCTATATAAATATGGTTACCTTTCTCACAGTGAACACCGTAAAAGCCATCCTGACACTCGCAGACCTGCCTTTCATTGCAGTAGCCTCCATTGTGACAACCACCAGGACACTTTGCTTCAGAAAGAGGAGACATTAATGTGAAAAAATGTTCTTATGTTTTTTTATTACACCAATCGCATCAGATTCTGAGAGAAGTTGAAAGAGCAGTGAATTCAATAACAGTACTTCCTTTAGAAGAACTGACACCAGCAAAGAGAAAAAAAAGGCTTTGAGTTGAAACCAGAATGTCAACAACTTCATCAAATGCAGTGTATACTGTTGCAGATGTGTTTTAATGTAATTCACAACTGTCTTTAAAGACCATGTAGTTTAGTGTGCTTGACATTCTGCCATTCACTCACCCTCATGTCTTTTGAAAACCATTTGACTTTCTTTTTCTCGGTGGAAAAAAAAAGTTTCTCACAATGTCCAAGCTGCTTTTCTCCATACCATGAAAGTGAATGGGGACTGAGGCCGTAAATATATATTTTCAAAGAAAAACGTCTTAAATTTGAGTCTGCTCTTCAAAAGTGCTTGGAAAGTAGCGCTGGAATGTCATATGGACCACTTTTAAGGCTCTTAGTCCCCATTCATTCTCATTATATGGAAAAGAGAAGTTCGCACATCCTGTTAAACGTCTGCTTTTGTGTATTTGTCAAGCCATTCAGGTTCGGAATGACATAAAGGTGTATAAATAATGTCAGAATAATTATTGGTTTTAAGGTTCACTCAATGCGGTTTTCGTTTATGAAACACAAAACTATTGTTCAACATTCTTAAAAATACTCCTTAAAAAAAGGATAAACTTGAAGGTGTTAAACTATATCAACTATGTCAAAGTCATTTTGACCTGTGGTTGAAATTCAAGCAGCCAGTCTTATAAAATAAAAATAAAACAAGTTGTGAGCACTAGTTATTATTGCACCCTCAGCTGTCACTAGGAAACACTTTGCTTCCTCCCCGCGGGGTGGCTTCAGACAGATGGACCATTTGATCTGTGAAGTCTACACGCCGAATGGAGAAGGGTGTGTAGGGGAATGCAACACCGTGAGGTTAGTGTGTGTGTGAGAGAAGGGAGGGGGGGGTCAGAGAAACATAACACGCTCATTCTAAAGGGCTGCAGCTGGCAGGGTTCACATGACCTCATGAGCCAGCGATGGTAGAGAGACACCCGTACCATGATCTCTGCTTCTCTCTCTCTGACCAACTACTCTTAAAGAGGGACAAAACATGCTCATTCGTGCTCCTTAAGAAAGAAAAATCATAAATATGATCTCTTTAATATGTGACCCTAGACCACAAAACCAGTCCTAAGTCGCTGGGGTATATTTGTAGCAATAGACAAAAAAACACTGTATGTGTCAAAATGATCGATTTTTCTATTATGACAAAAAAATCATTAGGATATTAAGTGAATGTCATGTTCCATGAAGATATTTTGTAAATCTCCTACAGTAAATATATCAAAACCTAATTTTTTATAAGTAATATGCATTGCTAAGAACTTCACTTGAACAACTTTAATGGTGATTTTCTCAATATTTCGATTTTTTTGCACCCTCAGATTCCAGATTTTCAAATAGTTGTATCTTAGCCAAATATTGTCCGATCCTAACAGACCATACATCAATGGAAATGATGTTTCAGATGATGTATAAATATCAATTTTGAAAAATGTACACATAAGCCTGGTTCTGTGGTCCAGGGTCACATATATTTATTTGATCAGAAATACAATAAAACAGCAATACTGTGAAATTTTATGTAATGTATTCCTGTGATGCCAGTTATTTACTCCAGTCTTCAGAGTCACATGATTTTTCAGAAGTCCTTCCATCAAAATGTTGAAAACAGTTGGGCTGCTTAATATTTTTGTAGAAACGCTTTTTCAGCATTCTTTGAAGAATATGAAGTTCACAGGAACAGCATTTAAAAATATTTTGTAACATTATGAGTGTCTTCACTTTCACATGACCAATGGTATGCATTCTTGCTGCATTCATTTTGTCAAATGTCTCATTTGTTTATGTTTATATTTTCTTTTAGAAGATGAACAACTGAGATGAAGCTGACTTGAATGAACTTGAAAACTCTTCAGAGCGATAAAATTGGGTCTTGGCTTTAGTCTGCAAAGTTTCGATGACTGATCCAGTGTTTTACATGTCCATAACATTCTCTTTTAAACCACACAGGCATTCAGCATCAGCATTCATGCTTGGACTGCAAAGTTTGAAAACTCACCTTTCTGGCATGTTTTAAAGAAGATAGCGTTGTGTGGAGTCCTCAGAATGATGTTTCCTCCAGCATCCATCACCAGGATGGTCACCTCAAATGCTGCTACACCATCCTGGTCACCTCTGCATGGGAAGCCCACCTGGACCACTGAGTACACAAAAGCCCTTTTGATTACTTAACCTTAAGCATCGATGTGCCACAGGTTTCATATGTTATAATAATCATCTCATAGATGTGATTTTAAGAATCTAGATAGATAATTATGTGAATTAATCAATACATCATGATTATTCCAGTATTCAACCAGTTTATTATCAAAACATTGGTTAAAAGGATAGTTCTCCCAAAAAAGACAATTCTGCCATCATTTCCTTGCCCTCAAGTTCTTCCAAACCTGTTAAGAGTTTCTTTCTTCTGTTGAGCACAAAACAAGATGTTTTGCAGAATGTTGGAAACCAAACAGTTGATGGTAGCCATTGACTTCCATAGTAGATTTTTCCATACTATGAAAGTCAATGGCTACCGTCAACTCTTTGGTTACAAACAATATCTTCTTTTGTGAGTAAATGACAGTTTTTTTTTCTTCTTTGGGTGAAATTTCCCTTTAAGAAGGAAAATGTAAGCCACAACAATAGTGAAATAATTTTAAAAAATAGAATAAAAGAGAATAAAAGCGTACCAGAGGTTTTGTGTGGCACTGATCCTAAGAGAGGAACATTGACAGTAGGGTCATCCATAATGTCTTTATCAAATGAACGCAAAGTCTGAAACTCATAGAAGTACTCTGCCTGAATTAAAAGATAAACAAACATTAACTTTGTTTTAATCTTCAAAGAAGTAGATTAGATTTGCATTAAGAGGGGCGTTACTATAGCACAAAAAAGGTTGAATGTGGTTCATGACAAGAGCACATATGCATCTGTAAAGAGTAAAAAGAAGGTTTCCGGGTATCATTAAGTTTGCAAGGCTATCAATTTCTTCCTAAAGAAGCATAGCTTCGCTCTCTAACTAATGACCTCAACCTTTTGAGGATTACACACTTTTGAGGACAGTTGTGATGGCGAGGCCAAACACGCGCTTAAAAAAAAAACTGTCCCTAAAGGAGATGAAAGCAAGGGAGACTTTTTTTCTGGTCTCTAGATTTCGGAGTGTAAAAGCTGGGCAGCGTTTGATGAAGGCAAAAGTACACAAGCTGTGTGGAGAGCTTAGCTAATCCTACAGCTGAATGGTAATAACCAACACAGATAACTCTCGCCGCCAGCCTTTTATGCAGAGACCTTTGTTCTAAAGCCTCAGTGGCCGTCTTTGAAGCAAACAGGGGCCAGGACAGAGCGGGCCCTTCTCTTTTTCCTCCATATCCCTCCCCTTGCTATTTTAATTTCTCCCTCTTGCTGCTCTTTCGTCAATTCACAGATTATGATAACAAAGTATGTTCACTTTGACTTTCAAACGTTTAAACGTAAATGCATTTTTGTGTATTTATTTACTTTTCTCCTTGCTGTTGTCACATTTATTTGCGAAGTGGGGTTGGTAAAACAGCTTTGGAAAAATATTTATTGTAAAAAGTGCCAGAAATTAATCTGAATTGAATTTTCAATGAAAAAATTACTTTAGCAGGCAGAAAAGGTGTCAGCAATACAAATAAAAGTACAGTTATTACTATTCATTATTATTGTTGTTACTTTTATTATTATGCCTTATATTGCTTACAGCTGTTCATATAGTATAAATAAAAATTTACATATTTTTAGAAGGAATCCTAAGAACCAAAACGTTTTTAAAAGATTTCCTCTCTGAGATCTGAAATATTTTCTTTCTGATTTTAGTCATGTAATTTGTGATGAATACCATATACTGGCTATTTGGGACCTACTGTGAAAATAAATAAATATATACTCTGCCACAGTTTCTGCCAAAACCATAAAGAATTACAAAGAGGACCAAAAAGCAATAGCAACACAAAGTGTTTCCAAATGGAAGTTTCGTTGTTCAATAAATCGCGGGCTCTGGCACGCCGCACGTGTGCTCTCTACTGATGACGACCCAGATGTTTGGCACATGCACGCGCGCACACGCGGCGGGCCCGCGCTTTGATCCGCGGTGCAGTTTTAAAACACCAACATGCAAAATACCACAAGAATTGAAATGACCTTTTCCCTTTCAAATTAGGCCAATACACTACACAGATTCGTTTCACAATATCAAAGTGCAAACACATTTTATTAATTCATTTGTTTTGTTTTTTAGTTTTCAAATTATCAAATTTATATTAGGCCTACTGTTAGTATTATTGCATCCATTATTATTCTTAATTTCTATTTTTAATGTTAAATTAACTTTAATGTAGGATCTTGTTTAGCCGAGATGGTGTTCAAACATTTTATAGGTAAACAAATAATATATATATATATATAGACATTAATATCTTAATACATCGGATATCTTGACGTAGGCTATATTTAGACGAACATGTTAATCATAAAAATCTATAAACCTGAAAACACTTAGCCTACACGTAAAGGCTACTTAAAAACTAACTTAATTCAACAATTCTGTTTATCGAGTCACTAAAATATGTTTGTTTTAAGGATTTTTATATTGAAAAAGACGGCATTCAAGAAAATAAATTGTGTAAAGTGTTCCTGGCTAAGATCATGGCAGATCAAGAATACATCAGTTTTACGGTACCTGATCAGTGGCTTGCCAGGTGAAGTTCACGTGCTGGATATTGACAGGTATTGCTGGCATTCGCTGCTGTGCTTTCCTGAAGTCGTGTGTGAATGGGGCCATTTCGCCATCGGAGACTATTAAAATATCCTCCTCAAAACCTGTAGGATAAAACAGCGAGCCTCTCATAGTTTGAAAAGAACACTGAGTTAAGTTATTATGCATTGGCTTAGTTTACAATTGGACTCTAACAGCATTAACGTGCCATTGACCCGGTACAGAAACCACGTTACTATTACCAACTATTACCAATTAATATTCTTGCTTGACTGGCATCAATCCACATGTACATGCTTCCTTGCTCTTGGGCAGCTTCCATAAGACCCCCTAAAAGCAGAAGAAAGCACGTTTTAAGGTGCAGTTGAACAGCAGGCGTCCTGAAAGCCATTCCTTGGTTTATTTCAAGTGAATTGGTCGTCTTGCTAGCTCTCCCCTCTCGCTGCAGTCCCGTGCACTAACTGTGTCTCTCAACTCTCGAGTAAGTCTTCAACTGACCAAGCGTGTACGTCTGCGGACTGTTTCGCGAGCTACTTGTACGCAGCAGGAGCTGCAGTTCACAGATTTCGTCACTAGGTGGCGTGGTTTTAATACAAGGCGCCCATGATTCGCAAGTAAAAGATTCGTTATGCAAACAAGCTGATTGATGTTTTGAAGTGTAACAGCGTGATAATGAAACCTTTTCTTTCATTATTATAAATGCTTCTCTTAGTTTAACCCAATTAAAAATGTATACTTCTTTCAACATCTTTATTTGTATTTTTATATTTCTACATTTCTTTCAGTTTATGTTGACTGCTTCAGTTAGTGAAATTCCCTGTACGGTTGTACTACTTGGACATTTATTTGACACAAACCTTAGGAAATTGAATTAAAGATTTTCTTTCATATTTTCATTCATATTAACTTAATTTAATGTTAACCAGGTGTAATGTGCTTTAATAGTGATTGTATAATAAACATATCATTCAAATTTCGATTTACTTTCTTTTATTTATTGTTAATATTTTCTGGTTTTCATTTCAATTTAGGTTTCAGTTATTCAACAACAACAGTTTGTTAACTAACTAATTGTATTAAATATGATCATTATATTAAAATCATGTAAAATGGATTATGAAGATGATGATTATAAAAATTATGTCCCATATGTCACATCGGAACTCCTTTATGAGTGGAACATTATGTAAATAAATACACTGTGTATTGATTTGTGTCTTTCTTTCTTCTTACCTCTTCTGACGGTTTTCAGCATTTTTTCTTGATTGCCATTCATAGTGACATGTGAATATAATGAATGTTGTTTAATGTTGCTCATTTAATAATTAAAAAAGTTTCATACTTATATTTTTGATATCTTGACATTAATTAAAGAAAAGAGTTTCTCATTTATTTCCTTTCAAGTTGGCCATCTGTCCAATATATATATATATATAAATATATAAATACACACGTATATTTATGTACATATCTGTGGTCTGTCCGCTTACTTCTACGTCACTTCCGCCGTGTCTTGCTGTGTGCGTTTTTTCGTGCAAAGATGGCGTCTGCACAGTTGACGGATGAGGAGCTTGTGTCTGAACTGAAACGGCTCGGCTTCACCCCGGGCCCGGTGACGGAGAGCACGCGGCCCGTGTACTTAAAGAAACTGAAGAAGCTGTGGGAAGAGCAGCCACAGCCGCGGAGCTCCCGGAGTGGAAAAGGACGCAGCAGCAGCGGGAGTATCAACAGCAACGGCAGCAGCGGCGCTAGTAACAGCAACGCCGCAGCGCGAGCTCCGGGATTCAACGCCAGGCCACCGGGCAGTGACGTCACGCGTCTGAGCGCCAGTCGGAGCGAGAAGCGCAGAGCCGGAAAGTTCGTGCTGGGCTTCAGCTCGGACGAGTCAGACGTGGAGGCGCCGCAGAAGAAAGGAGGCCCGAATCACGGGGGCAGCAGGAGAGACCGAGGATCTGCGCAGCAGACACCCACCATCAGGCCTGCGGGAACACCCGCCGCTGCCTCCCTCGGGTTATCCGCGGATAGGAAAAGCATTTCTGGTTCTCCGTGGTGGGCCGACCGAGGTCAACCCAACAATTTGGAAGAAACGGAAAGAGACAGTCGGGCTTTGAACGGGAATAAGGAGTTTTATGAATCTAACAGTAGTAAGTTAGCCAGGGATTACTCTGATTCAGACGACGAGGAGGAAGAGGAGGGTGAACGAGACCGTCCCCGCGAACGCCGTCTGACTTCCAGACACAGTCCACCCCCCTCCTCTTCCCCGCACCGGAGCGTCTGGAGCTCAGAGAAGACTGCGCTCGGCGCGCGTGATACTCCTGACTTCGGTCTAGATATGATCGCGGATCGGAGGGACGACGATGAGAAAGAACTGAGAGAGTTCACCGGAAGCTACGTGAGCCACAGCTTCCCGAAACTCTCCGGGATTGACGGCAGCAGCCCGTCCGTTTCCTTTAATAAGAACCACCTCGACAGCGGAGACTGCGAATCCCCCTGCAGCAGCAGTCGGTTCAGTATCGGGCTAAGACCGCGCTTTCCCTCCTACACGGCGACCTACCGAGCGAACCACTCGAACCACACCGGTTCCAACGACTCCTACAGCCATGCCTCAGCCCTCAAGTCCAAGCAGCACAGCACGGTCCCGGAGGACGAGCTCCTGCAGCAGTTTAAACGGGAGGAGGCGTCCGCCACCGGCGGCTTCAGCGCTCACTACCTGTCCATGTTCCTCCTGACAGCCGCCTGTCTGTTCTTCGTCCTGCTGGGCCTCATGTACCTGCGGATGAGGGGCTCCAGCACCTCCGAGGGGGATGCAGTCAGTAAGTATGAAGTGCTGAAAGTGGCATGTGTCGCTAAACATAGTCAGCTGTATACCTAAGCAACATTTTTGGGGCAGTTTAAGAACATTGCTGTTTAGTTATTTAGTATGTATATATAATACTACTTAATGTCAATAAGTATCATATTCATATAATATGAAACTTACATGGTACCTCGTCCCAAATGTTTTTAAAAAGCCTTAGAGCTTTGTCCAAAAAACATGATATTACCATGTTGAACTGATGGTATTCGATGCTGCTGAGTGAATACCACATAAATACCATAGCAAATTAATGTATTACTTCCACCCAGTTTCCAAAAAGAATACCATGGTGCTACCATGGACCATACAAAAAAGGTATTACTGTGGTACATTTCCAAAAACATATCGCCATCATCCTTTTAAAACATGGTCGTACTATGGTACAGTGATGCATTGGATTGTAATAATATGGTACAGAATGCTGATGTTTACAATATTCATTGTACCTCCAGTCTCAAAAACCATTGTAATACCATGAAACATTTACAAAAAGTGCCATTTTCACGGTACATGTCCAGTGGTGTTGGCATAGTGCATTAATATAGTGGTACTTTGAGATATATAATGCTGCTGAATGGTTGTCGTGTAATTTCTACAGTGTTATTGTAGTACTTCCACCCAGTTCCCAGGAATACTGTGGAACTTAAAACATGGTATTACTGTGAAGCTGTGTGCAAGAATATGGCAAAACCTCGGTACAGTGGATTATATGTACACTTCAAAGAATACTGTGGTATTACTATAGTGTAATGAACTGCCTCTGTATCTTTCCAGTAGTCTGTGAACCCTCACATACATATCCATTATTTAAACAAGAGGTTTAAAATGTCAGGTCAATAATGATCATCTAAAAAAACAATTTTAGTTGTAGCTGCACTAGTGTTGCATCTAGGCCTGCACGATTAATCGAACGCGATTATTTGCTATTGTCATGCGCATTTAATCAGTAAAGCCGGTTCTGTGATTAGCAGTAAATCTCCATCACCTGCTTTCAGGTGGAGCAGCATTTAATACGCAGAGCCATAGTTCTCTGACAAGTTCTCGTGTTCATAATCGCAGACGTTATAATTGTAGGATTATGATACTGACAAAATCGTTCTCGATTATGATAGCTGTTTGCGTGTCTTCTCAGTGAACTATCTCTGTGTAGTAAATGCTGCTCCATCTGAGAGCATGTGAAAATACTACATTTAATAACATGTTATAACTCCAAATTCACTTCGTAACGTCAGTCGAGTGTTTAAAATAATCCTTCTGTGAGATGATTTATTGCTTCCTAAAAAGAATAATTAAGGCACACAATATTTAATTGTATTCTAAGCAGTGATAAAGGCTATGTCGATTAGTATTTCATTGTAGATATTCTTTATTATGATAAATTATAATAAGGCTTCTGCCTAATCGCGATTTATTGCGTTTGATTAATTGTGCAGCCCTAGTTGCATCCCTTAAAAGATCACTGCGGTTTAGTATCTGGTATATATGGGAAATTAACTTTTGTATTGTATTGATTTACTAAGAAAAATTACAGAGCGTGTGTTTTAGAAAATTACACATTTACATGCTTTATAAAGTTCCTCAAAGATTTTCTAATTGTTTATGCACTCCATGAGTCAAACATGAATAATTCACACAGCAGTTATCACCCCACACTATTCGCACCTTCTTAGACAGGAAATGGTCGATGTCGCATGGTGCTTTTTATGGGACAGAGAGAGGTATTTGCATTAGAAATATGTGTGTGCTCCATGCCAGGTCAAATGACTATTCAAGCCCTGGTGGATTTAAGGTAGCTGATCACACCTTCACCTTAAATGTTTCAACTAGATGTCTGACAATCTTTTAGTCAAATTATTCTTCAAGGTCTCAGTGCTCACCATATTTGTGGAGTCTTATCTTCTAGGTTTTTTTGTTTTGTTTTCTGTTCTCTTACTAGAAGTGAGTTTGTGCTAAATTTACAGAATAAATCTGAGTGTATATGACTTAATATACTTTTTTTTTTTTTTTGGCCCTGCACAAAAAATGTATTAGCTAAGTCTAAAACTAGCCTGCACCCATAATGTGCCTGATATGCGCTATATCAATCAATCACCTTTATTTATATAGTGCTTTAAACAAAATACATTGCGCCAAAGCACTGAACAACATTCATTTGGAAAACAGTGTCTCAATAATGCAAAATGATAGTTAAAGGCAGTTCATCATTGAATTCAGTTATGTCATCTCTGTTCAGTTGAAATAGTGTCTGTTTTAATTTGCAATCAAGTCAATGATATCGCTGTAGATGAAGTGACCCCAACTAAGCAAGCCAGAGGCGACAGCGGCAAGGAACCGAAACTCCATCGGTGACAGAATGGAGAAAAAAACCTTGGGAGAAACCAGGCTCAGTTGGGGGGCCAGTTCTCCTCTGACCAGACGAAACCAGTATTTCAATTCCAGGCTGCAGCAAAGTCAGATTGTGCAGAAGAATCATCTGTTTCCTGTGGTCTTGTCCTGGTGCTCCTCTGAGACAAGGTCTTTACAGGGGATCTGTATCTGGGGCTCTAGTTGTCCTGGTCTCCGCTGTCTTTCAGGGATGTAGAGGTCCTTTCTAGGTGCTGATCCACCATCTGGTCTGGATACGTACTGGATCCGGGCGACTGCAGTGACCCTCTGATCTGGACACAGACTGGATCTGGTGGCCACGGTGACCTCGGAACAAGAGAGAAACAGACAAATATTAGCGTAGATGCCATTCTTCTAATGATGTAGAAAGTACGGTGTTATGTGAAGTGTTCCGGTTCCAGTTTACCTAATTAATGCAGCCTAAAAATCCTTTAACGGATTTGGATATTAAAAGCATATTAGTATGTTATGTGTATGCCAGGTTAAAGAGATGGGTCTTTAATCTAGATTTAAACTGCAAGAGTGTGTCTGCCTCCCGAACAATGTTAGGTAGGTTATTCCAGAGTTTAGGCGCCAAATAGGAAAAGGATCTGCCGCCCGCAGTTGATTTTGATATTCTAGGTATTATCAAATTGCCTGAGTTTTGAGAACGTAGCGGACGTAGAGGAGTATAATGTAAAAGGAGCTCATTCAAATACTGAGGTGCTAAACCATTCAGGGCTTTATAAGTAATAAGCAATATTTTAAAATCAATACGATGTTTGATAGGGAGCCAGTGCAGTGTGGACAGGACCGGGCTAATATGGTCATACTTCCTGGTTCTAGTAAGAACTCTTGCTGCTGCATTTTGGACTAGCTGTAGTTTGTTTACCAAGCGTGCAGAACAACCACCCAATAAAGCATTACAATAGTCTAACCTTGAAGTCATAAATGCATGGATTAACATTTCTGCATTTGACATTGAGAGCATAGGCCGTAATTTAGATATATTTTTGAGATGGAAAAATGCAGTTTTACAAATGCTAGAAACGTGGCTTTCTAAGGAAAGATTGCGATCAAATAGCACACCTAGGTTCCTAACTGATGACGAAGAATTGACAGAGCAACCATCAAGTCTTAGACAGTGTTCTAGGTTATTACAAGCAGAGTTTTTAGGCCCTATGATTAACACCTCTGTTTTTTCTGAATTTAGCAGTAAGAAATTACTCGTCATCCAATTTTTTATATCGACTATGCATTCCATTAGTTTTTCAAATTGGTGTGTTTCACCGGGCCGCGAAGAAATATAGAGCTGCGTATCATCAGCATAACAGTGAAAGCTAACACCATGTTTCCTGATGATATCTCCCAAGGGTAACATATAAAGCGTGAAGAGTAGCGGCCCTAGTACTGAGCCTTGAGGTACTCCATACTGTACTTGTGATCGATATGATACATCTTCATTCACTGCTACGAACTGATGGCGGTCATATAAGTACGATTTAAACCATGCTAATGCACTTCCACTGATGCCAACAAAGTGTTCAAGTCTATGCAAAAGAATGTTGTGGTCAATTGTGTCAAAAGCAGCACTAAGATCCAATAAAACTAATAGAGAGATACACCCACGATCAGATGATAAGAGCAGATCATTTGTAACTCTAAGGAGAGCAGTTTCAGTACTATGATACGGTCTAAATCCTGACTGGAAATCCTCACATATACCATTTTTCTCTAAGAAGGAATATAATTGTGAGGATACCACCTTTTCTAGTATCTTGGACAGAAAAGGGAGATTCGAGATTGGTCTATAATTAACTAGTTCTCTGGGGTCAAGTTGTGGCTTTTTTATGAGAGGCTTAATAACAGCCAGTTTGAAGGTTTTGGGGACATATCCTAATGACAATGAGGAATTAATAATAGTCAGAAGAGGACCTATGACTTCTGGAAGCATCTCTTTTAAGAGCTTAGATGGTATAGGGTCTAACATACATGTTGTAAGTTTAGATGATTTAACAAGTTTATACAATTCTTCCTCTCCTATAGTAGAGAATGAGTGGAACTGTTCCTCAGGGGGTCTATAGTGCACTGTCTGATGCGAAACTGTAGCTGACGGCTGAATGGTTGCAATTTTATCTCTAATAGTATCGATTTTAGAAGTAAAGTAGTTCATAAAGTCCTTACTGCTGTGGTGTTGGGAAATGTCAACACTTGTTGAGGCTTTATTTTTCGTTAATTTAGCCACTGTATTGAATAAATACCTGGGGTTATGTTTGTTTTCTTCTAAAAGAGAAGAAAAGTAATCAGATCTAGCAGTTTTTAATGCTTTTCTGTAGGATATGCTACTTTCCCGCCAAGCTATAGATTAGTTAAGATATTGATCTAAATGATTCATGAGTTTTTTTGTTGTTGAGAATTTAAGTTCTTTTAAAACGTATTTCAAAATGATTTAGAAAATGTTCAATGATAATATTATGTTGTAATTTTTGTACTTTTAAATTATTAATTAAAATAAGTTAAATGGAATTAATTTATCCAGCAATTACAAATGACTGTAAAGGTAATGGAAAAATTATGGAAATTCACTCCTGAAAAGTGTGGGAACCCTCTGAGAGTCTGTTATTTGATAATAATCATGGCTAGTCTGGTAGTCCCCACATTTTGACATGTTGACATCATTTATGGTCATAATGTGATAGCCAGCATCAATCTTTTGATGCATTTTTCCAGATGAGAGAAAGTCTGTTCTTGGATGTGCATGCATTGCCACTCAGTTTAAATAGCTTGAGTACCCTCAGAGTAAAGTGCTCTGGAGGCAGAGACGACTCTTGAGAGGAAGCTGACTGATGAATTACTATGTATATTTGTGGCGTGGCCGGTCTCTCGGGGAGGGAGCTTTGACTGGAGAGCGTGCTGCAGACATCTAGGTCACAGACAAGCTAAAGCGGCCTAATTGTCTGTCTCTCGGGGGACTCTGGGAGCTTGCGGCCAGCTAGATTGACTGACTTCTCTCTGGCTGGCTAAATGCCTAATTCTCACTTTGAGTTTGATTATATACTGTACTATGTGTACCAGTTTTCTACTTGTTCAGGTTGTAGTTTGCAGCTTGTGTGATTTAAGTCATTCTGAACAACGTGCTGTCAAACTACTACTGAACTACTATTTCTGTTGTGTGCAGTACATATGCACAGTTTAAAATAGTTTGTATGCATTAAATATGTCTTAGAACATCCAATACTATATCACACAAAGCAATTCGTTTGACTTGATCTTCCAGTATGACGACATCAAGTCTTGAGTTACATTCTGACTTATTATTTGATGAGGCTGGCAAAAAATGCCAAAATTTTCACTTGTTTTTTCTAAGAACAGAAGTGATGCTGGATGCTACTTGCTGAATTAACTGCAGTGTAACTAGGTCATGTGGCAACCGTGTAGCATAGTACTGTTTGAAATGTTTATCATTGTGTACTAGTATATATTTTTTTATGTATAGTTTACAAGTGTCCAACTCTCAAAATAGCCAGTTTAAAATTTAAGTTTAGTCCTAAGATATGTCTAAAATTTTAGTCGATATTAGAAACCTATCAGAGAAACAAGCACTACTTATTCAAATTTTGTGCACTGTGCGTTATAAAGAAGGCAGTTATGATAATATCCTTTATTTTATTGTTAACTGCCTGCCGTTATAAAATAAATAGACCTTAGTCAGATTAAACATCATGAGGGAAAGACTTAGTTTAACAATGGCATGCACTGTATAAAGGCTCTCACAGTTTTCACAATTGGCAACTTTTATAAACACTTTTATGGAGTTTTCTCTACAGAAATTTGTTTCATAAAATGTTTCGTCAGCTTTATCATTATGGTGTTAAACAACAGGAAAGTAGTCCATTGAACACACTATACAGCTATATCTCACAGCCTTTAATTCTTGTCAAACATTTAATATTGCATCACCCTGATTAAGGTCTGTAGGCCATCTGAGGCCATGTATTTTTTAGTGGTTTTACCATGGTTAAGGAGGTCTAGGCCACTCCCATCTATAGCTCGACCACAGAACCAGAAAAATGGGATCTCATCACTTGAAATCTAGGTCAAACTTGGTCTTGAAACTTAAAAGCTGTTGTTTTTCCAGAGTATATGGCTTCCTCTCAGAGGTTGATGTATTAAATGACTTGCAACACCAGACAGCTCACGTTTAATAAGCCAGACTAATGCAGTCTATGATTGAGACATGCCGGGCAGTTGCTGTGCTAAATTCGGGCCCCTGCCAGAGTGAGGACAGAAACACAATGTTCAGACAATGAGTCAAGTGTGAGAGGACGAGAAGCTCACACTCGTCACACCCTCAAGTGTGAGACGATGAGCAGCCCTCCTCCACGGCATAGTTGGGAAATACTGTGATGCCATAACATTATAATATTGTCTAGTGCTGACTCAGTAATGCCATTTGTCGACTTTTCTTTCTTTTTCAGTCACGCATCACCCATTCGGACCTGAGTTTGATCAGAGTTATGTGAGTATCTGCTCATCTGTGTCCCATATTTAAAGATAATATAAAAAGATATTGGTGGTTATACATACTGTCCTTAAACATGCACTCACTACATTTACTTGCATTGATTGAACAGGACGTCAAAGACCGAGACCTCATCCTTAACCTTCTCCTGTCTCTACATGAGCACCTGGCCAGTGTTGCAGGTTAGCATACAGTTATTTAGTCACTCTTTATATTTGTTTTGATATATGCAGCATTAAAATGTGCAACCTTTTGATCGCCTTTCAGGAGAACATGATTGTGGAGACCTTAAAAATCCTTTAAACAGAAGTGTCTCTTTCAGTGATGCCTCTTCATACCTCAAGGTTTGTTTTGCTTATTAAAGCGTTTGCACTCCATGGTCTGGTCATTGGATTCAAATTGCATTTATTTTTTTTAAATTAGCACTGACCTTTTGACATATTTCATTGTATAATTTGGAAATGTCTCTGCTAACATGAAAATGCATAATATAATAAAGCATCTTTCTCTTTCAAGCTCCAAAATGAAGCCTATGAAAACTTGATTGAAACCTCTTTAGAGTGGATCATGAAAACCAAAGATTTTGTCGGTATAAGGTACCTGCTGTTCCTCCATCAAATTGTCGTAAATCATCTTTCTATTGGCCAGTCATCCTCTCTGTTTATTTAGTCTTTCTATCTATCTGTGTAAATATATCAAGGTGTAACTTTCATACCTTTTAGTATCGCTCTGTGTGAGTGCTGTTTTCCTGTGTTCAATGGTCATGTGTTGTTTTCTTGTCAGGTTGATTGGTGCCGACCCTGCTCAACCCATAGAGGACGTATCGGAAATCTCACGACTGGAGTCCATCCACCCCCGCATGTCCTTCTTCTGCCGCCTCAGACGCGCCTTCTTCACTGTGATCTACAAAGTTCTCTTCATCCTTTCAGGTTGGCTTATGATTTCTGTAGATGTCGGTGCTTTCAGTACAGGAAAGATCTAAATCTTTTCACTAACCTCTCCTACGTTTCTCTGTAGGCATCGGTGTAGTTTTGGGTTTGGTGTATTACATGAAATACAGATGGCGCAAAGAAGAGGAGGAAACTAGACAGATGTATGACATGGTGGAGAGAATCATTGGTAAGACTGTCTCATCGTTACACAAGAAATTACACAATGCAGGTGTAAAGCATCTTAAATACTTTGCCTTATGCTTTTACAGATGTAATGAGAAGCCACAATGAAGCCTGTCAGGAAAATAAGGACTTGCAGCAGTATTTGCCCGTCCCTCACGTCCGTGACTCTCTTGTCCAGCCTCAAGAAAGGTATTTTGTCTTTGCAGTGCGAATGTGTTTTTAATTCATGTTGCATTCTTGTATGAAACACCCTCTGTCCCCAGTTCAGTGTATGTGAGTCCTGAATAGTATATGTTGTTCTTTTAGAAAGAAGATGAAGAAAGTGTGGGACAGAGCTGTCGCGTTCCTGTCAGCTAATGAGTCCCGTATTCGGACAGAAACACAGAGGATTGGAGGGGCGGACTTCATAGTGTGGCGGTGGCTTCAGCCTTCAATGTCACCTGATAAGATGTCCAGTATGCCCTCCAAAGTGTGGCAAGGCCAAGGTAATGGTTTCTCCATGTGAAGTCAACCATTTGCATTTTAAGGCCACACTTATGCCTTTTTACTTTTTCAAAATCACACATGATCATAAGTATGTGGACATCTCTTTCTGATTGTTATTGTTATTGATATTAAACTTTCAGCACATAGTTATGCATAGTGTCCACATTCTGGACATGTAGGGTATGTTCATAAACCTAAAGTGGCTTGTTTTGTTCTTCAGCATTTCCGCTGGACCGAAGAAATTCGCCACCAAACAGCTTAACACCATGCTTGAAGATTCGCAACATGTTTGATCCTGTAATGTACGTTTCTCAAGGACTTTTGCATCTGACCTTGCGTTGAATTGGTGGTTCAAGTAAAATATATTTACTTGCATGATATAATGTAGGTCTGCCTGATATTAGAGTGTTTTAGAGAAAAGTAATCTCACTACGTCTTGAACAGGGAAGTGGGGGAAAACTGGCACCTCGCCATACAAGAAGCCATTTTGGAGAAGTGCAGTGATAACGATGGAATTGTTCACATAGCCGTTGACAAAAACTCAAAAGAGGTGAGAATCCTTTGTGGTTCATTACAAAACAGGCAAACCTGGGTTTATAAGCTCTTGTCCAAATTCTAATAGGGCCTTTTGCACCACAAGGACCTTTTCATAGTACCAGAACTAATTGTGGAACTACCCACTTTTGGGTATTTTCACAGGAACTAGGGGCGAATTATTTTTTTTTTTTTATAGTACCGGACTGCCTTTTTCGAGAACCAAATTAGCTCCTACTCCAGAGCAGGGTCTAACCAGCACAACTGGTACTAACCGTGATGTAAGTAGACACTGATTTATCAGATGCATTCGTAAACGCCCTCACCCACTATGATGTAAAACACTGTAAACATTGTGTCAACTTATTTCGCAAGTTTGATTAAAAGCGATAAATATACGGATGCTGAAGTGCAAGCACTTGTAGCAAATGTAACACTGGCAGTTGTCGTTGGAGATTCTTAATCCTCTTTCCATTCTTTCAATTGCTTTACGTATATGTCAACATTTCATGTCCATTATTGTGAAACCCGCGAGACACAACAAAAACAACGTTGTTGAAAGCCGTACACAAATGACATTGCTGTCGACCGGCTTACGTCACATCCTAGTACCCATGGTCAGTGCGAATGCAACCCCTTTAAATGGTACTGGGAAATAGTTTCGCGAAAAATCGTACCAATACTTTAGTACTGTACATTTAGTTCTGGAACTAAAGCGGTGCAAAAGGCCCTATTTAGTTGCCTTCTGCCTTTAAAGGTAACATCCCAGCTATCATGGACCCTCATAAATGGCCAATTTGTAACACAATACAACAACATGCAAGAACTCCTCAGACCACACAAATTGACTTGACTCACAGTATGATGTTAGCATATTGCTAAGCTAACAGCGTGATATTGTAAGAAGCATAAAGTGCATAGGACAGTCCATTTTTAATGTGTGGTGTTATTGTTAGCAAAACTATTTCTTATGCCTCTTAAATTGTTTTGATTCGACCGAATCTATTGATTCCAATTGAGTTTCATGGTAGCATGTTGCTAAGCTTACAAATGCTAGATATTGAAATAACCATAAATTGGACATTTATATTGGCCAAAATAATCTTTTAATACTCTGAATGTTATTTTTCACCATATTGGATAGTTTTCCACCAAGCTTATCATACAAATTGACTTTATACTCATAATTTAATTTAATTAAGTTTGATGTTAGTGTGAATTGTGATGCTAAGCTAATGTGTACTAGATATTAATATTAGCCAAATGAAATGGGACAAACAGATAATAGGTAAGATATAATTTTTTTTTATTACACAACTTTTTTTTTTTTTTTTTTAGCAGTGTTCTCTGGTATTGCCTTATCCACAAAGGATATGATGGTGGCTTAGAATTCTACTTTGTTTTGGAACATAAAATATTCCTAGAAGCATTTAACCAACGGGCCGATTTTCTGTATGGTTTTGTTCTCATCTAGGGCTGCGTTTATGTGAAGTGCCTTTCAGCAGAGCATTCTGGGAAAGCCTTCAAAGCACTACATGGCTCCTGGTTTGATGGTAAACGAATATTGCATTTATTCTTGACTTATCATAAGAACTGCCATCTTCAGTCTGTTTCAACCCAACGTGCCTTTTATACAGGTAAGCTGGTGACGGTCAAGTACCTACGCCTGGATCGCTACCACCAGCGTTTCCCACAAGCCCTGGGCTGCAACATGCCCCTCAAGCCCTCCAACTCCAGCATGAACAGCATGTCTCGCCTGAACCAGCGATCCAGCACGTCCAGCTCACTGGGTTTTTCGTGAGGGACATCCTAATGGCCACCACCATCCTCTCTGCTTCTTTCTCCTGTGTCCTCGTTATCTGAGAGAACCGCATCCAGGAGCTTTTACAGTTGGGCCACCAGGGATGCCCAATCAGTTTTGTCAGCCATATGCAAACAATGGTGTTTAAACCTGTGAGCTGCTGTGTTTTTTCTTTTTTCCTGTCCTTCAGTATCAAGGAAAGCAAGGGAGATGCACACACTGGCATGAAACCGGTGGAGAGAGTTGCTCGGTCCGATGAGAACTTTTAGTAGAGGTGTACGATGCAATCTCTGTCCTTCTCATATCTGGTGCAAGTGGACACAAATTTCTGTTTCTTATGTATTTTCTTTGTTTTTGATAAACCAATACAATGACAAAAATGGCTTCCAACTTTAAATCTTACAACACAAATGAAAGTTTTCCGGCCTCTGCTTATTTTTTATGTAACTAACTCCCCTCCTTAATTCCAGGGAGCTCCGTTGGGCTATACATAGCTGCATGTGCTGGTTAAAGTATGCCTATATTTAAGCTTTGAATTGTACCATATATTGTGGATGTTTATTTCCCTGATAATGTTTTAACTGATGTATTCCCTGTATTATTTTTTTTTCTTTCCTATTTTTTTTGTTTTAGTTTTTAGTCCAAGAACAGCATGCACACACTCTAGAAAGGGGTGCTGTAAATATCTCATTGAGTGGTGGTGGTTGAAATCATCTGTTTGAATTGAAATTGTCATAAGCTCTCGTTTGTTTCTTGCCAACAGAATAACTACACTGCTGCATTTAGAGATGTGTGATGTTGAAGGGTCTACATGGCTTTGTGAGGGAAATGAACAATTGTGTTCCCCTTCAATGCCATGTTTCTGAACACTAGTCTTAATTGTAACAGCCTGATTATATTCAAGTATAGAATTATTTACTGTTGTTTTTGTTTATATTTTAAAAGTTATGCTTTTCCCATTATAATTGGTGCTGTCGGATGTTCTTTTTTTTCCCCTGACCCATCACTTGGCAGATTTTATATGCCATCCTGTTGCTGTTTTTAATCTGTCCCCGACCCTACTAAATTTCCAAAGGAGACGTTTTTGATGGAAGTTGTTTTTCTGACTTTCTTATACACACTTGTGCTACAGTTGCAGCCTGATATGGCGATCTGATTCTAATTTGTATCGGGACACATTCATAAACAGAGCATGTCATGTCTATTTTGGAACAAACAAAGATTTATCAGCCTTTGTTTAGATGCAGTTCGGGTGGATATGAGGTAAATAAAATGTACTTGTTTATTACTTATGTTTATCTCCTTCCTTGTTGAGATTGATTACATAATCTAACACATTTTAACTATTCGTTTCCAGAATGACTTGCACCTACATTTATATAAAACGTTGGAAATGGCTTTTGAGATAAAGTTGATCTTTTAAAGCTGTGGTAGGGAACTTTTGACGCTCTAGCGGTTAATAAACAGAACTGCTTGCGTCTTGCGGAAGAACATGTAGCCGGAACTACTTCTCTCTGTTTATGTCTATGAAGAATCATAAAGGTACTGGGTTACTCCGCCGCGGTACCCCCGAAGCAATCTAAAATAGTCCGAACATAAACACTTATTATAGGTGCACCCTAGTGATTCAGGACAAGCTTAAAACACGGTTTGGAAAATGGATTCATGGTGTACTCGCTTACTATATACATTTTTCTACATTTTGAACACAAACAAAGTTACGGACCGCAGCTCTGATTGGTTGATTTCTTACCGGGAGCGGTCCGTAACTGCAAATGGCAATAGGACCACTGGGAGGAGCCAGAGGAAATTGATTTTTTTCACAGATTATCTGTCTCATATTCTACTGTCAGGACATAATGACAGGTTTAACAAATATGTAAAAAAATATATATTTACAAAAGTTACCTACTGCAGCTTTAATTGATTTAATCGATTTAATTAACATTTCTAAGAAAACGGTAGTTGCCCACTCCAGAGGCCTGTACCATGATGGCAGCTGAACAAATTCAGAGTTACAGGATTAGTTTTGAGTTGACAAAACCAAACCTCTCCAATCCGGCTTTGTTGGTAGCATGATGCTGTTCATCAACTTTCTTTGTCAATTCAGGCTTTGATCCTGATTTTGTGGAGCGAGCCTTGCAACACAAAGCAAGTTTGATTTACTTCTCGCGAGAGACCCAGCGAGATTCAAAACTAAAGGTTAAAGGTTTTGCTAAAGGTTAAGAGATTGAAGAATATGACAAATTTAAATGTCATATGAAAAATGAAGGAGGACTAATAAAATAAATGATCTTGCTCCATCAGTGTAGTCACAAGTGGAACTTGTTAACTTAGTTTATACATTTGAAAATATATAGTGATAGAGACTCGAACATGTAAGGTCAGATTTGTAATTTTTTAAATAGTGCAATCGTTTGATACTACAGCTTATTTATATTACATGATCTGTATACATTAATATTTATTTAAAATAGTTTATAATAACTGTTAAACTAAAATTGCTTGTGTGTAAGAGATAAATAATAATATGAATCACAATAATTATATAAATCATAAAATGACTCAGTTATTATCATTAAAGCCAGACTTCTTTTTTTTTTTTTTTTTTTTTTTTTTTAAGCATAAGTGACCTTTAATTTGGAGCAAGATAAACTGGAGTGACTTTGTGTCAGACATGTGTCACTTCTCTCACATCTGATTCGTTCACCTTCAGTTTGAAATCTCTAACCCAGAACATAACCTGCCCCGGAGCAGGTTAGCCGTGCAGCGTAAGATACCATGGCAACGAACACCGATTAAAGCCGAGCTACTTTCATAGTACCTAAAACCCAGGGTTGGCGGAAACTAAGCTGAAACATAGCTGGCTAGCCACCTAATCCAGCTTCATGGTACATGCCCCAGAAATCTAGGTGAACCTATTGCAATTGAAAACATAAATAATGGTGTGGTCTTAAGACTTTGTTTTTAGTCTTGCAGATTAATCACATGAACCTTGATATTTTTGCATCTGTTATGGAATATGTTTTAAAAATGTATAATTTATATATTAGTAACTATATAACTTAAGGATGAAATTTGTAAGTATTGCACTTTTCAGATGGAAAACTGGACATTTCAGTCCTATTTTGGAACAACAACTGTTATTTCTACAAAATTTAGTAATCAGAGAAAAAGTAGAAGCTATTCAATCAAAATGCTAATTTAAAAAAATATTTTTTAAACTTTATATCCACTTTAAATAGTTATATATATTTAATTCTTTATATCTGTTTTATTCCCAGTTTTTTGCCAATCTAAAAGGATCCTTGAGGATTTATTTATTTATTTTTGTTAGTTTTTTTTAATTGCATGTAGAAGTACTTAATATAACAATAAGAATCATATTAATAATAAAGTTTAAGTAAAAAATAAGCACCACTAAAATAACCATAGCCTACAAACGTAGAGTTGAACATTTAACATATTGCTAACCACACAATGGTAAATTACAGTAGATTAATTTTAAATCATTAATAGAAAGCATTTAAAATATATAATACAACCTATATTTTAGTTCAATTCATAAAAATGAACATTAGTATGGTTAATACACCTCCCAATCTATGATTAAATTGTTTTAATGGTTTAGTTTTATTTTTTGTTTTTTTTGGTAGTAAAATTGTAATAGTATTATCTCTTAATAAAGCTCCAGCTTTTCGCATTTCACTAGTTGTTTGATCACAGACCAGACCTTCCTAGGGTTCTCACACGTCTGTTCAGACCCGATAACAAAATGATAACCTATATTTTGGTACTGTCTAATGGCGTAATTAGCTTACCAAGGCGCACATATTGCCTCGCGCTGAGTTAACTATGTGCGCAAACAACGCATTGTGCATATTTAGAGAGCTCGTCTGCCAGGCGAGAGGAATTTCCCAGAATGCATTTGTCATTACCTAAGAAGTACACGACTGTGTCGCTGTTTGACAAATGCACTGCTCTCCCCGCGGTCTCCCTTCACTCTCTAGTCTGCTGTTCTACTGGGTTTTAACGCTATTTCTGCTCTCTGGTACGTGTAACTACTTGTTATATGTTTATTTTTATTTTTTTGTCACGCACTTTTTAAGTAATGTAGCTAACAGGGTCCCTATGACAACGCGTTGTATGTGTAACTCAACCCCGTTATACTTCACTGTCAGTTTAAAAATTGACGCAGTTGAAATGTATGACATATTTATGCGTTTGTTTCATCTGTTTATTTGTTTTTTTTATGCTTCTATTTTATTATGACAATATATTACGTAAATTGCCACAGGAAATAGTCTTCCATAAGAAGCATAGGCCTATCAGTTACACTTGTATACTATACTTGTATACTATGTATATACTATGTATCCTCCCACATGTGATGTCATAGCAGCGAAGCATTATTACGTAAGGTTTTGTTTATGCAAACCACGCCGTTACAGAAAAGAAAAGTAGCCTACTATTGGACTGCTATGATACAATGATGTAAACACCACAGTATCATGCCATTCCATTTTTCCAATTTTTTTTGTAAGCGCAGACCATTAAGAGACATTAATATTTTATGTCATGTTTATTTCTAAAGTACTGACACCTATCTAATAAACTTCTAAACGCCTGTCAGGATGTTCAGTCATCCGATGAACATTTAATGTAATGATATAGATGAAATTGTATTAGATTTACATGCTTTAGATATCCATGCTTTCATTTGCCTGCATTCACTTAATAGTTGTTCACATTGGCCCTGCAATCATTTACACAGATCTGATCTGCTTTTAAAACATTTTAGCCCTCGTCTGTCACTTTATGGCCTTATATAGTTATGACTCTACTCAAAGTATCAAGCATGCTTTATTTATAAACTGCATTGATATTCAGAGCACTTGATATATTTGGTGAGAGGCTTCAAATGCACTTATTTTGCCTGCTGTGGAGATCTACTCATTTTGTAGTTCAATAGATAAGGGTGGATTGTTGATATTGATAAGAAGGAGATTCTCTCTAAATAAGCTCCAGTTTTGCTTTACAGAAATCTGCAGAACTGTAATCTGAGCTCTATTTATAGTTCTCTCTGGAAGTGATTGCTGGGTATTTTTTAAATGTGACCTTCCTTGTGACTGTATTTGATCATGTGTTAAAACCGTACAGACCAGTCGATTGAAGAAGAGTCATTTGAGTGCCGGTGCTGTTGGATTCATTTACTGTACTAATTCTGAATTTAAATACAAAAATAATCATGGTTGCCTTATTTATTTTATTTTGGTCAGTGGTGTGAAATATACAAAAATGTAATATTTTAATATAATATATTTTTTATATCTAAATGTTTTCATTATGATACATGATACATCCATCTACAGAGCAGAAATTTAGTGAAAACGAGGCCAAAATATCAATCCAACTTGCATTTATTTTAATGTCACATATTTTTAAAATAATTTTAACTATGAATATGTTCATAGTTACACCTGTGGTTGCACTGTGAATTTGAGGAGAACTGACTTCATACATCTACTAAAAGTCCTTATGGGCAAGCTGATTAAAATTGAAAAAAAAAAAAAAAGTTGGCTCATAATGTGACATGGGAGCAGAGCTTGTTTGGTGGCAGATGCCAAATATAATGCAAACATTCAAATATTTTTTTTTTCTTCACCGTAAAAATAAGTGCTTAATGGCAAAATTTTCAAATTTGAAGCTCTTTCTGATGTACATTTCTAATTTGTACTGTTCTCCTCTCTCCTTGTTGAGGTAAATGAAAAGATTTCTCTCTTGTTCCTCACACACCTGCACGACCACTAGATGGACCTCATTCCTTACAAACCGCAGCTTCGCCCTCTCATTCAGCAGCGCTCTGTAGCTTTGCCTGTTATTGCTTCTGTAGTTCAGCTGTGATTTCCCACAATTCTGGGGCTCTAATATTTTTAAAGCTACATTTTTCATATCTTTATAGTTACAACAAGGCTTGGAGAAGGTCTTAAAAACCTTCCCTCATTCTTCAGTGTGCGCTCGAGTTTGCCCGTAGGCCAGGATGGCTGCCCGTCTTCTCCGATCCATGGCCCCGCATGCAACCATGGCCCTGCTCCAATGCAGTCGTTTCCATAAGTCCACAAGACCGTTCCTAGCACTGATTCCACCCACTACACTAGGTACTGTAACCAATGCGATATTTAAATGAGAAGCAGACTTGATTGTCGTGTCGTGCATTGGTTTAGGGGATTATGTACAAATGCAAGTGTTCTGTGATATTAGAAAAGTTGCTAATGTGTATTAGGATAAATTGAATTACAGGTTTAGGTTTCTGTTTATGGCCCACAGACACACAACTGACGTGCTACAGCCATAGAAACCGCAGAGAAGCTCTGTGTTGGCAGCTTTTTATCTGTTTTCTATGCAAAGTGCTTCTGCGCTTTTTTTTCCCTGTGTCTTCTCAAGGCTCTGAATTCTTAAACGAATAACCCAGCTCATTAAACTTGACATAAAATGGGCTTCCATATGTATTAGACTGTCAGCAATCAAAAATAAATAAACAAATAATGGCTGCATCTTTGGCTTAACATTTATTTTATTTATGAGCTCCTGTCAGGTATAATATTAAAAAGCCTTTATTAAAATTAAAAATCAATGTGGCACTTTTCTTTTATTAAGCTTTTTAATATTATACATTGAGATGTACATGAAATGGTTATTTATGTAAGTAAATGTCTTAAGTCTACAAGGTTTTCAGTTGAATTGTGGGTAATTTGTTTTTACATCTTTATCATTTACATGTCTTTTCCTTGCATGAGAAGTGTCAGCCGTCCCGTGATAGGCTGCTGTAAGTGTCCATCTCTGTGACTGACATCTGTGTTGACCTATGTTGTGTTTTTTTTTTTCTCCTTCCTCTCCCTCCTCGCCTATGTTTGTCTTTATTATTTTTTAGCCTGAGTGATAGGAGGGTGTTTTAGCAGGCGGCTCCTGTCTCGCCGCTGTTTCTGTTCTCTCAGCAGCATCGGCCGCAGCCATGTCCGGGTTCAATCTACTGCATCTGGTCAGCAAAGGCCAACCTGTAAAACTCAAGGCCTGCGGGCTCCCTTCAGGTCACCTGGATGCTGTGTGTGTGTGTGCAGTGTGCTTTGCTTCCTCAATGCCTTCATATGTGTGCACACGCATGTGTGAGCATTGTGCAAGGGGTGTGTGTTTGTTTGATTGACACTTGTGGAGAAACCAACTTTGGATTTAGGCAGCCTGAGCTTTATCAGTGGACAATGTATTCTTTACTTTGATTGATTGTCTTCACCTAAATGCATAAACTGCTCAATAGGTGAATAAGTTATACTTTTGGTAACATTTTGGTTGCACTTTATTTTACAGTACGTGTACTAACATGTACTTATAGTGTACTTACAGTGTATTTATCTAATAAAGTTCAGGTAATACAAGGTAACTACATGGGATAGGGTTAGGTTTAGGGGTAGGTTCAGGGTTAGTACCTAGTTATTACATAGTTATTGTAATTACTACAATAAGTACATAGTATGTAGATGAGGAACAGGACTGTAAAATAAAGTGCTACCAACATTTTAGATAATTTCCTAAATAGTGGGTTCCAGATATCAGGTTCCCCCTGATGCTTAAGTTGGTTTTTCTGCATCTGATGACCCCTTGCCCTGAAATGTCACTTTTCGCTTTGTTCTTTTTTCCCTCTGTTTAGCCCTTCAGTTGCTCGAGGAATAACGCCTAACTCACTGTTTTACCTTTTTTTCAGCCTGCATGATCAGTCAAGCTTTAACATTATCTTAAGTTCTACTAATGATTGCATTTGTATTTGCATTTTTAATTTTAGGACTTTAGATGGCAATCACATTTGAAACAGTGTATTCTGAGGGATTTTTATGACCAGTTGTATCTAATTTCATTTTTGTAAAGTAATCATTGGTGCATGTTAAAACTTTTAATACTTTTATTAATATGCATCAGTAGATTGTTATCAATAATTGGGTCTTTCTGTGTCAAAATGATAAAACACAACAGGATTTGCATTTCCTGAATGAAATAATAGTGCTTGAAAGTAACAAAAGAGTAATGTTAAAGTTTTATTTGCGTTTAAATAAAAATCTGCCTTCACTTAATGATAATTAACACCGTTATATGATTGAATAGTTGTGAGTAAGAAGAAATGTTGCAAGTCATACTGCAAATATGATGATATTATGATGACATCATTACAGTTAGGTGAATTTTAAGTGCTAAACATTCTACCAATGTCAGCTAAAAATTATTCTAAAGTAAAAAAAAAAAAAAAGTAGAATGCTTAATAAGGCTGACATTACTGAGATTAATATTTTTCAAGGTTGATATTATAATTACCAATTTCTTACGTAACCATTTTAGAATTTTCCATTATTGAAAAAAATAGTGTAGGAACCCCAAAATCTTTTTATTACCTGTATAGAGAGACATATGAGTGCTACTACGTGACAGGAACATTGGTAGTGTGAAAGTACAAGGGTTAACCAGAATGTTTGAATATTTTTACTACAGCACAGCGTTGCAAGCACTAGCACAAAGTTTGAAAGCGATGAGTTGAGAATTGGTGAGAAGAAGTGTGAAAAATGTCTGGGGGAAGATAGGATATTTTTGGTGTGAAGCAAAAGGCCCGTGTTAAAAACAAACCATGCTTCCAATTAGGAAATAACTTTCACTTTAGGTTATAGAGGAGGGATGTTGGAACAAGGTGCTGATTGGTTGCGTGACCTCTGGGTGCACCAAAACTAAATCATTTGCAGGGGGTGACAAAGACCAAATTCCTGAATTTCTTTAAATGCCTCCTTAGAGGCTTTTCTAGACGAACCAAGAAATAAAACACGTTTTCCCCTTTCCCCCTCCCTCTGTTTCACAGTATAAATAGTGTTCAGAGCCCTCCATACACAAAAAATAGGAATTCTCTCTCTGTCCCACAAATAGGATCCAGAAGACGAAAGGAATACGGGAGAGTCCTGCAGGGAGCCGACCCCCTCCTCCTTACACTCTCCTCCCCTCTTCCCCACGTTTGTCAGAAGTAACTTTGTACTCACTGGACAGAGCAGGGCCCATCAATGGAGCCCATTCACCAGAGGGACCTTTAAAGACCCCATTATTTCCTCCATTCACATGGTTTCAATCTTGTCGAGAGGAATTCTCCACATAGTCTTAAGTGAAGGGAGACCCGCTCTCACCAGAACACAAGCTGTAAAACTAGCCAAACAATACAGGAGCAGGACAGACCCCACAGGAACACAGGAGTGAAAAAAATCGTTATTAGCTGGAGAAAAAGGTGGAAAGGAGGGAGAAAACACTCTGTAATGGGAAATTGCAGTAGAATTGTATGCTATTTAAAACTCTTGCGTGTCCCGGGGACTAAATGGCGTACAGATGGACATCTGGCCCCTTTTAAGAACATGGCTGCAGTGCTTCTTCGGAGGACCTTACGGTTGCCAGAATTTCAGGCTCATTTTTGATATTGAATTTTTTCCCCAGGCTGATGTTTTGAAGTTTAATATCAGTGGAAGTTGTGTCATTATTTAATGAATTAAGTTTGAAAGTCTATCTGGTGACAGTTACTCACTCCTCAGGTTGACTTCTAGAGGTCAGCACTGTTTGTAAAGCTATGGGCCAAGTGTAGCAGTCAAGATCGCTGCCTTCTGTATGAACAGCCAACATGAGCGTTTATCTAGAATGTCATAACTCACCACGTATGTTATGAAGGGAAAATCGAATTTGCCTCAGTGTAATACTTTGGCTGTAGCACATTACTGATGGAGCATTTGGATTGTGTGTGTGTGTGTGTGTGTCACTGACACTGATTTTTTTTCCCAGGCAAGAGTCAAGTCAGGAATTCAAGTAGACATCCTTTATCATCAGCCAAACCAAATCATTTGCAACCAAAATAACCAGACAAAAGTGCTGCTGACTCCTGCTTGGAAGTAGTCACATAGAAACCTTGATTAGGGTGCCTGTTGTTTGGTTTCTAATAATTCTGGAAGTTTAGCACTACTTTTATTTTGTGATTTATAAACACTTAAATGCTTGCCTTACGTCACTTGTTTTTCCCTTTAGGAACGTGCCGAAGTAAGAAGACATGGCCCAAGACGTTCCCCGAGGAGGAGCTGAGGAAGCGACTGACCCCAATGCAGTACCATGTAACTCAGGAAAAGGGCACAGAGAGGTGGGTGACCCACCCTAACTAAAATACACTTTCAGTCAAAAGTTTGGACCTATTTGAATGAATTAGTTAATCATTAACTTAAAAAACATAAACTCCAGATTTATATATAATTATAAATTATTCATAAAATATATTATTCAGTTTTTACAAATTATACATAATGTGTATATATTATACAAAACAATTATAAAAACAATTAAATATGTTTATAAAATAAATAATCTACCATGCATTATAAATGTACTACTAAAATTAATAATTTAATTAAATTAATTTATAATTATTTATAATATAGTTTCTTGTATTAAGTAATTGTTTTTGTTTCAATAACTGGATTGTGAAGCAAAAGCAGGCAACAAGGTAACATATTATTCTAAATAATTCAATTATATTCCAACAACTTTATATTTTAAAAGGTCGAGAAGGGGTGTCCAAACAGTGGCAATGAGAAATATTGGATTTGGAAATAGTTCTAGTCAAATAATGCTGCGAAATGTCAATAGACTGAACATTCTCGGTACAGATTTCTTTATGCTTGGCTGATAGAAACACGTTCTCTTCTGAATGAACCATGGCAATGAGATAGATGTTGAGGATGTAACATAGAAGTGAAAACACTGACACTTTCACCCTCTTTCCCTCTCAGTAGTAAAACACAGTTGGTGAAAGTATTTATCGTCCCATTGGCAGTAGCAATGTGAAAAGTGCCTTAGCCTGTGAGAAGAGCGCAAGGAACCTGAAAAGTACATTCTGATGCCTGTTACTCTGTTCACCCACAAATCCTTCTCAACTTATCTAGATAATTTTTTTGTATAAACAAACACGGAGCATGGGAAACTGAAATGCACTTTGAAATAAGCAGTAATATAGATTAGCATTTATTGATGAACTTTTATTGTGCTGACCATTATCTTTTATTAAGCTAACAGTATCCATAGTTGATAATTTTAGTGTATAAAGTCACGGTTTGTGGTGTTTTCATCCTTAGTGCTTTCACAGGAAAATATACAGATAATAAAGAGGAAGGAATCTACCAGTGTGTCGTTTGCGGTGCCCCTCTTTTCACGTGAGTGTCCATAATGACCCATTTTTAACATGCCCACGGTATAATCTTTATTTTGATTTAGAAATCAAAAGGTTTTTTGTGATACTTTTTCATTTGATAGTCAATATTTTGTTATTGATGCCTTAATCTCCTTGCAGGTCTGACAAGAAGTTCGACTCTGGATCAGGTATGGTTCTGCACTCACATATAATAAAAATCCAAATAGATAATGAGACATGAGTTGTTGTTGTTTTTAAATGCTTTATTTCTATTTCAGAACAGCTACAGTACATCTTTTGATAATGGTGTACATAATGTTACAAGACTAAGCTTCATTTTTTTCCTCAAAGCGAGTAATATATATATATATATATATAGAGATAATGCTTTTCACTCCTCATTCTTCTCTTGTCCAGCTCAGTAAGGGAGAATTTGACCTTCTCAACCTCCTTTATGATTGATCGCAAGGACGAATGTAAATCCAGTCAGCTGCATAATAGGATGCAAGTGTGGGGCATGAAAGCTCACATGCTCCTTTATATTTGAGTGACAGCACCTACAGCAAACCATACCATGACTTAAAGATCTTACAAAATATATTATATTGGCATCCATAATCTTTCGGAACCCTCCAGTTCTTAATTTGTGCACATAAAACATTCTTCCTTCACAAATAGAGAACAGCTTTGTTGAATTAAGGTATGTCTCACAGAGAAACAGTATGCCGAGTTTTTATTATTATTATTATTATTATTATTTTTTTTTTTTATTAATGACTTACAAAAATGGCAATCACAAATAATCTCTTAAAACAATATTTGCTGAGAAAAGTCAAATGAAGACAGTTCATAGATGTTTTGTTATATTGGCCAACAATAACTGACTAGACAAGACAAAGTAGTTTTTGATTGCTCCTCACTGTTTTTTTGTGTCTTTTACAATGAATGTTGCATTTATACATAGTTCAACTTAGGAAAAAAAAAAAAAAAGGAAAAAGCTTCTTGCAATTCATCCACTATATCTGTTTTTGAATGCAAGAATGTGTTATTAATAAAGTATAGTCACTTTCATTTTAATGCAGGTGTGCAAATAAGCATTAAATGCTGATTATAGTTTTTATGAATTGGATGTTTCCTGGAAGTGCTTCCCATCTTGCTTCTAATATGGCTTTTGTAGTTGCAGTGGTATACTTTTCTGTTATGAGTTTAAGATGTACATTAAATGTTTTGTTTTTAAGCATAAAAAGACTCAGCTCCGACTAAGTGAATGTTGAGTTGCCGCTGAGTGCATACAATGTAATAATTATAATATATTGCAGCAAAACGGATTGTTGATCTCTTACAGATCTGAGTTCCAAATCACAAGCTTCTGCTGTGTTACTCGTGCTATTTTTATTTGCTCTCCAAACAAAGTAGAATGTGTATGCAAGAATTCTTTACAGAAATCAAGCTGAAATGAGAAACGCGTGTTTTCGTGTTGAAAAATCTGATTTTCGCTGGAGTTTCATCTTTTTTTGTCTTCAACATAGAGATGGGGGCCAAATGGGCTGCACTACATGCAGGCAATACTGAAGCCTGGACTCATATAGACTCAATTTCCTGTTTTGTTAGAAGGACACTACACTGTTCCATTCACTGGACCGCTCGCTTTGGCAATAAAGCTCCATTAGATCAGCTCCGTGGCGATCCGCCGGGATTCTCCCGGTCTGAGTCATAGGATTCCTATATTCCCCCTAGAGCTCCTTGTGTCTGAGTGGAATTTTGTGGCTTTGTAGTTGCGGCCAAGCATCTCCTCCCTAAGAGGGATGAGAGAGAAGGGGTCAGTATAGAGGGGTGTTCACAATGCTGATCCTAGACTTCTGGGGGCCCTAAGCAAAACTCTGTCAGGGGGCGCCTGTCTGTGCGTCCATAAAAATCCCTAAATGCTTCCCAACCCCTTAACCTGTTCTTTCAGAGCAGTTTCAATGTCAGCAAACAAGAGTGTGTTGAAAACAGTCTGTAATGCAAAAATAGGAAGAAAATGACAAACAATAGGACAAATACAATAGAAAAAAAAAAAATAAAAGAAAAAAAATATATATATATAATTTATTTATTTATTTTTTCTATTGTATTTGTCCTATTGTTTGTCATATATAAATATATAAATATATAAATGAAATAAATAATTCAGCCTATAATAGCCTAATATAATCAAATGTAAAAATAAAGCACTGCATAGACTTCACCATATAAATTAAATATAAACTAATTCTCATGCACATGGAAAAGCGCTTAGGGAATAGTGTCTCTTTCACCGCTAAGTGCATATTTTAACTCCTTTTTTTGGTGTTGTATAACACATAGCATGATTTGACTGATTTGGATGTTATGAAGAAAAGACAACGGTGCACTGCATTAGAGGAAAGGAACATTCATGTTTTCATAATTGCTAGTAGTCAAAATCAAAAACTAAATACAAATTTAATCATCTTTACGAGAAATGAAGCCCCATCAACATGCATACTTTGTGTATAGGGAGGATTGGCTCTGGGTGTTCGAGGGGTTGTGGAGAGAAAGTATCCACACTGACTTCTGTTTCTCACCACATCTAGTATCACACCAACTGACTCCTGCATACGCCGATGCCATTATGAAATGTAAAATCATATACATTATAAAGCCCATGAAGGAACCTTGGTTGCCAAATCTCCAACACTGGTCCTCAAACAACTCCTTCCGTTAATTTGCTATTATTATTTAGAACAGGATAATTGCGGGTCCTTAAAAAAATCTTACATTTACGGACAGTAAGTAAAATTACATAATTAGGTTTTTTATTATATTTGAACACTCTTAATCTACCACTCAGATAATTTATGTACAAGTAAAAAGTTATTATTATTTTTTTTTTACTTTTTTTTTTTTTTAAAGTCTCTTATACTCTCAGGAAATAATCAGGAAAAAAGCGGTGCTCTGAACTGCCAATAGTCTTGCCAATGCTCATTGAGTTTGCTTTGCAGTGTCTTCCCTCTACCAGCAACCAGGAGTTAGTACTTTAAAGTTGGTAGGGGTTTTTGTCAAAAACCTAAAACAAATATGTCAGCAGAGGCTGTGTAATAGTAAGCTCCCAAGGTTCCTGTCCTCCAGACGTTCCACCTACCCAGAGAGCTGTGTGCAGGACCACCCATGAGCCAGAGCAGCCATTCTTTCCACTTGCACCCGTGTTACTGGGTAGAAATTTTCCAGATAAAGGAAGCGGGATTGTGAGACAGCCTGTAACTCTGTCGATAACACTGACCATTTCAGTGAGGTTTGTTTTTTTACTTCATGATCTCACCTGCCTTTCCAGCCATGCAGTAGGCTATGGAGGATCCAATATATATGGTTTTGCCAGAAACCAAACACCCAAGAATCATGGTGGCGAATTTTTTTAGCATCAGTAAACACTAAACTTATTTTCTCACCATTTAGCAATACTTTCTTTCCAAACCAAAGGTCCAAGTTTTTCATACATTCTCTGTTGTTCTTTTCCAAATAATCCTTAATGTACTTTGCATTGTAAGCATACGCAATGTGTTGTATTAAGGTTAGATTGATTAGCCTGCATTGTGCTGGAGTGAAAGACAAGGATGGAGAAGCAAGAAAATGTGAGGATTTGATTTAGAATGGGCTTCAACATCAGGACAGGCCAGGAAGAGAACAAAACTCTTAAACTTGCACAGCACGAGATGGAGGGTTTGTAGGCTTGGGGATCATATGAAGATTTACTTAACCCTCAATGTTGGACTGCTTTTGCAGGATGGCCGTCCTTTTTTGATTTGATCAATAAGGACTCTGTTACACTAACTGATGACTTTTCGTATGGAATGCACAGAGTGGAGACAACCTGCAGTCAGGTACAAAGCCAGATTTACACCCATTTATACCCTTCTATGAAAACAACTTCTTGAATTTTTTTTTCTGTTTATAGTGTGGTGCTCACCTGGGCCACTTTTTTGATGATGGACCTCGACCAACAAAGAAACGCTACTGCATAAACTCTGCTTCTCTCAATTTCCGGGCAAAAGACAGTCCTTCTGAGGAGGTGGAAGCATCCAGAGGAGCAGGTCAATCACCACCTTCTAGTAAGAATGAAGAACTTTAATAGGACTTGAAAAAGACCAATCGGATGTCACGCTACTCCTAAGTTACTCCTGAACTATCAGTTCCAAATCAAGTGAGCCGTGCAATCAGACAAATATATGTTTAGCAATATCATCTATATCAGAGTTGCAATATCCAAAATCAATGTCCAGATAACAGATTAGAATGGCCTTATGTTTGCTCCTCAACTTCTTCACTTGAATTTTATGTCAGTTGAAGAGCTCACATTGCTTCAAAGAAGTTTACTCGGCTAAACTGTTTTTTGAACACTTGGTGGTAATTTTCAATCAGGTACAAAAGTTTGAGACCGCATTGGAAATCTGGGATTTTTCTTTCATTTATTTTTCTTTCATTTTCACAAACTTCCTGGTGTCATTAAAACAAAACAAGGACAAACCAAACATTAAACATTATTTCTCATATTCTTTTTTGTCAATTCAGATTTTAATTCAGATTTTTTTTTTTTGATGATATCATTTGTAATGGAAAAAAGAACTAGTGGTCTCTGACTTGTTGGACCCCATTGTCAATTGAAAGTCCAGTGATTGGAAATGAAATATATATGTATACTTTCTCAGAGTGCAGTGTTGTTTTTGAAGTGACATGTGATACAGGGAGGTCAAGAAGTTTGAGGAAAATGCTATGCAAGTGCTCCTGTGAGCAGTAAAATAAGCACAGAGTGGAGAACAAAGCATTCTTTGAAATAAAATGGAACAGATGACAAATGTTTAGTCTGAACACAAATGTAGCCTGACTTTTAAGGGTGCTTTTTTGGTTTCTCTGCTTGCAGTGCCTATTTTGGTCCCAAGATTATATATAGATATATATAGATATGGATTGACTTTGACAGAATTTTAATTCATATTGACCAGTGTGATTAAAGAGATATTAGGAATAATGTGTTGTTGTGAATTTTATTCACATATTTTACTTTTTTTTTCTTATATGAAGTAGTTTCTTTGTTTAATTTAAAGCATTAATTAAATGTTTATAAATGATCCATAGATTTATTTATGTGCTTCAAACTTGGAACGTTGTAGTCGGTCACAGGATGCACAAGAATGAAATGACAGCTATTTTTCTCAGTCAAAGCTATACCTTCAGAAGACATTAATATAGTGTGCTATTTGTGTGTATGGTGCCTTGCTTTGTCCTTCAAGCTTGACAGCCCCTGGTCAATGTTTTGATTAGGTATTACTTTATTTTGATAGTCACTATAGACATTGTGCTGATTATAAGTAACATTGCAACTACATATCAGCTACCACTCATTAGAGTATTAGTATACTGTCTGCTTAAGATATGCTAGCACTTTATTTTGATGGTCTACTAACAGTAGAACTATAATTAGTAGAATGTTCAAAGCAGAATGTCTAAATAAAGTGCTTTGTATGCAAAAGAGCTGCTTGGACATCTGGAAAATCTACAAAATTTCTCCTTTTGCCTCCCATGGGAGAAAGTTCTATGAGTTTAAAACAAAATGAGAGGAAGTAAATTTTAATGCAAATTTAATAGAGATTGTCAAGTTATTTTACAATTTGCATGTCTAGCTAATTTACTATTTCTTGAACTTTTTGCTTATCATGTAGACACCCTGTGTGTCCTCTTTGGGTTAACTGCAGAGGTGTGCTTGGTGAGCTGCTGAAAGTCCTTCAGGTCAGGAGAGGTTAAGTCAGCCTCGCCATCCTCTTTGGAGTGCTGTTGTTTAGAGAACAGAGGGCTTGGCCTTACTCTGAGAGTGTGGGAAAAATTTGTCCAACGGGCCTGTCGCTGAGAGCGTTTATGTTACCAATGCAATAAAGAATATTTACAAGTCAGGTGTGTTTAGACTGAGGGACGCGTGTGGGGGTTGGGGACTTTCGACAAAAGATGGAGGATTTGGGGGGGGACTGGCAGCTGGAGTATCTCAAACCAGCTTTCAACCCCATATATTATCTCCCACCCGGAAGTCAAACAATTTAGTCATTTATGGAGCTAAAATGAACATGCAGGACACTCTTAGTAGGTAGCGTGACTAGCCTTTCTTTTGTAGCTGGAATACAAAACATCCTGTTGAAATGAGTCACGTCTTGTCTCTGGCCCAGCTATTAATGCTTTAATGCACAGAATAGGTAAAGCTTGTCCGTTAGTCTGTTTTCATGTTCAGACGGTCTGCCTCACTTACTGCCACTGAAGTGTCACCCCAAGCAAGCCATACTATATCTTGTCCCACTGGCCCCATTAGTTTGCTTTATGAAAGCACTAAAGCAAACAAAAGATCCCTGTGCAACCCAAACACACTATCCATGATCCACATCCAACACATAAACACCTCCCTCGAACCCTGGGACAAACACTAGACTCTCCATGTAGACTGAACACACTCATTCACGGTTTCTTTGGGTACATGTGTTCAAGCCCCCTTCTTTCCTGCTTCATAGCCTGCCATTAACTGTAGCTCTGTGCTGACTTTGAGGGATTACAGGGGCTTTGCACAGACCTGCCTCTGTGTTCCCCCGAAAATGCTTGCTTGTTTAAGACCGCAGCTTTGTTGCAGGCGCAGGAAACCTTGAATTTCCCAGGGTTTATGAATTATTAGTGTTAGTTTTCTCCTTATTTCCTTCCTTCAATCTGTGGAGGTCTTAAAGGGTTAGTTCGCCCAAAAATGAAAATTATGTCATTAATAACTCACCATTATGCTGTTCCAAACATGTAAGACCTCCTTTTATCTTCGGAACACAGTTTAAGATATTTTAGATTTAGTCCGAGAGCTCTCAGTCCCTCCATTGAAGCTGTGTGTACGGTATACTGTCCATGTCCAGAAAGGTAAGAAAAACATCATCAAAGTAGTCCATGTGACATCAGAGGGTCCGTTGGAATTTTTTAAAGCATTGAAAATACATTTTGGTCCAAAAATAGCAAAAACGACGACTTTATTCAGCATTGTCTTCTCTTCTGTGTCTGTGTGAGAAAGAGTTCAAATCAAAGCAGTCTGGATATCCGGTTCGCGAACGAATCATTCAGTTCACCAAATCGAACTGAATCGTTTTAAACGGTTCGCATCTCTAATACGCATTAATCCACAAATGACTTAAGCTGTTAACTTTTTTAATGTGGCTGACACTCCCTCTGAGTTCAAACAAACCAATATCCCGGAGTAATTCATGTACTCAAACAGTACATTGACTGAACTGCTGTGAAGAGAGAACTGAAGATGAACACCGAGCCGAGCCAGATAACGAACAAAACATTGACTCGTTCACGAGTCAAGAACCGTTTCTGTCGGACGCATCTGATTCGTGAACCGAGGAGCCGATGATACTGCGCATGTGTGATTCAGCGTGAAGCAGACCGACACACAGAGCGTCTGAACTGATTCTTTTGGTGATTGATTCTGAACTGATTCTGTGCTAGTGTTATGGGCGCAGGTAAACCGAAGGCTTGAATCAAGGGCAATCATCGCCAATGACGCCATTACGTCGAGCGCAAAAGAACTGGTGAACCGTTTTCTTCAACCGGTTTATTGAATCGAACTGTCCGAAAGAACTACTGGTGATCCGAACACCGATGCAACCGGTTCTTCACTCGTGAACGAGTCAGTCTATTGTTCATTATCTGGCTCGGCTCTGTGTTCATCTTCACAGCAGTTCAGTCAATGTACTGTTTGAGTGCATGCATTACTCCGGGATATTGGTTTGTTTGAACTCAGAGGGAGTGTCAGCCACATTAAAAAAGTTAACAGCTTAAGTCATTTGAGGATTAATGCGTATTAGAGATGCGAACCGTTTAAAACTATTCAGTTCAATTTGGTGAACTGAATGATTCGTTCACGAACGGGATATCCAGACTGCTTTGATTTGAACTCTTTCTCACAACAGACACGGAAGAGAAGACAATGCTGAATAAAGTTGTCGTTTTTGCTATTTTTGGACCAAAATGTATTTTCGATGCTTCAAAAAATTCCAACGGACCCTCTGATGTCACATGGACTACTTTGATGATGTTTTTCTTACCTTTCTGGACATGGACAGTGTACCGTACACACAGCTTCAATGGAGGGACTGAGAGCTCTCGGACTAAATCTAAAATATCTTAAACTCTGTTCCGAAGATAAAAGGAGGTCTTACATGTTTGGAACAGCATAAGAGTTATTAATGACATAATTTTCATTTTTGGGCAAACTAACCCTTTAAAAAGTAATTTGATACTAAATTAAGCCCCTTTACCAATCATACATTCATTACAGAATTTTCATTTTTGGTTGAACTATCTCCAAAGTCCAGAATCAATTTGATACAAATGTTTGCCCTTTGAAATTCACCATTCCTTTACCTAAGTTGGACACACCTCAAGGACCAAGAGTGAATTAGGAGATGCCTTTGGAGGCTTTAACTTTATCATAGATTCTTGAAGGCACTTCCTGATTGTCCTGAAAGAATTGCTTCATCCCAAGCTCTCACAGACTTGTTCAAGTCAGAATCACCTTTCCCCTGCATTTGGGATGATTCGGATGTCAGAATCAGGTCAGTTGTAGAAGCCAAGAAGAAAGGGAAGACAAAGGACTAAAGTGAGAGTCAAAAAATAACTTGTGGAGTAGTGTAGCTCTGCCAGCTCTATCAGGGATTTGTCTGATGGATGTGTTGTGACTCCTTTCCTGGAGAAAAGTCAATGATCTCATTTCAGCTCTGTTAACTTCTGCCAAGTATTTCCTTTTTTCAATGAGCAGTGTGGGGGCAGAGGGACAGAGTCTGCCTGTGGCCTCATTCCAAATGATGCAATTTGACAGAAACCACATGAAGGGCCGAGGGTATGGGGTCTCGAGCTTGAAGGCAACACTCAGCATCTACCAGGCCCTGCTTGTTCGAAGTGCGCCTTTCGTCTGATTGGTTCCAAATGCACTCAGATATATTTTGCCCTAGGTTGTACCAATCACAAAAAAAATCATTTGAAAAAAAAAGACATTTGCACCAAGCCAAAAACAAATTGGCACTCATTTTGAAACTAAACTTAATGGTTTATCTTTTACGTTGTTTGGGAACATTGTGCAGGTTGTCTTTCCCTCTACTGTCGTCTTGCACTGCTTTTGCTGAACTGGAGTTGTGAGACATCAGAGCTTTGGAATGCCACCAGGCAATCACCACACCACCTCGCCAGCATGCTGAACATAAATAAACCCCAGGATCCAGCCGCCTTGATATTCCTAGCATTACTATCAGGAAGTGTCCGACGGTGATCTATGCTATTCAAATAGTTCATTTCCAGCCTCGGTAGGACATTCTTTTCACAGGACAGGGAATTAAAAAGCAGCTCTGTGTCAAAGGGATGAGGCTCACCCCGACCGCTGTGTCTGGTTTAGGAGTACGTGCTGTTATTGGGGATGTGTGTGTCCATCTGCAGCTGGTGCATTGGAATGAAGAGTCAAGTCCGGCATCTCTCGAGCCGGGAAAACCTCATTTCTATCCCTGTTTGTTTTGAATCTGCCAGGTTGTTTTGACTGCCTGAGTTTGCATCTCGAGCACACATCCTGATGAACCCTGTGTCCTGTGCATGACCCTGCAGCTGTCCGAGGGTTGAGCAGATGCTTTGGGAGAGCTTTAATAGGTGATGAATGCAGAAGCATAACTTTTACGGACAAGCTTGGGACTGGGCTCGCTGTTGTAAAGCAAATCTTAAGGATTTTAGACCTAGCCGATTATGTAGTGTAGGAGAGTGAGGTTTAATAATGAATCTGAATTCGGAACTGAGCCCTATCATATCGACACAGGGAAATGTGGTTAAAGGTCATTTATTCTTTAAGTAGAGGATGTATGCAACATGTTAGCCGTATGATTAATTAATAGGCAGAGGTGTGTGTTTATGAGAAAGGAAGTTCAGTATGGCATCCAAAGGTTCTGGGATCAATTATGTCGAGGAGAAAGTGGAGTGAAATTGTGGCCACTGGGCCTCTTGTTTCTTTGCCAAGTTCTGTGGTTCATGCCGTCAAGCGAAAATGAGCTTTTATAAGAGCATATTCAAGAGCTGACACCATAAAACTGACAGAGGGCATTTGTGCCTTTGTAGTTTTAGCCTGTGCAGGACTTGCATCTGGAGGAAAAGACAAGATTAAGGTTCTTAGCTGGCCCCCTTTCTCCCGTAGCCCATGGGAGGAAAGGCAGTATCTTTGATCCCGGAGTTAAATATAGAATGGTTACAAAGCACTCACGATTTGCATACCTGAGAATAAAATGGTTCTGTACTGGAACAACTTAGCCAAACTGCAGAGGAAGCCATGGGAATTTCCCTCCGTGCTGCTGCCCAGAAACGTGGAAAATCTTCTGGAGAATTAAGCTGCTCGGAACAACTGCTCTTTGATTTAAACTCTGAATTGAAAATGTAAATCCATGCCTTCAACCAAGCAATTTCTTCTTAAGATGCAAGGTGGGGTGACCATGATGGGTTTAAAATCGTATTCCAGTGCTTTGGATTACGTCCATGAAATTTCAAACAACTAAATTTTTACTTGTTTAAGCCATATAACATGCAATATGACGTGATTTGGGTGCAGGCTCTTCTGGTTTCCAACCAAATTTGACTGGTTATTTCATTTATTCTTTCTACAGCAACAAAAATAGATTTAAAAGAAGCCAAAGGATCAAGCTTTGTTTTGTTCTCTATGCTTGTTGCTTGGTATGTAACTTGCTGTGCATGTTTATGCATCTTTAAATTAACCAAATATTCATATAGGCTATTTTTAAACGTATATAAACATCATGACTAAAATGAATGCATATAACATGACATAATATAATCTAAATTTAAAATACATTGTTGTAAAAAGACAAAGCCTATGACTAAAACAGAAAACTGTTAAATCAAACACAGGTCCTGGCACACATACCACATTCAGTTGCTAAGGAGCACCATGTAAACACTTATCAGTTCACAAAATCCTAAAAAAAAAGCTCACAAAACATTTTTTTTTCTCATTCACGCTTTTTACTCACTCTTTTTTTTCCTCTTCCTCTCCAAAGTAAACTTGCCTCTGGCTCTCTAGGCAGCGGGGAGCACTGAGTGAACGCCAAATCTTTAGGATGTCACCGCTGCTCAGTTGCTTCTACTTAGCCTTCCATACTTTCCCCTGGCTTCTTTTCAAAACAAATCTTGGAGCAGCCCAGAGAAAGTGAATTCTTTCAGGGTCCTTGTGAGCAGTGCTCACGCGCTCAGACGCTGCCAGAGTTTGCCAAGACAGAAAACACTGAGACGGCATTTATTTACATAATTCACGTCAAGAAAAATATACGTACAAGATATACATATTGTGTGTACATTTTCTTAATTGTATCAATTGCCTAATAACATTTGTTTATGCACACAGTGAATCTCTGGAATCGTATTTTATGAAGTACTTCAGTTTTCTCCTGATCAGAATGAAAATCTTGCTAAATACCATTGTTAATTAATGCTGTTATAATATTTCTTCTTATAGAGGTACGACCTATGGGGAGTTTGAATTAGAAATGCAACTGCACAAGAATAAACCTTAGCTTGACTTGGCACCTTCTGAGTTAAACTAACTTTGCTTTAATCAGATGTTCTTCTGTTGGCTTTGGCAGGTGTTTCATGGCGATCCAGTGTTTTTTTACTACCTCTGTTTGCTTGACTAATGGTAAATGGGCATTTGGCAAATACTTCAGGTTGCCTATTTGAGTAGTGAGATTTGGCAGCTGTTAGCATTTGCTCCAATCAACAAAGCCCCAAAACTTTTCTCTCTACAGGTTCAATATGTAAACATAAACCAGAAGACTCCCCAGCCGTGTTAAAATTGTACTGCTAGTTCCATATAAATGCTTCTTTTTTTCTGCTGTATTGGTTTGGAATCAGTTTCTTCAATATAATGACATTTTATTGGCAGTGGTGCTATTGATATTAATGTTCAAGAACGACAGAACTGATAAGTGATGATGATAAGAATGATAAGTATTTTAGGGCTGTACAATTATGACAAAATTCATAACTGTCGGTTATTTCCTTGAAATTTTCAATTGTTAATTACAAGAATCACAATTTGATCACAGCATTGAATGAGGTCTTGAATAGATTTCTACCATTGTTTGCAACTCCATGCATTTTTATATGAAAATAGACTACATAACCTGTAGAAGAATAAAACACATCTTAAGCATGCAGGATAATGTAAGACTTGTGGAGTTTTTTTTTTTTTTTTTTAATGGTTATGAAACGTGTAACATAGAAATTGTATTAATTGTGCAGCGCTAGTAAGTATAGATGTCGGGATCATTGCGTCACGTCGCAATGCATTGTGGGAATCGTGGTACAGAAGTAGATGTACTGTATAGTAGGCATTAGGTAACGTTGGTCATTTGGTCATTGATTTTGATTATTTTTTGGAAAATGGTTCAGTATTGCTGTATTGTGAACTGCTGTAATCGGTTTCATGATCGACAGGGCAAACGCCTCGTGAATCATATTAGTTTTCAACATTTTCCTACTTGGAAAAAAAACACAAGGTGTCTGAAATCACCAAGAGGCGTCAGATGGCTTGGGTCGCCGCTGTACGGAGGGAAACCATCACCTTCGATAATATTATAATACATAGTTATGGTGAGACATGTTGTGTATGGTCTCTCTCTCTCTCTCTCACATACACACACACAAACTCAGACACAGACACATTACGCTTTCTCTAGTTTTTGGCCAGTAAGGGAGTCAGTTTAATGTCTGTATTTTTTGTTTAAACATTTTCTTTTGACCCAATCCTGAACTTAATTTGCTTTTTGATATTTTTGTGCTGACTGTATTTAAAAAATTTGAACAACTTGTTTAAAAAATAAAAATATAAAAACTGGAACGAACTCCAAAATAGGAAGTTAAGCGTCTTGTTTTGGTGAATGGTGGGTTGTGTCTGAGGTGAATGTTCGTCAATATTATACCGGATTACAGAACTACCGGATGAAAACAGTGGATTTTTGCAAGTATGATAGGTGAGTAATTACTACTGAAGTGTGACAAGCTTCACAGCTCGGAGAATCTGAGAAATGTGTGTGTGTGTGTGTGTGTCACCACTGATGCTTGGTTAATGTTAACATTTCCTTAGTGAGAACGATTGTTTTCTCCATGTTTAATTTGCAGATCCATTTGTGATCTGCAGGTGAGCCTCCAGTGACTTTAAATTTTTTAATTGATCGGAGGTGTAAGCGCTCTCTCCACAGACCCGGTAGGAGAAATTATTAGGGAAACTGAGGCTTGGTAAACTTTCATGTGTTCTTAGGGATCGATTCCGCCTACAACCTCTTTTTTTTTTTTAAGTAGCGTTGTTTGGCTTCATTATTAAGTTTGTCCGTATAGGTATAGGCAACTTTTTTTGTCACGTTCTATAACTTTTTCTGGAGACCGGCTATTATCTTATTACAAACCTGCTTTGCGATGCCTCTAAAATGGCCGCCGTTACCCACAATGCACCATTCCATAACGTCTACGCCCGAGCTCTTATAGAGCAGCAAAATCATTGATGGAAATTAAGCACAGTTTGAGAGATTGTTTTAGCTTTTGAGCAGAATATTAAGCAAAATTCTCCATTTGCTCTCATTTAATTCTTATTTATTTCTAGGAGAACCATCTGAGATATTGAAGAGATCTCTTATATGATTTTTCTTTTATTATTCCTCACAGGTATTTGCAGATTGCTAATGTTTAAGAATATATGTCATTTTAGAATTGTAATTTATTGATGTATATTATATGTATATATTTTAGTTAATGTCATTTTTCCATGTAATTTATGATTTTTTTATATTTTTATTTCATTTCCATTTATAAGCAATATAGCAAGGACTTTCTTGCTAATTTTGTATGTTTTGGAGATAGTGAGAACATTGACGTTTAGTGTCTCCTCCCTGACTTCTCATCTTACATTCCAAACATTCCTGATGCAACAGGACCCACCAATCAGCCCCTCCCCCAGCCCTAAAACTAAACAAAGGTCACCGGGACTGACCTTTGCTCCAGGCACCCAACCAAAGTACAGGTGATGGGGAAATGCTTGAGAAATGTTTGTAGCATTAGCTTAAGTGTGTGTCCTTATCTCGCATGACTGAATACTGATTTACTTCAAAAGAAACTGATCAATAACTCAAGTCAATGAGCCATGAAACCCTCATCGTCATGGAAAATGCAAATCAAGAGACGTAAAGGAAATAGACACTTAGGTCTGAATGGACTAATGAAGAATTTATGGTACATACAAATGTAGGTAAAGAGTTTAGCTAAAGTAAGAATGCATTACAGAATACATATATTTCATATGACTCAATACTATTTTCTGGGTTTATGATAATTATTAAATGCTTTAAAACACTTATTATAGTTCATTTATTTGAATATGCAGTTTCATTACAAGTTCAGCTCAATTGACATTATTTGTGGCAAAAAAAAAAAAAAGTTATATATGTCATGAAAGTTATTTATCTATCCCACAATGCAATAATCTTCAATATATTTATTTATTTAAAAAATATATTAAAGAGACAAAATGTGGGTTTCACTGAAGCATTTACGTTGGACGTGAATAGTGCCAATCCATCACTGTTTCAATAATATAGACACACAAATGACATGCTTTTACATGTAAACATGATTTTAGTATGATTAAATCATTTAGTAACCTTTTTAGTTATATCCAATATTACAACTTTGTTTCCATGACAGTATAAAGCAGCAGAGCCTAAAATTCCTAAAACGTATTAATTATACAGCTTTAAAGCTCACGTTATACACACATTTGACCAGATTAATTAACTTGGTTACTTTTATAAAATAACAAGCTTTTAAATTCTCAAAAAAACTATTGAGAAAAATCCTTCACTTCCACTGTAATTGCCTCAGAGTGGCACTGAAAATGAAGGACAAGTCTTTTTTTTTCCTTTCTTTTTTTAGTGGTAATCAACATTTAATGGCAGAAGTTCGGCTTAAGTAGTACTGAATCTGAATATTCAGTTAACTAATTGGTTTGTGCTGTGATAAATTAGTTCTGGGTCTCAGTTAACGCAGGTCACAAAACTGCATGTATAATGATTATACAAAAGCTTGGCCAGGCGTGTTCTGCTCAGTGGTATTGAGGTTCATAGTGTCAGCCGCACTTGAGCAGTTTTTTGGGGGAAATCAGGAATTTGCAGTGAGCCATTAGCTCTCTTTTGAAGACTTCCTGTTTCAGAGGCCAGCATTCCATTAATTTGTTAATGAAAACGAGTTAATATTGAAAAGCAGAGCTGAATTTACCAGGGCTACACTGAGACTGTGTCTAAATGTATGTTGTGTGTGTATGTTTTTTTGCATTTGTATACCAATAGGTGTGTGTGTGTGTGTGTGACGGGGACGTCGTGTCTCCGAAAATATTTCCTCTGCTGGAAAAACATTTAACTCTGAGGAAAAACTCACAAAGTTGTGGTTTGCTGCACCCTGTTCGACTGTGTTCAGCCAACAGAAGAACAGAGATTCTGTACTGACCAAAAGTTGGTCTATTCATAAACTTGACATGTGTCTCCGCTTGGCAAAACCCCCTGTAGAACATGGTTGGGATTGCTGTCGCCATATGACGGAAGAGCGTGTGGAGAAAAGGAATTTCTTCTACAACAACTGTGTGGAAGTAAAATAAACAGTTGAACAGAGAAATGCACTCACTGATTTACAACCATCGGTAACGGTCACTCTCAACCACTTCAGTTTCCAATAGTTCGCATTCAAGCCTCTAAACTTTTTATATGTAAAGTCCAACAGCAGCATCAATTTAGACTTCACAGTTAAAAAAAACTGTTATTTATTTATTATTTAATGGGGAAAAATGCTATAAATAAGTAATAAAGTAAAACTTTGGTCTCAGACATTTGAACCCCTAGGTCGTACATTTCCCATTTTCTTGAGAAAAGCTTCTAGATGTAATAAAGTGTGGTGTAAATCTGCACATGTCTCAGAGACGAAGCAGTTACTGCCGTGTGTCTCTCTTGACAGTGAGGTGCACTGATTGATTAAGCATCAGGATAGATTTTAGCAGAGCCGGAGGCTTTTAGTGGAATGTGTTCAACTGGCGTCCTCTTTAGTGAATGAATGAATGGAGAGTGTTAGTTGTCAACTTCTCTCGTCTGTGCCGGCAGATGGAGCCTTTGGCCTGCCAGCTGTCGTCTGCAGCACACACATTTAGAGATGGCACTGAGGGGAACAGACAGCTCAGGTTGTACCTTCTGATGGAAACCAGGTCTATGAAAACTGGAGAAGGCTCAAGTTAGCATGTCTGTTTCTTGACTGGAGCAGGACCCCTTTATTTCATTATATTTCATTATTTTATAGTAGGTGATGAACTATTGTTTTTATATTGATGAGCATAATAGCATGAAATGGATTGTTCCCTGTCTGCTGCTTTTGAGTTCATCTCATTAGTTGCTGGTGAAAATCTTGGGATTGTGCACATTCTAACTAGTCAGCTAATTAGTTAATCTAGTTGTGAGAGAGCAAGGAAGGTGGAGAAAAAACAGTGAGCAAAGATTTCACACTTCATCTCAGCCTGGGAGGTACATCCTTTGTGTTGGTTACACTTTGACCTTAACAAAATGTGGAGGTAAAAGTCTGGCCGGCAGCATGGAGGTCAAAGGTCAGTGGGTTTTCCTCCATCACAGGAAGTCAACATGCTGGGCTTTTCTGGCAATGGAAGTTCTTAATCACAAAGAAAGAGTTTACTTAGCCTCTTGAGACCCTGAGGCCTCATATGAGGACATTATATTTTTGTGAATTTCTCTGAGACTGTTCATGCCACAGTTTTAGGTATGGATGTCCTGTACAGAGCACATTCAGGGCTTTTCAGAGATACCAAATGATTGGATGTTTCACATGACCACTCCCTCTCCTTGTTCATCAAAATGTCTGAAATTAATTTAGTGTACTAAGTTTAAATACTCTTATGGAAATATGATAATATTTTGTAGTTATCATTTAAATCTGTCAATTTTTTTAATTATGTGTCAAAAATCAACATCTCAGGAAAATGTTATGGGGTTTTAAATCAAAACATGACTTTCTGTTACTAAACAGGACATTGATTTCATACATGTCCTCACATGAGGACACCGGGACTAAAAGCATGTTTATTACGCATTTTTGGAGACATAACAAATTAATAGAGAAATAAATTATATTTCAGTATTCTATGAAATATTATATATTATTATGAAAATCTTGTCAATTATTACTCCCATTATTACACTTCTTTTTTCATTACATGTTGCCCCAAAAACACATTAATATGCAAATTAGATTTAATTTATAGATACATTGTAAAAAATGAGAAACCCATTAATGGTAATTTTACACACATTTTGCAGAAAGAAAAATGTTATACTGAATTATTCTGTTATACCATAGTTGAGAATCATCTTTATACAAAGTTTGGTAAAAAAAAAAAAAAAATCTTGAACATTAAAAATTTATTGGTGATTTAAAAAAATATATTGTTTTTGCCTATGCATTTTCATTCATGTCTTTTCATTTTTTTTTTTTAGAAATTGAGTCCCGATGTCCTCTGCCGAGGACATAACATAACTTTATAAATGAAATGCATGAATGCAGAGCACAAGGCTGCACTGGGAAATCCTGTGTGCGATGCATGACATGCAATGTGCATCTGTGCTTGCAAAGTGAATGAAACTGCTTTGCAGCATTTCACATCATGATAGACCCACTGTCCTCACATGAGGACATCTTTTTCTGGGAAAACTACTTCCTGTACAAAAACAAATTTTAGGTATTATACTTATTAGGTCCTACATATCCCAAATAGCAAGAAAAATTATAAAATGCACAACAGGCAATCTCTCGGGTTTCAGGAGGTTAGTGTATACATAAACGACTTTGTCACAGTACTAAATTGAAAATTAAAATTAAAATAAGAAGGATTTATGAAAGGAAAAATACTGTTTAAAAAAAATAATTTTTTTTGTAATGTTAAAATAATGAAAGTAATGCTTTACTGCTATTTTAGAAAAAAAATATTGAGTGCAATGAAAAATGTTTTTTTTTTTAATATTAGGAAAACATTTTTAAATAAAAGAAAATATATTTAGTTTTTATTAATTATATTTTCATCCAACCATTCTCCACACTGTTTGATCTTTAATATACCATTTCATTTCCTTTTATAACTGATAGTTTAGACTTGCCATATCTTAATACCATATATATAGATATATATATATTCTTTTCTAGATTGTTCACTCATCATCATCCAAAACAACTTAGGATGTTTCTAGTGATACATCCCTATAGAACGTCCTCAAACACCCCACTTTTATTGTCTTATTGACAAAGCATGTCATGCACTTCACTTCCCTTACGGCTGCTTTACTGCAGAGTGTCTCACATACAGCATTCACATCTGACCTTTCCACCGGGTCAAGAGCCACAGTGTAACTTCTCTTGGCCATCAGACATCAGGCCGATTTTTATGGCACTCCATTAAATCATGCTACTACATTTGCAGAGATATGGCAAGACTAAAGCTTTTAGGGCAACACATGTTGGTCAGTTGATATAAAGATTTTTCCTTGACTTTCCTTAATAACAGGACAATCATCATTAGTTGAACCAGTAACCACATTAAGGTAAGATTTGTACTTGTTTAATTTAAGAGTTTCCAATATGTACCATCTTATTTGTTTTGAATGGGCTCACAAGGTCTATTTCTGGATTGCTAACGTGATTCAAATGTTTGCTAGGTTTATTTGTGCATGACTTTGGTTATGTTAACAGGCGTAGCAGATACTAGTTATCAGTAGATAAGATTAACTAATGGCCTGATGTCTAACTGATGACAGATCAGCTTTACCTGAGGTTCTTTCACCTGCTGGAGTGGCCCTTTGTGTGCAGGTCAGTCTATTGTATGCTATGTTTGTGCACAAACACAACTTCTCATGTAAATAGAGGTGGTCTGGGTCAGGCCCTCGGGTCCCGGCAACAGTGGGAGTGTGGTATGGCTGATTCCACCTGTTGCCTGAACTGGTAATATGTCAAGTCATTTGTTAAAGGAATAGTTCACCTTGAACTCCAGCTCAAACTGGCAAGAATTACGGGCTATATTTGACATGTTCTGGAGCCATACACTCCCCAAAAAATAAAAGTTATTCATTCACATTTATGGTTCCATCATCCATAACATGGTGTGCAACATTGCACAGTAGATATTTCATTATAGAAAAAGGTTTAATATTTTTCACACTAAGAAAAAAAAAAGAGATTTTTTTGAGAACGGTTAACTGAAAAGTTCATTTGGGAACCCAAAATGTTTTTTTTTGTTTTTTTTTCTGTAGCGTCAAACCGTTTGGAACCTTTCGTTTTAAGAGTGTACGGTGGTTCATATCACATTCATATAAATTCAATATCTGATTGAGGAACACATCATGTTGAAATATTTCAATGAAGAAACTTGATTCAGTTCACAAAACCAATCCAAATGACTCCTTTATGAAACCGACTCCTCTGATCCTCAAGTTCAGAGTACTATGATATACAGAGTACTAATAAACTGAATGTGTTTAAAATACACAATAACCAGTTTTATTTATCATCAATGAATCCAATTTCTTTTAATCTCATACACTGTATCGATAAATGTTATTGTTTTCACACTGTAAAAAATGATATGATCAGCAAGCCATGGTAACTTATGTTTTTTACATTCATCAAATAGGTTGAGCAAATTCAGCTTGATTTTTAGGACAGTTTGTACAACCAAGTTGGCTATACTTAAAACTTTAAGGAAGCAACTGAACTAAATAGGTGGATAAAAAAACTAAAATTACTTACAGTGACAACAGAATTTGTGCTGATTACAAGGAATTAGAATAAATTAATTTTGAAAACGTTAATATTTTTGTGAGTGAACAATCCCATTTAGGTAAACTTTGGTTTTACATGTTTCTTGTGAAAAGCATGCAGTTTAAGACAACTATTCAAACTGTTCTAACCAGGGCATCTATACTGAGCCGCCATCTCAAGTGCTACATGTGATTCCCACAGTAAACTAGATGTAGCCTGTTGACACAGTGGTGACTCACAAGTGTTCTCCTGGATCAGCACCTTCTGTTGACCTGTGACGCCACATTGTACCTGCTTCCCAAACTAGAGCGTGAGTTCACAGAGGTCCATTTCCATATAGACAGGCCACCCTTTCCTTTCCATCTGACTACATTAGGAATCTGAGAGCCTGGAGACTATGAATAGACCAGTGGACCCTGCTATTCACAGGGGACTCAGGTTCAGGGAGGTGGGAGTTTGTGTGAACCTGCACACACACATTGCCTCTCTGTCTCTCCCAGGTGGCCTGGGAGCTGGACAGATGTCTATGTCACTTCAGAAGGGAGGAGATGAGAGAGGCAGCTCAGGTTGATCATTTGTCTTTATGGCCCAACATCACCTTTAACCCCTCGACAGGGAGACTGACCCAAGATAGTCCAATCCTAATTGACCAGTTAGGCTGCCATGTTGGCCTTTTATACGATGTGTGTGTTTACTTCTGAATGTATTAAACAGAGAGAGAAAGAGAGAGAAATGTTATATATATATATATATATATATATATATATATGTGTGTGTGTGTGTGTGTGTGTGTGTGTGATGTTATACATTTACAGTAAACAGTTTATTCATAGTTCTTATATATATATATATATATATATATATATATATAGAGAGAGAGAGAGAGAGAGAGAGAGAGAGACACAATGTATAATATGTTTCTTATATTGTTATATTATGTTATTAATATATACTTTATCTCATACACAGTAAATATTAATAGTATATAATGTTATTAAATATTATCAAATATTTTGGCTAATTTGATTCTGCTTTCAGCCATTAGTAAAACTGTATTTAATGAATTTTGACATATTAAAGTACTTTTTTCAAAAGGAAAATGTGACTAGCCATGTACCATGTGAAGAAAACGTCTGAGGTCCGTTTATAACAAACAGTAAATCTCGCTCATCTCATTGCCAGAGACTTCTTCACAAGATCTGATAAGCTGCCCCATGAGCATTTGATCATTTTGGGTTTCATTTTCTTCTCTTACCGCTACTTATGCAGCTTTGAGACTGAAGTGAAGAGGAAAATGCTTTAACAGTTTGTGTCTGATGTGTGGCTGTAGGCCCCTGGCAGCCAGTTTTCATAAATGTATCACATATGTTGGGGCCACTTTGAGGCTGTCTTGGGGGTGAAACAGTTAAAATTGACATCGGGTGGCAAAGGGGCTGTGGTTGGTCTCAAATCTTTTTAGTGTGCCGCGGTGGACGAGTTCTCCCACAATTTGCCCAGAGCGCTCCCCTCCTCTGTCCAAGAGAGAGAGAAAAAAAAGGAAATCTGTGTCCAGCCCAAAGAATGTCTTTTGAAATGCACATGCTCCTGCTTTTTACACCCTGTGAGCACTTTGTTTCCTTCACGTTTCTGCAGATTTGGCCTGCATTCTTGTGATTTACCACCACAATTATTAGTTTTAATGGTGGAAATGTATTGCATCTTTAAAATAAATTACTAATTATAAACAATATAAAACCTTTTTTTTTTTTTAATATGTGTGTGTGTGTGTCTGTGTGTGTGTGTATTTGTATATAAACCATGTATTACAGTTTATATATATATATATATATATATATATATATATATATATATATATATATATATATATATATATATATATATAAAACACACACACATAATATATAATGTTCATGAATTCTTTAGCATTGGAATGCTTTTAACCATTCTTGAATTTTGTAAAAGGGGAGATTGCAAGTGCATTTTGCACAATATGTATACATTCAAGTCAGACGTCTCCATGTTCTGACAAAAGTTTCAAGTTGGACGTAATCGATCTTGGTAGTACTTTGGGCAATAATTTGTGGCTGGGGCTATTGATCGTATTCGTTTCATTCGCTGGCGGTCCTGACGCCGCTCTGTCTGTGGGGGAGTGGTCTGAAATTCCTCTTCTCCACCTTCTTTGGGGGTCTGAGAGCTGTTTTTTATGAATGAACTGAATACCAACTACAAATTAACCAGTCTCTTTCACAAGAAAAGCACTCCTTCTGAAGCTGGTTCTACAAACATGCATGGTGTCCGAATAAAGATGAAGAGCATGCATAAGGAATAAAATAAAAGTGCAGTAAAAATAACCTGATGTTGGCATATTACGCAGATTCAGATATATATATATATATATATATATATATATATATATATATATATATATAAAACCTATAAAAGTGCATTAATGTAAAACATGGCATCATTCATTAATTGTTCATAATTTTCTGTAATCTGTAGAGTTACACCTCCTCAACTTAAAAAAATTATCATGGAGTAACCTTAATAATAATCGTAAAAAATTGCATGAGTCAGTGACCCATAAAACATGCATTTTAAGTATTTGGTGATGCACTTTTTAATTTTCTTTCTGTCCTTCTTCCATCTTTGTTGTCCTTTGTGCAGTTCTTAGAGTTCAAGATCCTCCAGCTCTCTGTTATAAAGCCCATCTCTGACTCAATTGTGTTCATTTGGAGAGGGTTGGGAGGACTTTGCCATTCCTCCCCCGTTTGTCCAGTAGGCTTGGTCAGATCGTGGGAAAGGCCCTCCACGTAAAGCAGTGTATTCTTTGTCACTGTTGTTCTTGTGTAATTGATCTCACTCCACGTCGATGGGCGGAAGACTTCAAAGACACGCGGCTGTTGGAGGTCGATCTGCTTGTGCTCGCGGCCTTGAGGGACAAAAAACAACTGCTTCCCTTTCGCTTACAACACACACTTTTGATGAGTGCGTAAAATCGCATAGTACAAACTCATAGACATCCAAGCTAAGTTACTAAGTTATGCATGTGAGGCGTGACGTGAACTGTGTATTTTTAGTGTAAACGTCCAGTTATGTAGGCAAGTGGTTCTCTTTTGTGGATCAAAATCATGCAGCGGCAGCAGTGTAGTCCAGTTCCCAAAGAATGATTCACAAGAACAGTAGTCTATTTATCTATTTTTTTGAAAATTAACAAAACCATGCAGCACGAACAGTGTTGTCCGATGCCAAACCAATGACTTATTTTTGTTTAATGAATCCAAACGCATTTAGATAAGTAAATTAACCATGGTTTTAAAAACTTTATTATCATCAAATAGCATTTTCCTCCACATGCATCATTAGGATACAAACCGCAAAATTGTGTTTGGCATGCATGCCAGACTTTAAATTAATCAACAACTATGTTGTGTTCCGAGGCACGCAAAACTTCAAACCAGTGACGACTGGTTTTATATATATATATATATATATATATATATATATATATATATATACTCAGTGGTAGAGCATTAAGTTATCAGCGCAAACGGTTGTGGGTTCTATTCCCAGGAAACACGTCAGGTAAAATAAGGTTAGCCTGAATGCATTGTAAGTTGCTTTGGATAAAAGCATCTGCTAAATGCATAAATTATATATATATATATATATATATATATATATATATATATATAGATAGATAGATAGATAGATAGATAGATAGATATAGATATTGTGGGCTATTGCAATTATGCAACCTCTGAAAGTTGAAAACTGGAATGATCTCATCATGTGGCAATGCTGAGGCCAGTAAATGCAATACGAAACTTCTCTCTCAAATATTTATTCTTGAAAACGTATAGCCTACTGAAAGAATCCTTAGCGGAGAAACAAAGTCGTTAAGAAAAACAATCGCAGCACATCCAAGCGAAGTTTAGCCTATAGGCCTATATATCGACTACAAATCTTGAAATAAACAAACAGATAAACAGTCTATGAACTCTGCTGTGTCTTTAAACCTTTCTGGAGCGTAGCCAGTAATATGTGATATGAATGGTGCTGGACACGTGAGTTTGTCTCAATGTGGTCTCTCCTCTCAGTATTTCTCATGTTTTCTCTGGCTGTTGTCCAACTTCCATCTCTCTCTCTCTCTATCTCTCTCTCTCTCTCTCTCCTTTTGCGCCTCTCGTGCCCCCTCCCTCCCCGTGTTATCCACCCACGGGAAAAGTGACCCCCCCCCCACCTCTCTCTCTCTCTCTCTCTCTCTCTTTCTTTTTTAAATGTATATACCTCATCCTCATCCACAGTCTGTGGACTTAATTCCGTGTGGGCAACAGGGGTGCATTTAAAATGCCCCCAATTTTTAAATTGATCCAATCCGCGTAGAACCAAATCGTTCCCCGCAAATTCTTGAATCCGCAGTAGCGTGGATTTGACAGTAAAGTCTGCCACACTTCCCTCTGCGAATGTCTCGTTCAAATTGCAATCGATCACTGGGCTTATTTTATTGCTAAAGCCACCCCCACTTAATTCTACAGAGGAGATTTTTTTCCATCTGTGTGTGTGTGTGTGTGTGTCTGTGCCAAATTCTCAAACAAGTAGCCGCACGTGCTTCTCACAATACCGCGCTTTTAATTTAAATTTTGCATCCCCTTCATGTGCGCATTGTTTTTGATAAGCGTGAGACACTGACTGACCGGCGAAGAGCTCGTGCTGCAGGAGCGGAAGGTGCGCGAGACTCGGTTTGGATCACACACACACACACACACACGATGAGTGCGCGCGGTGAGGAAGCCGCCGGCGAAGCTTCAGGATCGCAGCCCGAGCCCGAGCCCGCCCCGCCTGAGCCAAAGAAGAGGGGACCGGGTAGACCCAGGAAGCCGCAACAGGTCAGTGTGTGACTCTTATTTCTTCCACCACCGCCTTTAATATTCTAAATCGGGAATGGACGTGTTTAGACCTACCAGGTTGCTCAATAAACATTCTTACTGTAACCATATTACTCTTAGCGCGCACTTTATGGCTCATGTTTACATGCACCCCTGCTGCAAAAACAGCTTAAACCAGACTGCTCTAGTTTGCTGGCCTCTCAGACAGGTCTGGTTGCAGTTTTTAGAGAGGAATTAGGTCATTTTTCAGTTTGACCAACTTGGCGTCCAGCTAAACCTGCTGAAAACCAGCTTAGCCAGGCTGGGAAATCAACTAGACCAGCAAACCAATTTCTGGTATTTCTATATTTGTGAACTAAGTAAGTGTGCACAGTAAAGGAGGGAAAGTATATGTTTATCCTGGTAGAACTATAACTTGGCCATAACTATTACACTGTGTGTGTGTGTGTGTGTATGAATGTATGTATATATATATATATATATATATATATATATATATATATATATATATATATATATATATATATATACATATATTCAACATTTTAATTTTAATGTTTTTGAATTAGAATTTTTTTTATTACTGTTAATAATAACACTTTTTTTTTACTGTTAATAATGTTTTATTATTTGTTCTTGATTTGAACATTCAGTATGATAAATTATTTTTTAAGTCTAAATATTCTTATTACTTTAAGATGTGTGTATAATAAATATAGATAATGAAAATATTACTTTAATTACTTTATTATTACGTTACGTTTTGATGAATTCAATTATGGCACACTGAAGGACACTGCTGTCACTGCAAAGTCTGTTCTGTTCAGTCAGTAAGGTGTGTTCTGTTCTACTATATTCAAGAATTTTCACTAGGCCTGTTTAGACAGAAGTTTTAAGATTGTGATTGCATTTGACGCTTGCATTTCTCTTGTGGGGAATTCCTGCAGACTGAATGTATAGCTTGTGTGTATGTTGGGTTTATTGTACGAGTAGCACTTGTTTGTATTTGTACAGGAAGCACTTCTTTCCTAGTAGATAGCATTCCAAATGATATGCTTGCCATCTGTTGATCACAACGGTCTCTAATATGTGATGCGAAAGCACTTTTGTGAATTGCTGGATAAGATTAGCTTAATGCCTTAAATGTTAATGTCTGTGCTACAGTGTGTGTGTGTGTGTGTGTGTAACATAATATAGTAGTTGTGTTGTGTATATAAGGGTAATGAGAAGAATATTGTATATTGTCTGTTTTAAATGTCCCCGTTGATGTGAGTAGTGGTTATAATAACAACAGGCGTGTAATTAAAATGTAATGTCAGTGAACATCCATCTGTTTAGTCATGACCACATCCTTCAAAATTCTTGTTTGAACTTTTGAGTGTTTGTGGTCAGAGGATGTGATTCACATATCGTAAGTAATTCAGTAGTGACTCACTGCAATACGTCGTCTAATTGCAAATAGCCATCAGGATGAGCTGGCAACCCAGTATACTGAATCGTTTGGCTGGTAAAGATGATGCATGGATGTGAAAAATGTTACATTTCAAAATTTTAAATACGTAATAAGTAAATGCGTGTACGGTTGAAGAGGACCCTGTCTTTAATTAGAAGGGGGAGAGTGCAGCAGTGGTCTCAAAAATGTATTTGGACACTTCTGGACACTCAAGCTACACCTCAAAAGGCAGATAATGGCACCTGCACTTGGCTAAGCTACTTTTACAATTACTTTAAAGCAGTTTGTCCATTTTTTTAGTGGATGTATGAGGTTAGTTCACCTCACGTTCACATAGCAGAGTAACCACAGGTGTAGTTCATCACATTTACTAGGATCGTGATCCACAAACGTTTGACAACCCGAAAGTGTCCAAATACGTTTGCTGTTATTTTGAGCAATGTATTTATTGTTTTATAATTTGAAGCCTTGAAACTAGTATGGAAAGAGTGCTTGTGCATTCTTCCAAATAAATGTCATTTGATTTGCTGATTGAAAGTGTCCCATGGCTTTGTTTCCTGTCCTCATGGCCCAAGTACCTCCTCTCCTCCTCAGGAACCCACAGGAGAGCCTGTCCCCAAACGACCGAGGGGACGCCCCAAAGGAAGCAAGAACAAGGGCCCCTCCAAAGCAGTGCAGAAGGTACAACTTTCTGTTCTATCGTTCTATCTATCGTTCTATTGTTCTACCACCCTATATATCATTCTATTATATCTATATGTCTACCCTTCTGTCAGTTGTTTTATCCTTCCACCTATTGTTCTATCATTCTATCTATCATGAGATCTATCATCTAACTTCATAAGAAAAGGAATATTAACCTTGGCAGTGCTAACTGGGGAAATGGGTTCTTTCCAGTTTTATGAATCATTCATCAAGAACGTGTCAGGAACATTTAGAAGCATGTGAAGTGTGTCAACATCTGGGGCGTACGTATGCGTGTGTGAATGTTGGGGGCTGCCGCCTTTATCTCTCAATCATACAGTCTGTGTGAACGGACAGCAATGACCTGAAGTCCTTTGCTCTGTGTTTCAGCACAGTAATTAACACTAAGCTTCAGTAACGTGGTGAGGGGAATCCTGCTGACCTACACACCTAAAAGTGGCAGTGAATTCTACACACATAAATACTCTCTCTCTGTCTCGCCTTGGGCAAATTACCATGCATACGTGAGAGAACCACAATCATGCATTCACACACACATGCATGAAGTGTATACTTTGCACAGAGAGGATAGAGCATGTACTGCTGCATATTGCCAAACAAACTCTGTTCCCATTCCTTTCTAATACCCATGTGAACAGACATCACATAAGATTTAGTTGCATGCATGCATCAGTTTAGCTGAATGTGACTGTCAGCATTTATAATGGCACAATTCTGTTTATGTATTGGGAATGCCTTTAAAGACGAGTTGTCCTGGCAAGAGGATTGTAATGAAGTCATTAACATTTCTGCCTCGCTTGTTGTGTGGTCTAGTCTGGAGGTTTGCAGGAACTTCCCTCCAACTGTCAGTGCGTTTGGTTTTTACAAGTATTATGTGATTCTCATCTTCGAGCCGACAAGGAGAGCTGAGTTAGTAACTCGCTGACATGTTCAAGAAGTGTAGTAGTCAATAAATAATGCAATTTCGCGCATTACTGATGCTGCTATTGTTAGCTTTTAATTGCACTAAAGAACCCACAGAACTAGTATCATATGAACAATCCAGGCTAAACAAACCATGATATACCTTGATGATGATTAACACGAATTTAGCTGTCAACTCCAGACAGTTTCCGACACGCTACAATCATTTTAGTCAATGCGTTGTCCCTAATGACTACTGCGAATATTTTCCGTTGACTAGACATTGTTGGAACTTGAAACGGGGCACAAGGGGGCTAATTTTATACCCTCCATTTGTAAAAGTAGGTTTGGGAGATGCGAGACTGCCCCTCCCTTTCCATTAATGAGAGATGGCCTTGTCCCCGGTCTCACACGCATGGCAGGATGTCCTGGTGTCGAAGAGGACAGTGAGCACCCAGGCTCGTGTCTGCCAGAGACACAGGACTTGGCTTGACGAGACACGAGACACGCAAACACAGACATGATTAATTGATCAGGGTGTCGGCTTGCAGACCATTAAATCTCCTTATTAAAAATACAAGCTCCCCAACAGAGGTTTGAGGGTATGGAGACACTGATTAGACAGAGAAAGACAGAGATATTGAGAAAGATGCAGATGAGGAGAGACGAGCTTAAAGGGATTGTGTCTTTGAGAATGTGCAAGAATTATAAACAGCGTAATCTAATCTTTACATCAAATTTTTACCCATTTTCAATTCAAAAAATTGGTAGCCGGACTCAGGCTGACAGGCAATATGTACGTAGCTGCCTCTGTGTCCTTTCCAAGTGACCGGCTGTGGCGTGAACTATGACGCTCAGGTTTATGTTTCTTCGTCATGCCTACGCAGAATGGTAAAGCGTCCTTGGGGTATTCAAAACAAACTGTGTTTGTTGGAGAAGTTGTAATGTGAGCCTTGACAATGCCTGAATACTTAGTAAGGGCAAACAGACCAACCCAAACACGGCTGAACACATTACACACAGCACAAGAGACGAGGATGCACTGTAGAAGCTGTTGTGGAAGTCTTCCAATAATAAGAATAGGGGTTTAAAGGGATAGTTCACCCAAAAAAGAAAATTCTTTCATCATTTACCTTCATTTCTTTCCAAGCCCGTTTGACTTTTTCTTCACTGTCATAGAAAAATGTGCTAAAAGTGTACCTTTAGGAGTACAGTTAGTTTAGGAGTTTCTTTAAAGGGACAACCTTCTCTTAAGTCTTGTCTTGTTTGGTTTGATTGAAACAAACTCTGGTTTGTTTCCCTCTTTGGTGCGGATCTTTTTGGCAGGTGTGAATACAGCAATCGCACTCTGGTGCACACCCAACAACCGAACCGAGACCCAGCTGAAGAGGTGTTTATGGGCGATTGCGCCGTTAGCTGACACTTGTGAAAGCCTGCAATTGCTTTTCTATGCGTGCTGTTTTTTGTCCAATGAATGGATGACCTTAGCACACGTGTGGTTTTGTTTACGATTTCTGGTTCACTTGCAAAAAGGGCAGTGTGAAATCGAACTGCACCAAAAAAAAAAAATAAAATCAACTTTGTATTTGGTCCGGACCAAAGCAAGTGAACTAGTGGACTTTCCTGGTGTGAATACACCGTTACTCTGAATGGTGTGTATTAGTACCTTAAAGTGATATGTACCCTTAAGGTACTGCTATGAATATTTTAGAAGTAAATAAGGTACTAAGTTGTCTGACCTATGACAAGCTGTTGCACCCCTAAAGGTACAATTTCTATAAAAGGTGATTCTATTGAAGCATGTAATGAAAGTAAATGTTGGTCTGTTAATCTTCAAAATTACAATGAGAGTGGCCCATTTGACTGTATAACAAGTCTTCCAAAGCCATTGGCTAAATTTGAGTGAGGAATGACCAAAATGTAAGACAATTTACTGAAAATTGTAATGTCTTCACTAGCTGATTCGCACATTCTTGAGAGAAGTAGTGTTGTCGGATTCATGAACAAAATAATTTTGTTGAATCGGATCTTTTCAGTGATTCGCTGTTCTAGTTCACAAAACCAGTGCTGTTTTAGTATTATTTATGTACTGTTACACCATTTTTAATTCGATTTTATTTTTTATTTTTTTCATGTTTTTAATTTAAACTTTTAGTTTAAAGTATTAGTTTAAAGTATTAGTAATTGTATGTGCTTTTGTCTTTTTTATTTATTTATTTTATTATCATTATTATTATTATTATTAATATATCTGCATGACGTTTTTATATATTTATTTATTTTTATTAATATTAGTATTCCAAGTAATATTAGTTTCCAAGGCAACATTTCTAACTTTCATTTTAGTTTATTAAGTTAAATTTTTTTCATTTCACATTTTGATTTTATTTGACATTAGTTTAGTTTAGTTTTGTGGTAATTACCGAAAAAAACACAAAACAAAACCAAATAAATGACTCTTTCAAAAACAAACTAATTATGAACTTTTAGTTAATTTTATTAAATACTAAATAAATTATATTTCATGTCAGCGACACATTTATTGTTCCACACGTCTTGACTTCGTCATACACCTAAACCTTAAATGTTCCCATGATTCAGGATTTATTTTGACACCACATTGAACTCTATCAGATTAGTGTGTAATGCTTTAGCATGCTGATGATGTTAATAGGTTCAAGACACACTCTACCAACAATAATTTGTATCTTATTTGGTTGGATGTATACTCTGCTGACAAACATGATTCCCCTGACACCTACCCTTCCTGGGCCATTCACTGAATTCATAGATGTTTGATGATTTGAGTAAGGTTTCCTGCAGGGCTCTGCATAACAAAAGCCCACAGCCAGAAGAAAACTTTATATCCTATAAATAATGAAGACGCCTCTTGTCTTGTTAATTGTTTAAGATGATGCACGAAGGCACCACTGTTAAACCCACAGCGCAAAATTCTCCTGCTTCCACCTGTCAAATAATTTCAGTTACGTTTTGAAAATTATTGAATGACACGCAATGTCCTTAGGATATACTTCCCTGCAGTTCTGGCTCAGACGGTGAAGTTAGATAACCGTTAGATCAGAAATCTTGCCCCCTAACAATCACTGATGCAAGAATTGTCTTTCAAACATCTTCAGCAACAAAATTATATGTTTTAAAAAACATGTTAAAGACTTCGTTTTCTGCAAGGTGTTTTATTTTTAGAGTACCTAATTGAACCTAAGTTGGAGCCACTATGATAGAAACCCCATAACTGTCTTTCATGGCCCTTATCTGGGTGGTTTTGCTGATAATGGTGCTCTTATTTACACCTGAATGGCATAAAATTCCTCTAGTGAAATATTATGTTGCACAGACCAGGAACCTGAGCGATAAAGACAGTTCATTGTTGGAAGCCCAGATATACCTTACAAACTCTTTCTGCATCAAAAGCATTAGAGGAAATGAAGCCCTAGCATTTAACCTTGTCATTTTGTGACTGTATATGAAAACAACTCTGCTTGTGACAAATTGTGTGCCTAAAACCTTTGTTTAAAGCACTTGATCAAATACCGGCCACTAATTCATGGTTGTTGGCATTTGCAGAAAGCTGAGACCACAGGGGAGAAGAGACCTCGAGGAAGACCCAGGAAATGGGTGAGTTTGTTTACACTAGTCATATATAACTGGACACATCCATTTGCAGAACGATTGCATTTACCTGTGCTTTTCAGGGTTTCTTCATGCTGTGAATACTTTGGAAAAACATGATGTGTTGAATAATGTTTGATTTTTCATTCATTTATTGTTCCTTTCTGTACCCTAATATCATTTATTAAACATTTATATTATACAAAATCCAGGTATTATTTTCATAAAAAGTTTAGTATAATGTTCTTAATTATCAGTTTTTATTTTCATATTGATCTGGCCTATATATATGCAGTATCCGATTTAACACTATTGTAACACACACACACACACACACACACACACTGATATATACACCTTTACAATATTCTTGGATTTATACCTAGTGACAAATATAATATTACACAAAAACATAAAAAAAAATATTTACAACGCCATTGGAGAAAAGCATGATTTAATTTAGTCCTTCCTTTAGGGGTAAAATAAAAACCTTTGCCTTTTTTTATTTGCACAATTGGGAAAAATATTAATTGAATATATATATATATATATATATATATATATATATATATATATATATATATATATATATATTCAATTAAATTTTAAATATATTCTTGTAATTTTTTGAAGTCAGCATTCATACAGTTATGTACTTGTTTGTCTCTTATTCAGTTGATTTCCAATGTGAAAAAGATGGTGGAAATAGATCAATTGTCTGCGTTCAGTTTTCATTCAGTAATTCCTCCGATAACCTGTAGTTTTCAGTGTTTATCAGGTTGACACATTTGATTGATAGCTGGAAGAGTTAAGCTGCAGGCAGTTAAAAGTGCCACCAGAATGACTGCGGGGAGATTCGGAGAGAATGAACCCTTTGTGGCATGCCGGCTCTGTGTCCTTATGGATTTTTCTCAGAGAGACAGGAAAAGCAAACCATTCCAGGGCCCCTGGACACACACACACACACACACACACATACATACACAGTCTGACTTGAAAAGTGTGTCACATCTGAATTCACTATACGTTTTTAGGAAAGTGACAGCACAGATTTGATATACTGTGTGCAAATCTTTAAAGTTGGCTATTTTATTATCAGATCCTTGGATCCTCAGTGTGATTTCATTACACAGTTCGATATAGTTGCATGGATTTGCTATAAGCACGGGGGGCTGAAATGATTTGTTCAATACAGAAACGAGTACATTTGTATTGGAGGAAAACATGACCCATCTTGACTCTATCACACAGGAATGCGATTTGAGTCACATGTGTGAGCCGAACTGTTCCAAAACACCCTTTACATCCAGGTCTCGGCTGAGCCCCTATGGCGTACATTCTAAAGTTCAGCTTTTACTTGCCACGTCAAACTGTTTTAGGACAGAAACTTTAATAGACATGCAAAGGGTTAGATGGGTCAGAGAATGAGTGCAGTCTTACAGGAGCATCTCTAGAACGCAAAGACAAAATAGCGTGTCTTTTTAACTAATAATTTTTTTTGTGTGTTTTGGACTTTATGCCACTTTCATTTGAATTAGTGATTAGTAGATAACGAGAGAATGTTGCAAACTGGATTCAAACTCGTGGTGCCTATATAAGCACCATGGCTTACTGTTCAATGCATTTTTGGTAAATTAATCTTCTTTAAAGCACCAAAGCGTGATCATCAGAGAACAATTATAGAAAGGTAACTTACAAAAGTCCATTTTAAAAATATGCTTTGCACATCCAAGATAAGTGTGAGTGTTTGTGTGTGTGCGTGTGTGTGTGTGTGTGGACAGGCATGTTTTTGTGACATATCAGGACAAAACTCTGTATAATGACATGAGTATGACCCCGGTATTACGAGGAGATGGTGACTTATGAGGATATAACCCATGTCCCCATTTTCCAAACTTTTATAAACCATACAGAATGAGTTTTTTTGATAAAGTAAAAATGCACAAAGTTTCCTGTGAGGGTTAGGTGTAGGGTTGGTGTAGGGCCATAGAATATACAGTTTGTACAGTATAAAAACCATTATGCCTATGGGATGTCCCCACTTTTCACAAAAATAAACATGTGTGTGTGTATGTATATATATATATATATATATATATATATATATATATATATATATATATATATATATATATATATATATATATATATATATATATATATATATATGTATGGTTTTTTTTTAACCCTAATCTCTCCACTTAAGCTCTGAAACACTGATGTTTGTTATATAGTTTTACTTGCATTAGATTGCATTGTAAGCGTCATACCTAAGTTTTACAACATAGCAGGGCAAAACTTGATCCAGACGTTCTTGTTTAAATGAATGTGTGAGATTGAGAGTATGAACGGCTGAACTCTTTGGACTGTGCTGATGAAGTTTACATTTATTGCTCTATTTCCTTTGTACTGATGCCCAAAGGTGCGTTCGGCTGTGCTTTCATGATGGCTGCGTGATGCATTTACACACTCCCACGCGCACACACACGCACACACACACACACACACACACACACACACGCTCGATCCACCCACACATTGATATCAGTTAGACTTCAACAAAAACATAGTGGAGTGATATGCTTTATAGGTGCTGTGTAGACTTTCTATACATTTTCCTCACACAACAACAGGAATAGCAAAGAAAACGGTTTATTTTTCCTAATTTAAAAGATTCACATAATGAATTTATTAATAGTTTTTCAGAGTTTTCTGAGATTTTTAAAACTGTTTGTCTTTCTGATTGAAGCTAACAACCTAAAACTTTATGGGACAAAGGTTAACTACACTTAAGCTAGTCAACAAATACATTTTACCAAATACATCAGCTCTTTCAACCATTTTCTTTTGAGAAAGGCATCAACATTAATGGTTTTTATTTTTATTTTTGCTACAAATTAAAATCCTGATTTTCATTAAATTCTAAGATTTATTTATAATTTCCTTTTATATTTCCTTCATATTTTTATATGTATTTTTTGTAAAAAGAAAAATGCTAAAGAAATCTTAATATGAATGCAATTTTTTCTGTTGCACAAAGACACATGTTGCCGTTACAAGCTGGTGTGAATCCTGAGTTATATTCATCGGTCTGTGGTCATACTACAAACATCCTGAATGAGGAGTGGGCATAGTGGTATGACATCCTGTGAATAAGTCCAAGATGAACTTGCGGCCAAGTGTATGAATGATAATGAGTCAGAGATGGAAAGTAGAGAAAGATAGCAAGCGATCGGAAAGTTAGGGTGTCTGAAAGAAGAATGAGCCTGCATCTCCAGCTGTGTGCTAAGGCTTTTTTGAGTTCAGCCAATGCAATTTGAGGCAGAAAACCAACATTTTTTGTCTTCCTGTTTCCTTTTTTATGAATGGGCAATATAAAACATGCTCGTCTGCAGCCCTCCGTCCTCTGGCATGGGTCATTGTGTGTGGGTTATGATGTGTTTAGCATGTCACCGATGAATTGACATGGCTGAGAGGCTGGACGGCTGTCTCCACATCTTGAGAATGGACTTGACAAGAATTTTGCTATTCCTCTTCTGGATAAACAAGTCAGTTTTCCTCATTCAGCTACTGCTCGCCCTCCTGGAACTAATTATAGCATATCCTTTTTGGCTACAAGGGGCGGCTGGAATGTTTTCCTTTGGCCCCCTCACCCAGCTAAGTATCTCACCCCCCTAAATGGTTAATAATGGAAGGTGGCTCTGGCAATAAGAAGAGAAAATGATTTATTCCACTGAAGACATTTAGGACAGCCATCGAAGGCTCATCTGTCTAGGGCATTCGTCAGATTTAGTATGAGATGGATGCATTGAGCATCATGCTTTCAGAAAGGAATTCAAACAGTCAGAGGATGTAGAAAGGGTTGGGATTCTAAAATAACATTTCGCAGGTGGCACAGCTGCAAAAAAACTGTGCTCCTCCAGAGTGATAAGTGTTAAAGTTGTTCTGATAAAGACCTCGAGTTGTTTAATTTGCTAACAGGAACATCTATCCAAAAGGAATTTGTTGTTTTCAGCAATCAGTCTTCAGCTGTTAGATTGTGTCCACAAGGAGTATTTCAATTTTATATGTCTTTTTGTTTGGAGGTTATGGTCAGACCTGGGCAGTATAGTTGAAAAATAATGATTTTTCAGCATTTTGATTATGTATTTGCCTTTTTTTTAATTGGATGAATGTCAGTGTTTGAGTTAAAGTGTCAAAGTGTAATTAAAACAAGTTTAATGTAAGAACAATAACAAAAACCTTTTAGTTAAAAACAATAAATAAATATTTTTTTTCCAATAAAAGCACAATTATATGATATAATATTGGTGACAAAATAACTAAAAATTACAGAAGCACCCAACACAAATTAAAATGACACAGATTGATATATGTTAGAAATGAAACAAAATCATTGTATACATATTGCTGAAAAAGTATACAATAAACAATATATATATATATATATATATATATATATATATATATATATATATACAGAGGTGGGTAGAGTACCCAAAAACTTTACTCAAGTAAAAGTAAAAGTAATTCTAGAAATATTTACTCAAGTAAAAGTAAAAGTACTAGTCTTGAATAGTTACTTGAGTAAGAGTAAAAGAGTATCGGATAAAAAATCTACTCAAGTACTTAGTTACTATAGTTACTTTGGGTCATATATACGGAGCCTATTTTTATTTAGATATATAGATAAAATGTATGTAATGTATGTGTGTGTGTATAAATGTATATATTTCATCAGCCTTTACTCCAATTTATTATAAAACCCTGTCTGTTTACTTAAGTAACAGATATAGGTGTCATGCCATAACATATTTTTAATACGACTGACTTTATATTAAATGTGAATTTAACATTGAAAGTTAATGTGATATAAATATTGCTACTAATCTTTCATTGTTCAGAAATAGAGCAAATAACATTTACATTATTAAAGATCATTTTCACTGACAGTCTAGATTTCAATCACTCTCAGAAACTCCCATTAAAATCACTGAAACTGTTAACACTGTGAAATCAATATCTTAATTATAGATTCATACACACATCTGTACTTTGTTGTTTCTGACGAGAGAATTCGCCAGAAAGAGGTATTCAGTCAGTAAGCGAGTGAAGGAAGCACCGGCATTTCAGCGATGACTCATCGGAACGCCTCTGATTGGCCATTGCATTCAAAAGCTCAACAGAACCGTGTGTGATTGGTTAATGCGCAGCGCTGTAAAAACGCGTCTGTCTCTGGCTCAGCGCCAGCAAGCGATCACAGATCTGAATTTAGCAGCTGATGATATGGCTTGCTGAACGTACCCGCACCGGTGTGATTGTATTAAAATTAATAAAATCTTAATTGGCTATTTTTTGTCTTTTGGAAGCTTCATTCAACTTGACTCCCCTCTGTTATAAGCCACACACGTACAACAAACTAATGTCACAGTGGTATCGTGTACTGTAATCGAATGTAGCCCAAGTTATTACCTGTTATAGCCCCGTTTTCAACGCTGCTGATATTCTTAAACTCGGAAGTGAACCGCTTCAGACGCTCAGCGCGTGCGGCAGGGCACTGAACGACTCATTTAAACTGATTCATGAACCAATTCACTCGTTTGCCAATTGGTTTGATCAAGCCTTTGAACAGAATTGACTCAAAAGAATGAATCATTCGCGAATGGGCATCGCTCATTGGCCAGAGAAAAGTAGACGGCGCGATTGGAATAAACTGAAGCATTTATAACATTTATTGCATTAAGATAAAGTAACGAGAGCAGCGTCGCCCACAGTAACGAAGTAAAAGTACAGATTTCCCCCCCAAAATTTACTCAAGTAAGAGTATAAAGTACCCATCTTTAAGTATACTCCGAAAAGTATTAGTTACCCCGAAAAATTACTCAAGTAAATGTAACGAAGTAAATGTAACTCGTTACTACCCACCTCTGTATATATATATATATATATATATATATATACTGTATGAAGCAATAATGATGCAGTATTTACAAAACTAAATGACGAAATGATATTAATATTTACAACCTTGCATAGTTTCTTAATAAATCCAGAATTTTCCATATATATCACTCAACCTACTTATGCGTTAAAATTATGACCATATGTCAGGTGTTTTTTTGGGCGCAGAATTGCATTCAAACATTTCATTACTCATTTCCGCTCAAGTCCTTTTGTTATTTATAAATCCGGCCAACAGGAAGTCCTTCTATAGGGAGAATTCTGCGGTTCTCCTGCGCCAGTTGTAATGTTATCTGCTAGATTTGCTTCAGCAGCAAAAAGACTGATTTATTGCCCCCCTCTTCCTTTTCCGGGTGCTCCTCCTGCACAGGTGCGGAGATGGAGCGGGTCCCCTGTGCCAAGAGGACAAGCCGCACTGTGTTGTGGAGGTGGGGGTGTGTTGGAACGGACTATCTCTGTCCTCAGATGGCTAACATTATTCAGTTGTGCACTGCAGTCCCCTTTCATACTGCCAACTGGCCGGTGTCCAGCGTGTTTACGCGTTTTGTTCCTCTGCCACAGAGAACATGAAGAGAAGGGAGAAGTTCTTGTGCTCTCTCTAGATCTGCACTGCGAAAGTGTTAGTGCTCACTTTAGACAACAGCCCTGCTTGTGTGTTATCAAGGCAAGAAGTGGGAATGTCAGCTTAGACAATAGATTTACTTCCTGTGGCGTCTTTACACCACGAGGGATGTCACATGCACTCAAAAGATCTGGCCAAGATGTTGACACTATGATGTCCACCTCATCTTACGCCAAGAATTCCTTTGATATGAGGTTGATGACAGGGTCGTGATTTGTATTCGCTCTTCCCTTCCCAGGTGGTTCTCTCCACCAATGTTTGTTGGACCACAACGGCCTCACAAACATCTGAGCAGGTCACTTTCCAGCTTCTAGCTACTGCCAAATTGGAGGGGGGGGGGGGGGGGGGGAATCAACTGGAATGCCGTAAACTTTAACGCTCAGCCTTTTACTCCCACCTCTAGGAAGAGACGAGGAAAGTGAATGAATAAGTGAAGAGGCACAAATGAGCGGAGGACAGGAGATGGTGGGGAGGAAGTCCTCTCTCACACAAGGATCTGATGCTTTTGGCTGGAGGACAGACAGTGTTGTCAGGCTGTGAGGAGTGGAATCAGAGCCGAGGGAGAGTCTGGCAAGGAAGAGGGGAGGCACGCAGTGTTTCAAGGGGAACAAGGGCTGCGATTGGGAGTCATCCAACAGTCTCGATTTGGTGGGGAGGCTTGGAAAACCCTTAGCCATTGCCAAAGTGCGAAAAGTGTATTTTTTTTCTCTCTCTCTTTTTTCCCCTTTCTTCCCTTTCTTAATGTGTCCATGCGTGAGGCAGGAGGAGGGTATTGTGATGGGAATTTGGTGTCAAACATCAAAACCTTTTTATAGCCTTTGCAAGCCTCCTGGGACAAATAGTGATCTCGGCAGTCAGCTGAGGTCCTTTCCTTCTCTGAGTCAGTGGCTTGGCCTACGCTTGGTTTTTTCAGCCTGTTTTTATTCCCTATTCCACACTAAATGAGACTGAAAGTGTAAGATGCTGTCAGCTTTATTTAAACTGGTAAACAAATCCAAATGTTTCAAGAACGCCACAGAGAGACTTTGCTTTTAGACATACGGTGTCTACATGGCCGTCTACATGGGCTACTACCTTTAAATTAAAACTGACCCTATTTACTTTATTAATACAGTACAGGTTCTTGGTTTTATTGTGCATGGTTCATCAAGGCATATTATTCAAATTATTTTATGCAAATTTAAGAACTTTTTATTCCGTAGGATTCATCTAGACCAGGAGTGGGGAACGTTGATCCTGGAGGGCCTGTGTCCCTGCAGAGTTTAGCTCCAACCCTAATCAAACACACCTGAACAAGCTAATCAAGGTCTTCAGAATACAGGTAGTTTTTTTTTTTTCATGGTTGGAGCTAAACTCAGCAGGGACACAGGCCCTCCAGGATCAACGTTCCCCACTCCTGATCTAGACTAATGTCAATGTAATATTATGTTAAATCTTTTAAGACTTAATGTATTTAATGACAGTTCATTTAATATTTTCTATGATAGTTAAAATAATACTAATAGATGTGAAAAAGACTCTGATTCTTCATTCATTAAAAAAGCGGGAGATGTGTAACGCCCACAATTTTCAATCAAGTTTTGCCAAATATTTTTTTAACAAACAAAAAGTCGTACTGATAAAAAGTCAGTACGACTTTTTATGAGAAACAAAGTTGCAATAACAAAAAACGTTTGTCAACTTTTCCTCTTATAAACGTGTTTTTTTTTTTTTTATGTGACTGAATTGCCATAATGATGAATTTTTATGTCATAATTTTGACTTCTATGTATGATAGATGAAATCAAATTTTGTCATAAATTTATAACTTTACATTTTTAACTTGAGTTGGATGTTTTTGTTTCACTTGGAAATCCGTGACATTACAGAAGTTCAGAGGGTTGTAAATGTCAAGTCATGCTGGCTTGAGCTGACAATTTTCGAGTTTGCCAGCATAAATAATAAGAAGGTCTTGAGAGGTCTTAAAACAAACTTCTTGTTTGTACAGCATGTTCGGAAAAGTTACTTTTCATAGTTTTGATTTCATTTGGCAGAACTCTGCCAATTAGACATAGTTGGATGGTGACTAGATTTTTGTAATGAACTGCAAACATTTTATTAACAATTATTGGAACCCTGGGCAGGAGTTGGGGTCTTGAAGTATGCACTTGCAAAAGCTTCATTTACACTGTGGCTTGGAACCGTTCCTGTCCCTCACTTGGACAACTTTGTGAGCTAGATACAGCATGAGAGAGAGAGTGGACATCTCTACCTCATTCCCTACATTCCCTGAGCGCTCTCCCCTCCTCTCATCTCTTTTTTTCTGTCTCTCTCTCCCTCTGTATCTGGGGCCCGAGAAGCTGAATTCCTGCCAATATGGGGGTGTGTTCAGTCTAGGGCTCTACTCACACAGCAGGAGTTTGCTGGGACCACCTCAACGGATTTCCACTGGTGACCCCTTTGACCTCTCCCCCTCATCTCTTGCTGCCCTCCCTCCCTTTCCTGTTTCTAGCTTCTGGAAGCGCTTTAATCATTTTTCTCTGAGCCAGCGACCATAACAGCTGCCTCGATAGGTGCTCCGGAGATGAGAATGTGAGAGGTGAGAGATTGAAATGGGGGAGATAGAGAAGGGCACAAGTGAAAGCAGTGGGAAAAAAGATAATTACAACAACTTAATACGGTTTCCCCATATTAGAGAGATTTAATACTGTAGGGCTTTCTGCTGTTTTATTGATAGATTAATCAAAGTTGCTATTGCATTATTTTAACTTGTATAAATTAGAAGGTAATTATAACATAAAATTATAAATAAGAGTGCAAGATAAAAAAGTATCATTTGTGAAATATAAATGCATTACAATATTGCATTACTCCCTAAAAAAGTAACTAAATGCATTTCTTTTTATGGAAAGTAATGCACTGTTACTTTTGCGTTAATTTTTTTTATCTGGTCTGGACTTAGTTGTGTTTTTTTTTTATATAAAAAAGTACTTTTTTTTGGCAAATGTAAAAGCCCTATCTTACCAACAGTGATATGAAAGGAAATACATGTCTCTACAGTGGAAGGCACAGCTCAAACAATCCTTTCAGTTGTGCTGCCATTCTGTATTGCATGAAGAACAGGATGCATGAGAAGAAAGTTAAAAAACGCAAAAATGTTGTATGGTTGAATTGGATAATTGAAGGTCAGCATCAAATGTACTGGTTATTATAATGGGATTAAATACATAAATGCTATTTGTGTTATATGACATATTTAATTTGAGGAATACTGAATATATTTTTGTGCAAGAGAGATTAGTAAATGCATGTTATTTGAATAAGTAAAGATATTTTCTTGTAAATGTAAAATTAATGCATTACTTTACTAGTTAACCTAAAGTAATCTGATTATGTAACTCACATTAATTGTAATGCATTACTGCTCATAATTATGACATATTAATAATTATGAAATTAACTGTCAAAAAAAAATAATAATAAAAAAAATCAACTTTTTATAGACTTTTTATCTTTTTATTGTAACATCATAAGGTCAACTTTTGGTCTCATAAATTACCGTTATTCCACAAATAAAAGCCGGGGCCTTTATTTACCTGAACGGCAGAAGGTAACAGGCTTTTATTTGAAGCAGGCTTTTATTAGAGGCAGGCCTTTATTTCTAATTCCATCTGTTTGATAAGTAATTGTTTTAAATAACCCATTTTAAATTAAAAGCGATAGCGTTCCAGTGGACAGAGATCATAACATTAGCACAGATTCAGTTCAGAATCAATCACCAGAAGAACCAGTTCAGTTCAGACGCGCTCTGTGTCGATCTGCTTCACGCTGAATCACACATGCGCAGTTATCATCAGCTCCTCGGTTCTCGAATCAGACGCGTCTGACAGAAACGCTTCTCGGTTCAGTGTACTGGTGATCCGAAAACTGATGCAACTGGTTCTTGAATCGAGAACGAGAAACGCTCCGGCAGTAGGCATGTACGTTCGTTAACTGGCTCTGCTCCACAAATTTTCCCCCGGCCTTTATTTATTTGTCCGTGTTGACCACGCCCCCCCCCGGCCACTATAAGGTGGCCAGCGTTTATTTGACTACTGCTGGAGGACAGATTTTTATTTGAGGGATTACGGTAATATTTTAATGCTATAATTTTGATGTTTTGTCATAATTATGTTTTATATCATAATTTTATATTTGTCGTAATTGTGACCTATATGTCATGGTGTGTTGACCTTTCATCTCATAAATTTGAATTAGTATGTATTTTGACTTTTTGTCATAAACATGACTTTTTACCAAAAAAATGTTCTCCTGGCAATGGGCTTTCATAATTTTAGTTCCTAATTATAATATATATATAATATAATATAATAATATATTTTTGAGAACAGCTATGATGAGAACAGCACAAAGCAATAATTTGCTATCAGCAGTTAAATGAATTTGTCCATAATGGCAGCATCAGTGCTGACATGGTGCTGGCGTGTGAATGAATAAATGAAAGTGAGGAAGAGGGGGAGGAGGACAGGAACTCTTTGTGTTTGTATGAACAGGGAAAGGTATGTGGCATACATTATTGATGGTGACACCTCTGCGACACGAGTCCTTTATCATGGTATGGCCAGGCGAGGAAGCGGTTCACACAGAGGACCGCATACATACATTCTTTCGCCAAAAAAGCATGTGTGTATATATGTGTGTGTATACACACACATATATACACACACACGTTTTTTGGCATCATTTTACATTGATTAAACATTTTTATTCATATTTTTAAACATTTTATTTAATATTGTTTTGTTTTTATTTATTAATTTGGCAGCTCTACTACAAACGCGTATTCCTTGTGTTTAATACATGTAAATAACAAGATTATTGACACAAACCTTTTTAATTAAAAACATTATTTCTTTTTTATTGAGTTGGAATGTTTAGTAAAATCAAAACAGACTTTGGCAAACAGATTGAGAGATACAAATCTATATTTCAGTCTATATAAAGAATCCCATTGGACCGACTGATGTATTGACCCAGTTCCCAATAAAGACCCCACAGAGCCCAAAGAAAAGGGGAAAAAAAACTCAAAACTGGAAGGTTTTGTGGAACTGAAGTAAAAAACCTGAATTACTGTGCCTACCCCCACCACCCCTATCCTCTCCCTTCTCTTCCTCTCTCCTTTGAGAAACTCTGGGAACTGATTTCATTTCAAACAGCAGAGGCTCCTAAACAGACCAGATCCAATTTGTCTGTGCTTTTTCCCCTCCAGAACACCCCCCTCCAAAAAAAAAAAAAAAAACTCCTAACAAAAGGCTGCTTGTCTTGCCAGGAATTTTCCACATTCCTTGCTCTGGCAGACATTTTTCTTTTCTACAAAGGGCCCTTCGGCAAATTCCCCCTAAATGCAGGGTTTAGCCCAGCTCTGATAGGTGGCATTCATAGCACTGTTTGGTTGGGGAGGGTGCTTGATTTGGAGTCCGAGAAGGGACCTGTGAGCGGTGGGGTGGGCAGGGGGGCTCTTGGACCTAGAATCCTTTCAGATTCGGCCGAACCGATGGAGGGAAGCACAAAGCCAGTGCTGTGGCCCTGTACCCCGGAGATATCTAGGTAGTTTAACAGAACATGTGGCCTTTATTCATGGGAGCGGAGGGGGTGCAGTTACTGGGTGGCTCGTCTGTGGGGTCCGCCTCTAGTGAGGGAGTCCTTGGATAAGTTTGCCTCATCAAATCAAGCAGAGTTTTTTTTTTATGTTTCCTGTCTTTGTGGAATTCTAACATATGTTAGCCGTTTATGTTTAAAGTGAATGTGAGCTGCGTTCCATATTTCTAAACTTTCCCTCTGTATTTTACCAGGCAGGTAAAATGTATACGGCTTATGGGCAGTAAAGAGTCTCCTTGGCTGTACCATGTTAAAGTGTCCCTGTAACAGTATGGATTTGGGCATTAATTGGCTCAGACAGAATCTGCAGACTTTTTGTGCTTATTTTGAGGGAAAATCTGCCAAATTCTGTGCATTTAAACAGTAAAATGTGTTTGCTAAAGCCGAGACCACTACACTAGGGATTCACTACCATTTAGCCTCCAAAAATACAATACAAAACCCAGTACGTTTTTTTGGCCAAAATCTGCAATTTTGACAGATCTGATAACATAAAATTTGAGATTTAGAAAAATATAAATGAATAAAATGATTATATTTTGCTGGAAAAGACATTTACAGTCTAAACAAAGTAAAATGCATTAATTTAGTATCATTCATGTTCTGTTATCCTTTTATTCCACAAGTTGCTTTATTAAAGGGTTAGTTTACCCAAAAATGAAAATTAGCCCATAAATTACTCACCCTCAAGTCATCCTAGGTGTATATGATTTCAGATGAATCCAGCTGGAGTTATATTACAAATTGTCTTTGATCTTTCAAGCTGTTTAATGCCACTCAGCGCATGTTTTAGTGCATCAGTCCAAAATAAGAGAAATAAAAAGCACACATCCTTAATAAAAAATGTCTCACATGACTCTGGGGGGTTAACAAAGGCCTCCTGTAGTGAATCGATGTGTTTTGTAGGAAAAATAGCCATATTTTAACATAATAAACATAAATTTTCCAACTCCTCTAGAGTTAAACAGTTGAGTTTTACCGTTTTCAAATCCATTCAGCTGATCTCTGGGTCCGGGAAAATAGTGGAGTGTTCCTGTAACTCTTTAACGCATACGATCACAATGGTGTGATCAGTCTTGGGTGGTCCCTGAAGTGTACAATCACACCGGTGTGATTAGAACTTTCAGTGCGTCACGTCATCAACTGCTAAATTCGATTTTGCGCTTTGGCTTGTGCAGAGCCAGATCGGACGCGCTGAGCGCTTGTCATTATCACAGATATTCAGTGTTTTCAACCATATAGTGCTTATTTTAGATTTCAGATATTTAAATACAGATAAAGTACTAGCAAAACCATAAATTTACAGCGCTGATGTCTGTGGAAACTGCAATAATGATCCTTACAAATATAATCTGACTACATGTTTTTATTGATATCATATATAGATTGTGTAGGTAACTATAAAGTTTACTCTGCCCTTCCCCAAGTTTACTGGAGACCTACTTCAACGTGCTTTGGAAGGAGAGGATGAATTTGCGTGTTGTAAATCCCACAGCTCGGATTCAGCACAAACTATCACCTGGTATAGATCAACTAACATGTTCGATATATAATTGTTTAAAATACCAAATATATTTACTTGCACATATTTCAGAATCGGAATATCAGATATTTTTATAATATAGTGGGCATGTTTGTAAATATTTTGAATAAAACAGGAAAAACTAAACAAAAGTGATCCATGTGTCATACAGATCTATTGTAGCTGTGTTGTGTCACATGACAAGCATGACGCGTCGCCATGGAAACAATAGGGCGGTACACTCTAAAATAACGGTTGCCTAAAAAAACTCATTTTAAAAAAATATTTTAAATAAAGGGTTAAATGTAGCTTGCACCAACAACCAGTTGTTGTTTACAAGAATCAAAGGTCCTTACTTTAGCAAAGGAATACCAGTCTTGGCTTATATCGAAATCCTCTGACATTCTTCTTTACAAATCCTGGATTTGTACTTTTAATTATTGACTATTGTTTTGTTTTTTCACTTCTGAGCGGTGCATGAATAAAGCAGACCTTATACGACATTCCCCCGGAACTGTTTCCATGTACAACAGTGAGTTGCAAGCTATATTCAATTGATTATTACATTTTAAATACAAAACGTTCTTACAAAAACGCATCAGTTTGCTACAGGAAGACTTTGTTAATCCTCAGAGCTGTGTGAGACACTTTTTTGGATGGACGCTTTTTATTTCACTTCTTTTGGACCGATGCACTGCAACAACGGCTGAGTGTTGTTAAACAGCTTGAATTATCAATTTTTTATATAACTCCATTTGGATTTGTTCAGAAAGATGAAATTCATGTACTCCTAGGATGACTTGAGGATCAGTAATTTACAGGCTAATTTTTGGGTAAGCTAACCCTTTAAACAAGCTATAAACTCAAAATTGGAATACAAATGGAAGGTCTCCCAATGTGATATTTTCCCTCATGCTAAGACATCAAATCAAAAGGGATTTCAAATATAGATGTCCTTGGTTTTTTGTTGTTCGGACAAACATTCAAAGACCCCAGAGGCAATGAATGAGAAAAAGAGAGACATAAATATCTCCAGTGCAGTTTCTTATAAGAGGAGGGAAGGCTTCCCCACAGTGTAAAGCTTTTAGTAAATGACTCTTGGCGCAAAGAATGGTTTTGGTAAGACTTGCCAGGTCCTAAGAGCAGGAGTCTTCCACTAGCTTGGCTTAACTCTGCCCCGGCACGTTCTGTTCTGGAGCTGCTGAGACATGCAGCTGCGTGCTCTCAGCTTTTGCCCCAAGGTACCTGTGCCAGAGGCTGACTTACAACCATTACATAATCTCTTTGTGTAACTGGTCCAAAGACCTCTTTGCATTCTTGAAGATTGAAGCATCTCCAAAACCATGTCTACCACACATACTGTCCAATATTCAATATTTTTTTAAGATCCTCCTTGCATTTAAAGCAGCATGAGAGTCCATGGCAGCAAGAAAACATTTCTACAACAATATTAATCACCTTTTGATACAGAATACTCCGACTTTATTTTAAAGCCAGGATTTGCTGGAGTATTTAATAAGAAAAGAGTTTGCATGTCATTTTCTCACTAGGCCTCAAGATTTAGACACTATATTAAGGAATCGTGAGATTTCTGCTCCATAATGGTACGCCCACATAAAACTTCTGGAAAAAGCTCAGGCACGTCTCTTCATTTTTGGAGAACACATTGACTAATTGTGGCGTTAAGGTTAGAACAACTTTAAAAGAGGCCACCAGTCCAGACAGGTTTTAATTGGATGTTGAAGATGTTGCTTATCTTATTACTTTAACTCCTTAAGAAAAAGAAATGTTTCGTACTGAAAAGGGAGGAAATGTACTACAAACAGTCATTAGCAAGATGTAGTACTATCTATTTAAAGACAAATCTAAAGGTATATTTCAGCCAAAAATGAAAACTATTTCTCATCTTCATGTGGTTTCAAACATGTACAGTCTTGTTCAAAATAATAGCAGCACAATGTGACTAACCAGAATAATCAAGGTTTTTAGTATATTTTTTATTGCTACGTGGCAAACAAGTTACCAGTAGGTTCAGTAGATTCTCAGAAAACAAACAAGACCCAGCATTCATGATATGCACGCTCTTAAGGCTGTGCAATTGGGCAATTAGTTGAATTAGTTGAAAGGGGTGTGTTCAAAAAAATAGCAGTGTGGCATTCAATCACTGAGGTCATAAATTTTGTGAAGAAACAGGTGTGAATCAGGTGGCCCCTATTTAAGGATGAAGCCAACACTTGTTGAACATGCATTTGAAAGCTGAGGAAAATGGGTCGTTCAAGACATTGTTCAGAAGAACAGCGTACTTTGATTAAAAAGTTGATTAGAGAGGGGAAAACCTATAAAGAGGTGCAAAAAATGATAGGCTGTTCAGCTAAAATGATCTCCAATGCCTTAAAATGGAGAGCAAAACCAGAGAGACGTGGAAGAAAACGGAAGACAACCATCAAAATGGATAGAAGAATAACCAGAATGGCAAAGGCTCAGCCAATGATCACCTCCAGGATGATCAAAGACAGTCTGGAGTTACCTGTAAGTACTGTGACAGTTAGAAGACGTCTGTGTGAAGCTAATCTATTTTCAAGAATCCCCCGCAAAGTCCCTCTGTTAAAAAAAAGGCATGTGCAGAAGTGGTTACAATTTGCCAAAGAACACATCAACTGGCCTAAAGAGAAATGGAGGAACATTTTGTGGACTGATGAGAGTAAAATTGTTCTTTTTGGGTCCAAGGGCCACAGGCAGTTTGTGAGACGACCCCCAAACTCTGAATTCAAGCCACAGTACACAGTGAAGACAGTGAAGCATGGAGGTGCAAGCATCATGATATGGGCATGTTTCTCCTACTATGGTGTTGGGCCTATTTATCGCATACCAGGGATCATGGATCAGTTTGCATATGTTAAAATACTTGAAGAGGTCATGTTGCCCTATGCTGAAGAGGACATGCCCTTGAAATGGTTGTTTCAACAAGACAATGACCCAAAACACACTAGTAAACGGGCAAAGTCTTGGTTCCAAACCAACAAAATTAATGTTATGGAGTGGCCAGCCCAATCTCCAGACCTTAATCCAATTGAGAACTTGTGGGGTGATATCAAAAATGCTGTTTCTGAAGCAAAACCAAGAAATGTGAATGAATTGTGGAATGTTGTTAAAGAATCATGGAGTGGAATAACAGCTGAGAGGTGCCACAAGTTGGTTGACTCCATGCCACACAGATGTCAAGCAGTTTTAAAAAACTGTGGTCATACAACTAAATATTAGTTTAGTGATTCACAGGATTGCTAAATCCCAGAGAAAAAAAATGTTTGTACAAAATAGTTTTGAGTTTGTACAGTCAAAGGTAGACACTGCTATTTTTTTGAACACACCCCTTTCAACTAATTGCCCAATTGCACAGCCTTAAGAGCGTGCATATCATGAATGCTGGGTCTTGTTTGTTTTCTGACAATCTACTGAACCTACTGGTAACTTGTTTGCCACGTAGCAATAAAAAATATACTAAAAACCTTGATTATTCTGGTTAGTCACATTGTACTGCTATTATTTTGAACAAGACTGTACGCCTGTTTTGAAATATGTAACACAGAATGTGAAAATAGATTTTGTGTGAACAACTCACTTCCTTACAAAAATAGAAGAATGTCACATTCTTTTCTACTTCTTTGCCATTGTTTTTTATTTTGGAGATACTGTTCATCAATGTTATCATTCCTGAACACAGTGGGTGTCTCTGTTTTCCTTGGCATGTGTAACACTGTAGGCTGGAAAATAATTCACAGTAGTACTTGTTTCCAATGTGGTGGGTTGTGGCAAGCAATGAACTCTGAGGCCAGTTGGCAGTGTAGTGTTAAGAGCTTGGAAACTCACTCTTAACTGATCAATTACTCTTTTTTTCTGTCACTTCAATGAGAAAAGGCTTGAGATTCTTTCAAGATACCCTTTTAAGTTGTTTTTAACTTCTTGTAAAGGAGCGTTTTTTTTTTATCAGTAGCAATGTGGAGTACACAAATCAAGCTGTATATTTATGTAAATGGTCTTAATTAAAGCTATAACCACCAAAGACATTGAGGGGACATGTCGTCCCACAATATCTAGAATTGTGTGGTCAACTGGAATGGGTTTTTGCAGTAGTTGATTCTTAATCAATTATATTTGGTATGTAGTTATGTCTATGGCTTTAATTGCTATAGGACAATTCTGGTCATTGTCAATCACGCCAACTGCAGCATAGCCTCACATTTTTGTGCTACATGCTGAATGTGACTCACGACTTGAAATAACATTTGAGCAGTTGCTCTGTTCTCCTGTTGGCATACAAATTTAATGGCCTTTACAACCTCTCAGAGTGCAGTTTCTGTTCACTTATAAACACAAGCCTTTACACTGGAAGTTCCCCTACTGAAAAGCAAAAGCTGTTAAAATGTACAGTAATGTTGCAGTCCTTCATTTTAACAGCTTTCGTATTTGCTCACAGGGTCTGAGAAACATATATATAAAAACATATGGTTAATTTTATTTTCTTTGTGTGGATTTACACAGACAAGTCTTTGACAGATATTTACCTATGAATAATGTAGGTTAAGGATTCAGCTAGGTGATATAAAAATAAATATTAAATATATTATCAAGAATATTTAAGACGTTGTTTTATAGCCCAGATATCCTTGAACCCACTGAGCAATTCATGGTTTAAAAAAGATCCATTGGTCACTAGTCACATTTCACACCACGTTTCACAACATTTCACTCATTAGCTTCTCACACTAATTTCCCTTTGGTCACTGAACATGACTTCCTACATTAAAACCAGATCTCATTAACAATGAAAATAACAGAGCTGTGAGATGGAAGAAAAAATTGTCACCTTGTGCATGAACATTGATGAACTAGTTGATTCATGAGAGTTTTTGCTATTACTTCATTGCCTCTTTCGTGCATTTCTGTTTATTTCAGCAGACCACAAGTTATCTATAATTTGGATATCTAGAACCTGATGGCTAAATATACTCACCTTATCTTTTTAGGAACATACTGTACATCTTGCTCTTTTAGTACATGCCATGTACAGCTCAAAGGGGTCAAAGGATCCCAGGGGTCATTCAGTTTGCAGTAGTGATTTGGTGTGTCAGCTACTAATGACTTCAAAGAGCAAGCGTTGTTTTGTGAAAGAAAAGGCTGTGGTTTTTCTATACGTTCTGAGGGGCAGAAGGGCAAGAGGGATCAGGGTTTCTGATCTGCAGGGTGACAAGTTCAGAACCAACAGGAAAATAGTTTTTCTATTTTTCTCTGGTTCTCAGATACTGTTTGAATGTGTTTTTAGTACTTTTGTGCATGTATTGTATCATTAGTTATGTAACGTACAGTGCAGTTTTGACATTGAGAGTCATCTGTTAGTTGTAAAGTGTACATGGCTTCTTAAATTTAATGTGTTTGTAAATAGGTGCAGTCGGGAAGGTGTTGGAATTATCCTCCTCTTCGTGTCTATTGTCGTCTCCATTGTATATTTTGTTCTGTCCATCCCATTTGGAATGTGTGTGTATCATTTTCCCAATTTCTCATTATCGCCAGCTGCATTCTTCGCCTGCTTCCATCCGGTGTTGACACTTACTGTGTTACAGCAGCCTGATAACTTTCCAGGGAGAGCTGGCACAAAACACACCAGCTGCTCCCAACCATCCCAAATAGTGTGTGTACTTTATCACCAGTGGCTGGCTTTGGTTCCAAACATTGGACACTCTCAGGGTTTTATTTTTGCCTGGTTTTCACTCAGAGCAGCGGAGTACTCTGTAGCTTTCAAGCTCCGGTCTTAGAAGCACTTCCTGCGGGGTGACAGCGCTTAGGGTTTATGATGTAATGCGAGTAGGGCACAATCTGGGCAATGTATACCGCACAATTGCCAATGTAGAGGCGCTAAATTTTTTTTAGGGATCAGAGTTTAGGGATTTCGCCTGGATCCGAGTGTCTGAACTTAAATTAGATTTAAAACTACAGTTGAATTTTATTTTGTAAAAATGTTTTTAGATGCAGATTCTTTTTAAATCACATACCTTTATTATATATATATATATATATTTGATACATTTCATTATATTATTTAATGAGTTTACCTATTGCATTCAGAAAATGATAATTGTTTCTCTTTTTGTCTTTCAGCCACAGCAAGTGGTCCAGGAAAAGCCCGCTCTGGTATGTCAAATGAAATCTTTGCACCATATATAATTAATACAGCAGGTGAACATGCACACATATATGATACTTAAAGTCCAGTTGGCTAGAAGGGGGTGGCAGCTTGCGAAAACTGGATGAGGAAGAGGATTTGCTCTTTGGGTTTACGAAGTCCTCATAAAAAGTGAATGAAAGGGGGGCATAATTTTGGTTTGATGAGAGACCTGCTTGGTTAAGGCTAATGTAAATCCTAAAGTGCTATGTGTGGAATCCCAGTCTACTTTGGTTTCATCCCCTCACAGATGAATATGCAATCTGGCAGACAGGATTAGTTTGGAAGAGTTGCCCCTTTTTTCCTCTCTTGCCAAAATTCCTTCAGCATATTAACAATGGAGTCAACTTTATAGTCTTGTGCACAGCGCTTTTTTAATGTGCTCATGAAGAAAGACAGCAGCCTGCTGCTTATATACTATAACAGGCTTTTACAGTGATTTAATTAATCAGATTTTCATGAAATTAATGCAGTTAATTTTTTTATTGATTAATATATCTACATAAAATATTTATAAATACACATTTTCAAAACTATTCACTATTAACAAATTATTTGCTTTAACATTTTTATATTCAGACTTGGTTTGAAAATGCTATATATATATAATTGTTTTTTTTTTTTTTTTCATTATTCCAAATATCTCAGCAGAAGAAAGATGCCCATACAGGTTTGGAACAATTCAAGGGTGAAACTGAATTTTCAGTTTTGGGTCCCTTTAATGGTGATGTTTGATGTGTGTTGTCTTGATAAAGTGGAAAGACCCTAATAAGAAAAAAAACACACAAGCTTGAGATACAATTCCTCACTCTCCCACACAATCTTCACACATTTACTAGGAATCTGCTCCCCTCTTCTTGTTAGCTGGTGTCGACAAGTTTACGGTGTGAATGCATAACTGAGCCTGATTTGTTGCTATGTGGGAACGCACAGACCCTAATGGCTTTGCACCACCTGGAAGGCCTTGCATATACACTCACACACATACATACATACACAGGTATATATATACATAGTCTGAGATTGTATATCTTAACCAGAAGGTAAAACTATCAGCACCATCTTGATTAATTATATGTAAGGAAATTCTCTCAGAGAGCAAATGTCATTAGCCACCCTGTTCCAAAAGCCACCTAAGAAATAATTGGGGTCAGGTATACCTGAGACTAATCTAATTTCTTAAGCCTGATGTATGAAATAATAACCCCAGAAATCTAAATGTTATCCTGCTTTCACAGACAAGGCTTAAGCCTAGGCCCAGACTAAAATGCATGTCTGAGTTTCTTTAACTCAAAGACACTTTCACTGACATATCTTAAAATATGTCAGCGCATTGTTTTGTTTCAAGATGCACACCAGTAATGTTTTTTTTTTTTTTTCTCTAAGGCATGCTTATTAAAACTACTTAAATGTACTAATTGAATTATGGCCTAATCCCGGCCCTTTCTTAAACCAGGCCTACATGTTTATTGAAACTTTAGACAAAAAAAAAAAAAAAAAATCGAAAGAAAAAAGTTTGTGTTTTTTGTTTAGTTTCATATGTGATATATCAGGCTTTTATAGGAGAACAAGGAGCTCATACTCTAGGAGGAAAAATGCCTAAATTTTATTTAGAGGCCCAAGCTAGAATTTGGTGAAGTTGCTAGTATTTTTAGGGCAAATAAAATTCATTCTGATTGCTTGTAAATCAATAAAATTTAGCAATCAGTATGGCAGACTACTTACATAAGATGCATGTAAATATCAGTTGGCATGCTATCTCTCCCAATAAAATGTCTTAGTAATAAATGCTTAGTTTTATGATCAAAGCTCTATAGGATTAATTCGATTTTACAGCAAATCCATGACCTGAAGATAGAGAATGTAGGAATTTTCATAAAAGGCCATTTACTTGCAGGTGACAGAAGGTATAGAAGACTGTGTACAACAGGTTTTTCAGCAAAGTTATTATAGTGTTGATATTTGAAAGGCCTTAGAAATCTGCATATCAAATATGATACCGTAGTCTTTATAGAGTTGATCACCCAGTTGTTCAGGCAAACTACTACATGTTAGTATGCAGTTTTGTAAACCCCCTTCACTGGGGGTAAAATGTACTGGCATTTTTCTGTCAGGTTATTATTCAGTAATTTTGCAGATATTTCTGTTAACCCTGAAATACAATGCAATGAAGTGCAAAATTCTAAATACAGGTAAAACACCTCTACAAATAAAAATAACATTGTACCCTTTATTTTTTACTACATACAGTAGTGTTTTTGTTAATATGGTTATATTAGCACACTGTTCAATTAGTTTTTCTTAATAGAATGATATTATAATTAGTTGAAGTGCAACTTTTAGTTATGATGCTAATTTCCCTCAACTTCACGGAACAAAAGATCCGCCATAAACCCACAACACAGGCTTTTATTTACTATTGCTGAACCATCTTCTTTCCTCATTGGTGATGGTTAAACAAAACGCATGGTGATTTTGGCCAATTAATTCGTTTTTAAATTTTCAGGAGGAGAATTCCATTGAAGTTTTAGTGGTTTTCAGGGTGCTGTAGCTATTGCTTTAATTGCCCTCGGCATGAAAGAGCAAGCGATGATGCATGTGAGTCTTTTAAACAATTTGTTTCCAAAAAAATAGAATGTTTAGAAGAAATCTATGCAAAAAAAAACAATCTGAATTCTGAAAAATGTAGCAGTTGCAGCGCTGAATTAAAACAAACTGCCAGAAGAAATCTGAAATGCCATTAAAGCACATAAGATTTTTTAACTAAGCTGGAATTTTCTGGTCTGTTAGGTGGGATTGGTGGGCAGTGGTGTCCGAATATGAATAAAGTTAAATAAAGAATAAAGAAATTTTTTTTATGTCCCCTCTCTCCATCTCAATTCTTTCACTCGCCCATGTCACACATGATAGCGCTTAGCTGGTTCTTCACAGCTGAAGTGTCTGCCGCACTAATGAATGGAGTTTGGCTCATATAATGCAGACAGGCTTTTGCCATGGCCTTTCCTCTGAATGGGAGCAACACAGCGAAGAGGGTTATAAATTGTGTCAGTTAGCCTCCCCAAATAAAATGAAGCCATGTGGAAAATGAAATCCATTTCATTCTGAAGAGTACCCAAAGCCAAGCATCTCCCCAGCCCCCATTCACAGCCTTCCTCCCTTTTCAATGGTGCTCATCTCAGCAGCAGCTGCGGGATGTTCTCATGAAAAAAATATATATATGATATATATAAATGCTAATAGCTTTGCTCTTTCAGTCCATCTCACTGCTTTCTAACGTGTTTACACATAACTTTATTTTTTTTTTGGTGACTGATGAGCGGCCACTGTTGTGTTTTGTAGGAAGAAGAAGAGGAGGAGGCGGAGCAAGAAGAGGACTAAGCAACCACAGGATTTTACCTCTACCTCATCCAGCTGTCAACTCTCTCCGAGGGATAAGACTGCCTTGACCACTTATTATTGACTTCCCACTTTCGTTTGATCATTTTCGTTTGTTTATTTTCATTTTTTCTCATTGGTTTATTTGGGTTTGGTTTCGTTTTGTGATCAACACACACAACACCTCAGAGCGTAACCTGAAAAAAAAAAGACGCAAATGCAAACAAACATCTTGCAGATGACATTTGGAGCCGCCTGGCTGTTTCCACTTCCCACAAAACAGCTGTAAGCACATAGGCGCAGGGGTTAAACATACAGGCTGTGCTACAGTGGTTCTTTTCACCACACACAAACACACACACACACAAACACACACACATACACACTCTTGTTGACTGATTTTTCAGGTAACATTGGCAAAGTAGAAGGTGAAACTGTCTGGGTTTGTCATTCAACATGTGGTGCTTCTTATATCTGGGTGGAGCTTGCACAAGACACCCCCCCCCCCCCACACAGTATCGTACCACCAAAGACCATTTTCCCTTCCCTGTCCACTTCATTTTGATGTTTTGTGAGCTTTAAAAGTATTTGCCTTAAAACTGCAGACAGAGCCTTAAACCTATTAGTTTCTATCATTTAAAAATGTGCAAGTGGATACCTCAAAATGAAAATTGTTATCATTGACTCATTTTCATGTTTTTCAAAAACCCATTCGACTTTGTTTCTTCTGTTGAACACAAAGGGAGATGTTTTGAAGAATGTCTGAGCCTTCTTGAGTCTTTTCTATACAATGAATTGAATGGTGAGTGCAGTTGTTGAGGAAGTATTTCAGTGTATAAAAGCATACATTTAAATATATTTAGCACCCAAAGCTGTCATATGGTTTGAAATATTGAGCAGGTTTAAAAAAAAAATTTTTTTAGCTTGATCTCCATTCCGTTTCATTATGTGGAAAAGTGCCACATGAATCTTCTTCAAAACATCTGTTTTTGAGTTTTACAGAAAAAAGTAAGTCATACAGGTTTGGAACAAGTAAATAATGACAGAATGTTTATTTTCTGGTAAATTATCCCTCATTAACTGTCATACCCATGTCCCTCTTGTCCTTGGTGGTGATTTATTATTTTTTTCAAACTGATAACCGTGAACACTAAATGTCTCATTGGGACACCGTTTTCAGCATTACTGCAGAACAGTAGTTCTACTGTACATATCTTCACGACTTCGGCTTTGCTTAATTAACATACGTGTACATAATTGTGTTTTTATTTTCTTGTATGACATAGCTTTAAGAAAATAATTTTTTGACAAATTCAGTGAAAGGGAAATATATCAACTCAGTCAAGACCTAAACCTCAAGAAACACAGGAACAAAACCACACTATACCTCATTAAACACAGAAATACCTGAATTGCGGCGATGGCGTCAAACGGCATTCGGCGAATCCTAACGTACGCCGACGTTGTCATCAATGCAATATCTCCTCACCGTTTCAAAAGCTACCTCTGATTTCTTCAACCAGCAAACCAGCTCAAAGAGACACGCGCTGCTAGCGTTCTCATTACAAAGCAGGGGATGGCAGTGAGTGCCAATGTTGAAAACAAACCTTGTTGTAAGGGCAGGTGAACAAGTCGGGGAGGTAATAACTGAATTCTGAGGTCTGTTTGTAGTCATATGTAGAACTAATCATGCAGCTAAGGGGAAAAAAGTACTGTCTTGTTCTAGTTATTTTGTTTTTTTTTCACATTAGCATATATCTGACATTTGTAACTAGACACTCTTGTCTCTGCAGCTGGGATGTCTGTTTTACATTTTTAACTTGAATATATATTTTGTACTGATTATTCAATGGTTTCTAAGGATCAAGTGCTTGTATGACACTAAATGATATTGTTGCGAATGGATTTTTCTTTTCTTTCCCTATTTTTTCTCTCCACTATTGCTCTGAATTTATAGTTTAGTTCCTATGTACTATTCAGATATGTACCTCAAAAAAAAAAAAAAAGGATAAAATGGACTAATAATCAGCTGACAAATACCTACCTCCAGTCTTGAAAATGGAAAACATTTTTTGCCTGGTTTCTTTCAGTATGAATGTACTGAAAAATACTTCAGGACTGCACAAGATCCTGTTATACAAACATATTAAATTGAAATGAATTCTGCTTCATTTTAATTCAGCTGGTGGAGTAGATGGCTAAGGAAACAACTACACACACAAATACACATCACAAAAAAGAAAAAGAAACTTGAAACATTATTTCAGGTTTGAAAAAATATGTTCGGGTTTTGTATACTGCATATATGAATATGTTTTTGAAAATTAGTAGATATTGAGATATACTTGATTAGTGATTTTTGTGAAACATACACAAATGTGATTTTCTTTTTTTCTTCTTCAGATGTATATGTAATGCATATGTAGTTAAAGAATACACCTTTTCAACCTGTCACCATGAAAACCTTAAGAAAAAGTAAGCATGGTAATCTCAAATGGGCCTGAGGTAGAGCCTCAGAGGAAGCTAATGGAACCGTTGGCATGCCCCTTGAACTCACAATGGCATGTAATGACCGTCTTTATACGCGGCAGCTTGGCTTTTGCCACAAACCAACATTGAACGTTGCTCAAACACTGTAATGCTACTACCTAAATGGTTACAGTTCTTGTAAAAGTGTCAGTTTTCGAATCGAACCGCTTCTTTACTCCTACGAGTTCAACAGATGTAACAGTTGCTTGCTTAAGTGGATGGATGGTGTTTCTCAGCAAGACCTCAGTGGTGGTTGCGTTTTAACACTGTTTTGAGGGCGTTTTCGGGAGATCTGTACATAATGGCAACTGAGGCGCACTGCTTTCAGCCCTCCTTAAACTTGGCATTGTGTTCAGATACTTTCCTATGTTGGTTTGAATATGTATCCAAAGGAGCCACTGTTCATGTGCTTCCAAACTCTGGGTGTCTTAATGAAGATGAAGTTGTATTTTCATGACAACATGTTCCAGTACAATCGAATACACTTTTCTACCTCCAAGAGGGCCTCCTGTTACCTCATTTTTTTTTTTTTTCAAACTTACTATCTGCTTAAATTCAGGTGCCTATGTCCAGAGAGAATGGCGTAAAGTTTTTAAATTTCTATATATAAATCTATATATTCATAGTTTATTTTTGTGTGTTTGGGGGAGGGGGGTTGTTTTATAAGACTGTATCTCTCTGCCTCTCAGTCACAAGTCAGGTATGACTGGACAATTTGACTTGTTTTTAAAATGTTGTCTTACATTTATGCATTTTTTTTGTAGTTTCTGCGGCTGTGGAGATGGAAAAGTATCACTAGGTGGTTACTCTCAGCTTTCTTCACTCGATATATAACACGTTTTCTAACTATTATGGCTGTTTCACTTAGTATTGCTGTTTGTGATTTCACTTAAAATTGCTTGCTTGTTTAAAAAAAAGGACAAAAAAAGAAAACGTATTAGAAAAAATGTTCTCTTTATACGTATCCACCTCTTTATTCAGCACAATAAAAAAGGTGTCTGTGACCATTGTTGTGTCAATATTACTACTGCTTGTATTATCTACAAATCTTCTGTGAACCACTTTTGCATTTATTTATATCCACAGTGACTTACATTACATTTAAGGTACTTTTCACTTCACAAAGCCCTCTTTACACTTACAGCGATTAAAATGCAAATAAATATTAAGAATTAATTTGATCTTTAGTTGCTTCTATCTGTGATCCCCACAGATTTTGCATTCATTTGTTCTGTCGTTTTAGTAAATCATAGACATGGTGTACCAATTAGTTCTCGTTTTGAACATGCACAAAATTTTCATAGGGAACCTTTTTGCCCCATCATGAAACTCACATGCATTCATATTGCAAAAATATATTTATTGTGGCCACAAATTAAGAATTCGTTCTCACTTTATCACTGAAAATCATGTCAGTGTGAACGTGCATGAATTCCATCTTGTTATTAAAAGTCCAGTATGGGGCCACTCACACAGAATGCTACATGGATGTGTTTGATCATTGCACTCGCATCACGCATCTTCTGCAGTGTCTCACGTGTGACAAGGTGTTCTAAAAATGCATTACTCAAGTTAAAATTAGTTAAACTTTAAAAAAACACATCTCGAAGCCTTGCGTTTCCTCATTTCACTGCCTGCATTTTTCAAAGCAAAAATGCATTTTGTGTGAATGGTGAAGTAATTTTTTATTTTTATCTTCGTTTCTGTTGCTGTATATATACATATATTTGTTAAAAGAGCCATTCATTTCTTTATGGGTGACACTTTGGAGAAAGTTACTTAGTGCACCCTTTGGGGCCCTCATACCTTTCTTAATGCACATGTATATGTATACAAGCCAGCACTGAAGTCTCAAGGGTCATTCCACATTGAGGCTGCACGTTTAGAAACACAGAGGCCATGTATGGATCTTCTAAGTACACAATGTTATGGAATTTAGAGGACTGCTTTTTTTCTTCTCCCTCCCCCTGTTCCTCTTTCACACACTCTCCCCCTCTTTCCAATTCCGAAACATCTCTTTAACTCCCATTCTTTGGTGTACTCACATGGGAGACATAGCCCACACTGGAGCCCCTGACCTCTGCTCCACAGCAGACTCTGTGAATGGGACGGCGGCCCCCACTTCAAAGCTGTGCCGTTCTGACAGGGCTCCTCACTCATCCCCCCCATACTCCCCTCCTTTTTGCAACCCCCCACCTCACCTCGGCTATTTGCCCCTATCCACTACAGTGCTGAGGGTTTGGTTGTTAGTGCCAGCTCACATCGTCAAGCTGCTCAGTAATTCCGCCAGACTTACCCACATAGAAGGAGGGAGGAATGGGTGGAGAGGGAGTTCACTGCTACCACAACCACGTTCAGAGGTGGTCTTACCAACACCACCTCTACCTCTTTTCTGTGTAAAGAGGGTCTGACTTTCTGTGAGAGAGTTTCCCTCCTTTTTCCTCTTCACTTGTTCACGGACAAGGCCTCAGACAAAAATCTGGTTCACTTCCATTTTTTTTTTAGGTATCATCTAGATGCGGATAGCACACTTTAGAACGATCTCACAACTCACTAAAAAACATAGGCCTACCAGTCGATGTCAATGTAGCCATTAGTTTGTCAGTTGTTGTTTCAAAAACACTTAAGTAGGCGCGTTAACCAGTTTTTTTAATGTAATTTATGTAATTTTTATTGTATATATATATATATATATATATATATATATATATTAAAAATAGTGATTAAAGGCGAAAATATGCTTCTCCTTCGGTTTGGCGCCATTTCTGGTGTGGTGATGTTTGTATAATGCACGTCATAGACTCAATCTCCCGCTGTTTTTAAAGCCATTTTTCTATGTAAACATGCGTTAGGTTATAAGAATTTATTGTGAAAGTCTAGCCTCGTTTTTAGGGTCTGCTGCTTGAGGGCCGCGTTTTAAGACACTTTATTAAGAAGTTCAAGTCTTAAAGCTGCGGTAGGGAACTTTTGACGCTCTAGCGGTTAATAAACAGAACTGTTTGCGTCTTGCGGAAGAACATTGTAGCCGGAACTACTTCTCTCTGTTTATGTCTATGAAGAATCACAAAGGTACTGGGTTACTCCGCCGCGGTACCCCCGAAGCAATCTAAAATAGTCCGAATGCACCCTAGTGATTAAGGACAAGCTAAAAACACGGTTTGGAAAATGGATTCATGGTGTACTCACTTATTATATACATTTTTCTACATTTTTAACACAAACAAAGTTACGGACCGCAGCTCTGATTGGTTGATTTCTTACCTGGAGTGGTCGGTAAGGCAACCAATGGGAGGAGCCAGAGGAGCTTGGTTTTTTTCACAGATTATCTGTCTCATATTCTACTGTCAGGACATAATGACAGACTTAACAAATATGTAAAAATATATTATATATATTTACAAAAGTTACCTACTGCAGCTTTAAATAATGCGTCTCTGAGAATTGCATACTTTTCCATTCCGCTCCACGCAACGTCGCGATTTTAAACGCAACAGAGAGCGGCAGAGTGCCCTCGGTTTGAACGGCCCATCCTCTCGTTTTTCGTTCTTTCTCTCTCTATATACAGTCTTGTTCAAAATAATAGCAGTACAATGTGAGGCCAGTTGATGTGTTCTTTGGCAAATTGTAACCTCTTCTGCACATGCCTTTTTTTTAACAGAGGGACTTTGCGGGGGATTCTTGAAAATAGATTAGCTTCACACAGACGTCTTCTAACTGTCACAGTACTTACAGGTAACTCCAGACTGTCTTTGATCATCCTGGAGGTGATCATTGGCTGAGCCTTTGCCATTCTGGTTATTCTTCTATCCATTTTGATGGTTGTCTTCCGTTTTCTTCCACGCCTCTCTGGTTTTGCTCTCCATTTTAAGGCATTGGAGATCATTTTAGCTGAACAGCCTATCATTTTTTGCACCTCTTTATAGGTTTTCCCCTCTCTAATCAACTTTTTAATCAAAGTACGCTGTTCTTCTGAACAATGTCTTGAACGACCCATTTTCCTCAGCTTTCAAATGCATGTTCAACAAGTGTTGGCTTCATCCTTAAATAGGGGCCACCTGATTCACACCTGTTTCTTCACAAAATTGATGACCTCAGTGATTGAATGCCACACTGCTATTTTTTTGAACACACCCCTTTCAACTAATTCAACTAATTGCCCAATTGCACAGCCTTAAGAGCGTGCATATCATGAATGCTGGGTCTTGTTTGTTTTCTGAGAATCTACTGAACCTACTGGTAACTTGTTTGCCACGTAGCAATAAAAAAAATACGAAAAACCTTGATTATTCTGGTTAGTCACATTGTACTGCTATTATTTTGAACAAGACTGTATATATCTGAGGTGAGTTCACATAATTGTTTGTTTCTTGTATCTTCCTCACTAAAGGATGTCCGTCCACACCAAGGGGCAAGGAACTCGACCGGAAGTTGAAGTCGGGTGGGGGCTGCCATCTTTTAGCAGAACTTCACTTGCGTTAGCATTCCCATTGACTCCCATTCATTTTGGCGTCACTTTGACAGCGAATAACTTTACATCTGAGGCGTTTAAAGACTCTGTTTGTCCATTATTTATTTCTAAAGATACACGACAATGTATAAAGGGCTCCATTACCTTCTATGTTACATTATGGCCCCGTATAAACAGTTTTTGTAAAAAATAGGCTAACGATTGCGTCATAACCACTCGGCTCTCTGTCGCATTACCGTACAGACAGGAGGAGAAGCTCGCAGGCAATTAACTTAATATGGCGTACTGGCGTTACATTTTAAAATACTATACAAAATAATTAATCAGAATACTTACTCCTGCTCACTCACGCCAAAGAACTCCCCGCTCAAGCTCGCCGTCTCTGCAAGATTAACGATGGCAGTTTGCACACACAGCTACTAGAAGATTTACATCTGGCAGACAGGTTGCTGACGTCGTCAAGCTTCGTTTGAGTCTGCGCGTCAGAAACGGAAGTGCTAAAAAACGCTAAAACTGGGCTTCATTTGTCTCAATTGAGTTCCAATGGGGTCGCTGTGTCCATTTCTTTTACTGTCTATGGTCCACACTGCTGAGCATATAAAACACACTTCCTGTCGTCTCGTGTGTTTCTGGGTGCAGCTGTTGTATCCATGGCGTGGACTCAGCTATCCGCTTCAGATCCTTTTAAATCCTATTTAATGCTTTTCCATATAATCCTTACACCCAGATATCACACTATAATCTTATGTATAAGCCTTTTCAAATACTAGCATATTTCCCATGTTGTATACTAGTGTAACCGAGTTGACATGACATTTTAAACCATGTCCTGCAGTGTGATGTGATACTTTATTTTAAACATGGTCCTGCAGTGAGACAAATTCATGTTTAAAATGTTATTATTAGGGGTGTAACGATACGCGTATTCGTATTGAACCGTTCGGTACGAGGCTTTCGGTTCGGTACGCGGTACGCATTATGTACCGAACGGTTCGTTGGACTAATTAATTATAGTTGCAAAATAAATAAAAAATTGTGAAATATAATTATATGCGTTCAACAGGGTAGCTCAATAACCCAAACGACGTAACAGGCAACGCCCCTGACACCCCCGAAGAAAAAAAAAAACACCAACTTTATATGTTATATAGGCTACTCAGTCAGGCGCTCGCTCACTCAGTACGCGCTGAAGGCTCGTTGCAAAATGGCCAATGCGTTTAACAGACCAGAAATATAAGATCCTCCAATAACCAACAGGTCTGGTGTTTGGGTGCACTTTACCAATCGATCGGGGCATCCGAGCAAGCACGGAAATCAAAATGGAATAGTACTGTACTGTATCGGAATTTCCTGAGCAGTACGATACAATTAACAGGCCTGCACGTTATTAGATAGAACAACTGTTATAAATAGAACGTATGCACGGGCAGTTTTGAAAACTCCACCTACTTTGCTCTTGGCATAGTGCAGCCCAAATCGCGTTGTATCTGAAGGGCAACGCTGAGCCCAGGGTCCAGCGGCGCGTACTGAGTGAGCGAGCGCGCTCTGTAGTGGAAAACGCAGGTTTTAAGAATATGCTTAATGTAATTGCTAATTGAGCCCCGTTACAATATTCCTTCACGAGCTCATTTCAGCCAGACCGTAATTCCTGCTTTGTGCCAAAAAACAAAAGCCCTATAGAGAACCAATTGAGTAAAAACACACTCAATATAAAGAGTTATAGAGTTCCATATAAAAAGTTACATCTTTGTATTTGTTCATAACTACTACAACAATAATATAAAATTTTCATTTTTTTTTTATAAGGAGCTGTTTTTGTTTTATACAGTATGCTACTAAGAAAACACCATAGAAGATGGGTAAAGAATAGCTCCATCATTGTTCAATGTAAAAAAACATACTTTGTTAGTTTTAATAAATATTTTTTTTTTAAATCAAGGAAATGTATCTGCCAATTTTTTCTTTTTGCTGTATCTAAAACGTACCGAACCGTACCGAACCGAACCGAGACACCAGTGAATCGTATCGAACCGAACCGTGAATTTTGTGAACCGTTACACCCCTAGTTATTATATACTAATATTCCATGGTGGCACAATTAGTGAGGTTCTAAATTGCACGTGGATACACATGCTGTTTAATAAAGTATCACATCACACTGCAGGACATGGTTTAAAATGTCATATCAACTCGGTTACACTAGTAGCCTACACAACATATATATTGAATAAGTCACAAAACAGAATGCAGATAATACAAAGAGGGGAAAATAATGATTTATGAATGTATTAAATTATTAAAAATTATAGTTATTAAAAATCGTTATAACTAGTGTTTTTTAGTATTTGTTACAAATGTCGACCTATAGGTTTTACAGTGTAACCATGATGAAGATGCTTCTTCAGGCAGAAAGATGGTGTACTTAAGATGACAATCCTCTGAATAGTTTATTGATCGTGCATGAAGTGCAGTCCAGGGTTTTTTCCGAGTCTTCAGGTGGCATATCTGATCCATCCCAGCACATTTGGACCACCTTGGCCTCATTCAAGCCTTTAAAGATCAAATCAACTCAGATAGAGGTGAGTCAGCATTAAATTTGTACACTAAGTTCTACACTAGTGAGATGTCTGAATGGCCCTTCAACACACAATCCTCCTCCATTCAGAAGTGTCTATTTAGAGAAGTGAGTCACATTGGACACCAGATCTTCAGGCTGTGTAATCCTGCCTGCTTTATTCTGAATATGAAACCATGTCTGGTTTCCTCCAGCCTGTGTATAGCAGAGGCAGACCGCCGCTGAATCTGTCCCGGAGCTCAGCACGAGTTGCCCTTAAGGTGGGCGTGTGTTTTTCTTGGTTCCAGAGCCAGTGTGTGGAGAGGTGGAAGCATGGACGGGATGAATGGAACGAGTGGGTGGCTGTGGGTTTGTGTGTGTGGCTGACATTCCAAGTGAGACGAGTGTCTGTTTGTGTTTGGGACCTGTTGAAACTGAGTACATCTTTGTGTAGCATATGAAAAGATAAAACAGAGCGTTTGAAAACCATAGCTTGCAGGGTTACAAATGTCAAAATATGTTTAGTTTAATCTAAGTACCAGTTACTAGAGTTGTTAGATGCCATTTGCAGTTTATTTAATTGTTCTTAATTTGTTAAGATTTAACTTTTTTAACTTATTGAAACTGTCATTATTTGTCATGTTTTTAATAATTTATCATATGTATTTATTAATAAGATAATGAATTGCATGTCCAGATAGACAGATAGATAAACAGACAGATAATTAAGAAATATGTTTTTAATTATAATTTAATTTTTAATTTACTGCGATCATGAATTCTTCATGATTTTACTATTAATATTTATTATGTCACTATTTTTATAATTTATAAACAATATATAATTACATAATATTAATATAATGTTCATTAAATTACTGTAATTTTACTTTTAAAATTTGTTTTATGATTTATTTTATTTTATTTTTTGTATTTATTATTAGTATTATTATTTGTAGTAATAGTAGTAGTAGTAGTCTATATTTGGTATTTATTTATTATTGCACAGATGGCTTTTATGTTCATTCGGTCAGGCGTCTTATATCATCCAGAAGGGGTTTATTTTGTAGTAACTGGCCAATTATACAGATAATTACTACATAAGTAAATATGATATCATAATAAATAGTTATTTAAGTTGAAATAATTTTCTGTCATAAGAAAAAGAGTGTAGAGTGATACAGGAGTCATGAATCTATAGGAGATAAATACATAGTTCAGTGGGAACTATAAAAATATAGGCTGTGACTTACCAATCAGAATCAAATTTTCCTTCTGTATTTATATCAAAGCTTCCTTTTTTCAGTTTAACCGTAGTTTTTCATTTATGTATGAAAGACCATTAAACTGTTTTTTAATCTGCTACATAAATATGAGTATGATTTTCCGTCTTTAATGTGTATTTATGGATGCTTTTCGAGCAGTGAGTGCTACTCAGAGCACCAGGCTGCATGAATATGTGTTTGTTTACATTATATGACTGATGGGTGTGTGTGCACTTCTGTTTGAGGGTGTGTCTGACCCGAGTGTCATGCTGTCACTGACTCACACCGGCGGTCCTGACTCATCCCACCATCACCAGCTCCACGAGCTCGCGTGCTGCTCCGCACAATCCGGCCACACTCGCACAGTCATTGAGGAAAGATTTCCCTTTCCTCCTCTCCCTCTCTCTTTCTTGTTCTTGGTCTATGTGACTCATCTTGGTTTCATTTTGCCAACCCTCCCCACCCGCCACCCAACGCGCCTCCATTACAGCCTCCTCCCTCAATGGGTTTATCTCTCTTTTCACTCGCCTGTCTCATTCCTTCGCTCCCTCTCTTTCTCTTTCCTTCCTGGCTCTGTAAATGACCTCATTTTAATGAAGCACAGTCTTGGCGGGGAGACCAAACCACATGGCTGGAACCTCCCTCCCTTCGTCGCTCTAAACCACCCTGTACTCCAGAATCTGGCACTGAGAATTCTCAACGTTAATAGAACCGACCAGGAAGTCTGGGAATTCTAGAATAACTCTAAGAATTCCACAACAAATGTTTGATTGCATTCCATCACTTATAGCAACAACACCACATGTAATAAAGCTGCTTTCCATGGCTCTTGCTACATCATTGTCCAATAAACTTGGAGACGATGTACACAGTCTGAGAACACGGAAGGTTTTAGGATTTTGTAGCCTTTAAAACGAGGAAATGTAAAATAAAGAAGAGACATTTAAGATACACTAAGCCAATTTGTGACACCTACGCTCTTAAAAATAAAGTTTCTTAGTTCTTATGCATTGATAATTCCACAAAAATCCTTTACATCCATGGAAACTTTCCATTGCACAAAAAGTTCTTAAAAGTGGAATAAGATTCTTCAGATTATTAAAATATTTTTCACACAAGGAAATAATTGTTCTTTTTAAGAACTGTTCAGTGAAAGGTTCTTTTAGGGAACACAAAATGGTAATTCTGTTATATTGCTACAAACTCCCCTTTTCTGAACCTTTAGTTTTAAAAGTGCAGAAGCCCTGACTTTTTACATTGTAACAGGTGACAATGTATGATGGTGGGGTCTAAAATCTGAGAAAGAAAAATCTACGATTAAAAGCCTGAAAATATGCAATATTTTAAATATTGCAATATTTGTGATTTTTTTTTAAACAGGAAACACCATGACGTAAAATAAAATTTGTGATAGCTACATTCTTTAAAATATTGTTTTGTTTTTTTTTTTCATTGGCAGGTTAGTTCTACAAAATGTAAAAACATTTTGTAGAACTATCCTGCCAATGAAAAAAAATATATATATTGGAAAAAGGTTCTTTAGAATGATAAAATATTCTTCACACTAAATTTTTTTTAAAATAAATAAATAAAATAAAAAATAAGTTCTTTAAATGGTTCTTCTGTTGCATTCTATTGTATTTTAAATAGTGCAGAAGCCAAGATTACTTCTTTTCTTTCTTTTATTTTGCACAGACAGACTGAAAGTACGCCTCTATTGTCATGTCAGTGCAAAGAGTAAAATACTTCCTATAAAGCCTGATGGTTTTGTTATGGCCTCTGTCTGTAGCCTTTATGAGGTTGTGAATGCTACCACATGCTTGTGCTGCCGTCCCAGTAGGCTACACCGCAAAGATTTGTAGTGCACTCTAGATAGAGACATGAAAAATGAGACAGGTGCAAAATAAGTTAAAACAAGGTGGTGTTACGTTTGAGTGAACATCTTTCTGAGCAAAGAGCCCTGACTTCCTCTGTTTGACATTAACTGAAGGCTGCTAATTGATCTTTAATCGCAATTTAAGCTTTGTGTTGGATAGGAACATTAACTGACCATTGGACAGAGACTTTGATGAAAAAAAAAAAACTTTTATGATATTTATTATAGGAACATATGTTATATGACCAAGTCAGCCATTAGAATTTATAGCTTATGGTGAGCTTGTTTTTAAGTTCTGGTGGTTTAAATCATATAAAAGTTTGTGATGCAATGACATAAATCAGTCTAAATCTGAGGTACGTTCAGTAGCTGCTCCAAACCTGTAGACCAGAATATTTTTATTTAGATGTATTTGTGAAGTTTTAGTGCATGATGAAGTTATATATACTGCATGAGTTAAAGTCTGCATGAACATGTTAAGATCATATGACAGACACAGTACATGTAACTTGTTCCACTGATGCCTAGGGTGGCTTGTTCTTTCCACCGATGTATACTTGATGTAATCTATTTTAAACAAACCAACATGTTTTATGTACCTTGTAAGGAATTGGAAATCTTTTGGTCAGCTATGGTCACTGTTAAAGCCCCAGAGAAAAACAAATATACAGCTGGCAAAGACAACTAGTTTCTCTCCTATGCCTGATACATATGACAATAAAGATTTTTGACAAGGCAACTGGTATGCGGCCCTGTGATTGAATTGTAAAAGGGGACAAAGACTGATTTTAGATCAACAAAACCTCAAACTTTAGTTTTCACTGCCTGACTGGAGATTGAATTCTGTGCATGATTTTAGTTTCACCTTCGATGCTAGTACAACACTGACAGCTAGTGGGAAAAAGTGTGCCATTGCAGACTGCCCTATTTATTAAGATCTACAAAAGTACCAGTTTGAGGGTTTGACCACAGAAAAAAAAAAAACCCTTACCAGATAATCAGATAATGTTTGTTTACAGTTTTTCATTTTCGGTTTTAGATATAGAGGTAATATTGGGTAATAGTCATTGTTCTTGAAATTTACTTCCGTATATTACGTACAATAAAAAAATCCCAGGGTTTATCACATGATTTCCCAGATATGTTGTTCGAGCCTTGGAATCTACTTTCGCTTTTTTGTTTATACAGTGGCCTCAAATGTATTTAGACACTTAAGCAACAAACCTTAGATATAAGACATAAAACCAGTTGGCAAGTTCATAGGTGTCCTGTAGAGTGGCAGCCATTTAATAAAATGCTACAGGGGAAAGTATAGTTCATCAAATCAGTTATGGACATGTTTATTTTAGCCACTAAGAAACTTGTGTTCTTGTGCTATTTTTCCTTAGTATTGATTGTCAGTTGATTTATGCATGATTTATCTGATGCAATTAGATATTTTTTCACTCAGTGTATGCAAATTATTTACAAGAAGGCTAAGTATCATTTGCCAAGATGACAAGTCATCTGAAATGAGCCCAGACTGGTAAATCTGCTTTGGTTTCATCCAAAGGCACAAACAAACCTATGCACTGGGAAACATCCTTCCTGTTTGAACTTAAAGTGAAAGCACTTTCAAAGCAAATGGGACAAAGAGTGCATGAAAGTAGAGTTTATAATTTTCCCCAGCAGTTTAATACATTGGATTACAGATCTACACAAAGCACAGTGTCATAATATTGTGCTTAGTATCCATAGAGACAGAGATGAAGAATGTTGTGGCAGGGAATCTGGCATCCAGGCCAAGCCACAATTCATATAGCTTTAATGTTTCTATGGTTGATGCTTTTTATTTAGCTCTTTGTGTTTTTTACCAGCCTTTTACCACACTTTGCACTCTGCCCCAAAAAATGAATTGGTAAAAAAAAAATTTTTTATGTTGTCATGATGTCCACTGGTATGGAGACTATTTTCACACAGAAATTGCTAGGAAATGTCACAAATAATTAGAAACAAACCGAAACACATTAAATTAATGTGAAAGAAAGACTGAATTTGTATTAATCCAGTGCTGTGGTAATCTTTGTTTTATTAACAAAGTAGTAATATGTAGTAATCTTTGTTTTACAGTGTATTGGGGAAAAGGCATCTGGAGCCCCTTGGAACATTAAAAGATATAGTTAAGTGGTACAGTATATCTTTTAATGCTCCAAGTGTGTTTTTTTTTTTTTTTTTTTTTAATATGGAACTAAGAGTCTCTACATCTATGATGATTTCTATACTATGCAGTTACTTTAATAGACTTGGTGTGATAAATTTTTTTAACTATAAAAATACCATTGTCTATCAGTTTTTAAGAAGTTTTTAAGAACTACCGCTAAAATAACTTTTCCCCATTTGCAAATTGCATTACCTTATCTTTACTATTATGATGACAATTTACAATAATGTTCCATTTCCATTTGTTAACATTAGGTAACTACATTTGTTAACCTGAACTAACAATAAAAAAATCATTGTAACGCATATATAAATCTTAGTTAATATTAATTTCAGCATTTACTTATGCATTAAACGTTAACATCTGTTAACATTATCTAATGAACCTAAGCTGACATGAATAATCGTTGTATTTTTTTTAACTAATGTTAATAAAGATAAATACATACTGTAAGAAATGTATAGCTTATGTTAGATTATGTTAGTTAAAGCATTAATAATGTTAATGGATGGGACCACTATATAAATACAGGTTTTTTAATACTTTTGTCGATTTCAATTTGCATGACGGTGGATTGGTTATGTTTATGTGAACAAATAAAAGGGAGGAGTCTTATTATTGTTTTGGTAAATTAGGGTATTTCCAAAGGGATTGTTTCCACCAAACCGATGCCACAGTCTGTACAACCTCCCTATGTCAAATCTACCTAGTAACAACTTGTAGCAATTTTGCTATTGGCTGCGTCTTATTTTGCATGCTGTCCTTGTGACGGTGATGACAGTGCATTTAAGGATACTGGTCGTTTACTTTCGATATTAACTGCATTGTGCCTGAGAGCTGAAGCATACTCTTCTTAAAACTCTGGACTAAATCACCAAAAATGAGATCACTCATCACTTTTGCCCTATTCTGTGTGCTGTACGTCACTGTACAAGGGAAAACATGTAAGTAATTCATAATGAATATGTAAATACTGTATTGTATTGTTTGTTTATTGTGTTGTGTTACCGTTGATAGTTTCTGATATGCATGAAAAGTTCCCCTCGGGAATTATCTAAGTACATAAATTTAAGTGCTAGCCTATGTGTGTATCTATAGTAAAGTGATTTAATCAATATTTTCTAAGGGTCGTCTCCTAGCATACATTTGAAATAGCTTAAAAACAGTGCGCCATGTCAGTTAAAGTAGTTTCATTTGAGTTTAGAACCATAGTTTGTCAAATTGTAATTAAAAAAACACAGTTTAAACATATTAAAAGTCTTTATTTTGTGGGCTTACAGTGACTAATGTTAAGAAATATAATAAATCATCATTTGTATGTTACCTGCTGCTAAACACACTGTTTTTCTTTTTTTATTGCATAATATCTTTTTCTGCATGTTAGTGAGAAGAAATTCTATTGTTTGGGAAAATTCCCGAATCAGAAAACATTTCCTTCCCAGATTCCTTTGTATAGAGTCAAAAAGGACGACATACATTTTTATTTGGTGTTTTTTGTTATGTTTATCATAATTTAAATGTGTGTTACGATAATATTTATTTCAATGTTATCTTTGTAAACCAATATTTTGTTTTCTACTTTCAGCCAGTCCCAAGGTCCAGGTGTACAGTCATTTTCCTGGAGAGTATGGGAAGGAGAACACCCTAATCTGCCATGTCAGTGGCTTCCACCCTCCTGATATCACTATTGAACTGCTGAAGGATGGTGAGGTTCTCACAAATACCCAGCAGACTGACCTGGCCTTCGAAAAGGGCTGGCAGTTTCACCTTACCAAGAGCGTCACCTTCAAACCAGAGAGAGGAGAGAACTACGCCTGCAGTGTTCGACACATGAGCAATAAAAATGTCTATGTTTGGGGTTAGTGCAAAGTGTGTGTTTCAAGAAGATACCTTGTGAATTGACATTGCATGTTTATTGAACATCTCATGACTTTCCGCAGAGCCCAATATGTAAAGCTAAAACAGTCAAAGGCAGAGAAAAGGACGGTAAGTTTATTATTGTTTATTATTCATGGAAATAAATAGCCAAAAACCAAAAAAAAAAAATTCTGCCAATAAAATGAGGCATTTCAGAATTGTTAAGATGAATTCATTGGTTTCTTTATTTCTTTCCTTTTTCTTAGGATAATTTCACGTTTTGGACATTTTCCATCATCTACAGAAACTACAATATCCTGCTGTTCAATATTACAAACCAGATGTTGCTCAAGAAGTTGCTACTATTGATACAGATGACTTCCACAATCCATCGATTTTAGCTTTTTCTTGAGTTACCATTTTTTTCTTCATGAATTTAAGGATAAATTTAACCAAAATAGCTGCTACATGTTTTTGAATATGTTTTGATCAGTTTCCGGGTTCTAACACTGTTTCATTCCTCTCTGTGTAAATTCTGTAAAGTATGCAATAGTGGGGAATATTTCTGCCTATTTTTGGGCTTCATTTTGTATAATCAAATATACAAATTTCACAATCAATTCTCTCTTTAAACAAATAAGACCACTGCAAACTGCTAGCCTATTTAATGACTATGAATAATTCAAGTTGACACTTTTAAGATAAATGTCATTCTAAGTGGGGAAAATAAAGTTTAGAAAACCCTAATGGAACAGTTGTGTTTATTTGCTTCAAAAAAGTTCTACTACTAATGCCTGTACTGAAGTTAAATCAACGTTATAGTGAGTTTCAGTTATTTCCCCAACCTAAAACATAAATGTCTGCCTAGCAACAGAACAACTAAGGTGGTGATTGGATTAAAAACAGGCGACAAGTAGAGTTTCGCTTTTCTATGAGGCTATTGAAAATTTTGCGTTATGTGGCGTTTTTTCCTTTTATCATAGTTCTTTTATGGCCTGAAGTACCAGAAAATATAAGCCGTTTGTTTCGCGCGCCATTGCCGAGTCTGCCGCGCGCTGAAGATAAAGTCACATGACTTCTCGTGAAACCTGTGACAGTGACGCGCCTCTGATCATCAAGAGCATAATCTCTGGCACAACTGACGTCAAGCGGTCATATTAATATCACAGATCATGCAACCATGAAGCTGAAATACCGTGAATCATACTGCTGAAAATCACCAGCTTTTGTAATTTTAGAGACACTTTGTAAATAAAGAAATGTGTTTTATTTCTGAGTGAATCTATCTTTATTGATGCACAACTGTAGATTGTGTAGTCAACAGTATTAAAAAAATGTATTTGTTTAGATCATATAGCCTTAGATACAGTTTGTCAAGCTAAAATATTAATTACATTTTGTGTTCATTGTCATTCTAAAAAGTATATTAAGACTATATTATAGAATATTAAATATATTTAATTTATATTTTTGTGCACTTGCTCTTTTAGATAAGCTAGTCTAGTTTTTTTTCACTTATTCTTTAAATTGAAGTCTCCTCTATTGTACATTGTAGAGCTATAAATGAACTTGATCTCTGATTACAGTTAGAAGGATTGCCAGACCGTTAAAACTTATTTTACAGTTTACGTACAAAGTATCAATCATATATCAATTGTATAATTCGATACAACTGTATTAAAAATTGTATCAAATACGTATTAATATGTATGTTTTATTATTGTCTTTTATTTTACTGTCCATATAAAATGAATAATACAAATGTATAATACAGTTCTTAAATAGGCTATTAAATTAGTAATAAAATAGTAACTAAATGATATAAGGATGTAATAAAAATACATAATTTATTAATAAATAATAATAATTTTTCTTAAGTATATAATGTATTTATTATCTGCTAAATTAATTGCTGGATTGTGTGTGTATGTGTGTGTGTACATACTTTTTTTACCCAAAAGTGAGCAAAACTGGTATAAAAATAGAGTAAATATTTGTATTATTTATTGTAAAAATGCAGGAAGATTTCTATGAGGAGTAAGGTTAGGGGTACGGGTGGTATTAGATTAAAACGTGTTTAACTATATGTATATAAAACAATAGAAGTCTGTGTAATGTGCCCATGTAGATAACTAAGTAAACGTGTGTGTGTTGATTTGTTTTGCTGAATGGGTCGCAACCTTTCTCATAGAAGCAAATACTCTGAGGGTATTAGCCAAATTATTTAGAGGATGTAGGTGGGGTTTGGGAAATTCCATAATGTAGCAAGAGTTATCAACACAAGAGAGCACTGTCGAGTCCTCACTTCGAGAGGAATGAATTTAAATCTAGTCATAGCATAGGCTACTTCACACACCTGTGTGGTCAAGACTAGCGAGACATGTCAGGTAAAATAGACACGTCGACATTGCTCTTCGACGTCCCGCCGGTGCTGATGGGGTCTTTCTGCAGACTGATGGACAGCGGGATCGACGGTCTGGGATGGAGAGCTTTAGGTAAAAAAAAAATCACTTTACCATCATAACTTTGTACGACCGTTACCAGTTAAGTATGAGGCTCAGTGACTGTCTTATCAATTTCTCAATATTTATTTTCTTTAGGAATGTGTCAAAGTTAAATAGTCACTGTTAAAACTTTTTTCTTTTTTTTTTTTTTTTTTTTTTTTTTTTTTTTTTTTGTAACATTGTAGTTATTAGCTGGTCCTGTCAGTACAGTGTGGTCATTAGTTGGTCCAAGATGGTCTACCATCAACGAGCAAGCTTCTAGTTTTTTTAAGTCATTTAAGACATTTGCTAATTTTTTTGTAATGTTTTTAAGTAATTTGATATTCATCCCTGTCTGATTCCTTACAGCTGCTCACATCCTTCCCAGTCAGCTTGAAGTGAGATGTACTGAAATGTATGTGGCTGCTGGAAAAAGTCCAACCCAAGAGCTCATGTGGTTGTGGGCCCAGCAGAATAAAACTGTAGGGGATCTTTTGAAGGTTCTGGATGAGATGGGTCACAGTAGAGCCAGGAGTCTTTTCCAATCGCAAGGTAGAATCTTCATCTTAATCATAAGACTACTACAGTTATTGTAGTCTACAGTAAACAATAATTTACTAAAGAAAAATCATTTGAAATGGCAAAAAAGTTAATATATTAAATACTTAATAGTTTTAATGTAAAGTAACTAATATATTAACAGGAAGTCAAGGGGTTTGTATACATTTTACTGCCTACACAGCTTCCTCTTTTAAGACAGAAGCTTTGAATAGCATATGGCATTATTATAGTAGTAATATATATTTTTTATTTTAAAGAGGAACTTGACAAACCTATATATGAAGTGAACTGTAAAGCGAAGCAAAACAAAACATGCGATTGAAATAACCACAGCGCTGCATGTAAACCACAGTGCAGTTCTAACGAACCATATCACCAACAAAACCGCGATCCATCAGGAGACAACATATAATGAAACTGCTAGTGATGTTCCTTTGAAAGCACTTTATAACAAACCGTAACCAAACATATTTGATTTTTTTCTAGACTCGTGCAAACTGAAGTCATCCTCAGCCCCTCTGTTTGCCAAGGTAATGTCTTTTTTAAAGGGGTCATTTGATGCGATTTCAAGTTTTCAAGTTTTTGGAGTGTTAAAAGCTCAACTAGAAATCAGTGGTTAAGTTGTATTTACATGTTCCAGAACAGTTCAACCCAAATATGCAGACGTAAGCAATGTATTTTATGTCTATAAGTACATTTACATATGTAAAGGATTTGCCACTGATGATTCAAATGTGAGTTTTGAGCAATGTGGCTGTGGACTGAGCAGCTGTTCTCAATTCCAGTCCTCGTGCCCCCCTGCTCTGCACTTTATGTCTCTCTTATCGCTTCGGACGTTTGTTCTAATCGAATGTAAGTGCCCTGCGAAGTGCACATCAAAGGATATTCCTCAATGATTCCAGTTTCAAAGCGAACATATATGTTCCATTCAAAGTGCACTGAAGTGTGCGAGATGTGAACTTAAATTCGATTTATTTAAGGAGGTATATCATTTCACACTTGTCCGCGTGTGAAGATGATTCGCAGCGTCAATCTGTGAATGAATGTTCCGAAGTGAGGTCAACTTCAAAAGTTTTCTTCTGCTCAGAGATTAGGGAGCAATGAACACTGTGTAGGGACCATGTCAACGGGAACACAATTCATGCACGGAGCTCTTTTCTAACGAGCTGGTTATCTGAATCAGGTTTGAACAAAGAGAGACGTGTGAAATATGCAGAGCTGAAGGGCGCGAGGACAGGGATTGAGAACCGCTGGGGTCGAGTAGCGCTTGTTGTTTGTCGTTTCTCCAATCACAAATGCACACATGGTTTTATGTTTACGCGGCGTGGCGCAATGCAACACAAGACAAAAACACAACACAAGTAAAAACACAGTATATGACATTTCCGTCACACGCATGAGGCATTTGGCCAATCAGAGCACAAAAGCTCAGACCAACGAGCTTTTTTTTGCAACATCATATGACCCCTTTAATGTTGTTATCAGCCTGCAGAGTTTTAAAGCAGATGCTGCTCAGGTGCTTGACTTTATTCTGGTTCAGGTGTGTTAGAAAGTAAAAAGAGTGTGCACTTGCAAAATGAGCAATTTTGTTTTTGCTTATTTAGTTGCATTATGCGAATATATTATGTTTCCACGTTTCACTCTAACTGTATTTTTCGTTTTCCAATCAGTATCTGCCAAACTCTGAGAAGTCCTGTCAGACTCCAGCTCTTTATCCAGAGTCTGTGTCTGTTAAAGGTAACTGGTACAAGCGCATTTCAAATTGACCTTCATTGTCTTTCATTGTAAGATGCCATTATTGTACATACTAACAGTAGCTTTCTCTGTAGATATTAGGTAGAAAGTTTCATTTCTGTTTTTAGTGGTTTCATGAGGATCTGAGATTAAACCTTTTTTTGTCCATTTCAGGTGAAAAACAGAAGTATTTCATCACATTTTCTGATGTCTTAGAGGGAACGAGACATTTCCACCAGGACTTAAAAATAGGATCGAGCGTGTTCGCCGAGGTCTACTGCGGAAAATGGGGAAACAGGTCTTTTGTGGCAAAAGTGTTCAAACAGGTCATAATATATGAATATCTAAAAATGTAACTCAAATCATCTTTTGCGAATTGTGTACAAAGCAAGTATTGAACTAAGGTTAATTTTCACACACCAGTTATTGTTTAGTTTAGTTTCTTAAGTATTTGCACATTAATCTACAGAGCCCCGCACATGACATGCAAGAAAAAATAAATAAATTGTACAGATGATTTACTAATTCATTAGTAAAGAAATTATTTTACTATTTTTAAATTTAAATAATTTAATTTGTTTAAACTAATAAATACTAACAGATATTTTGCTGTGAAAGTTTTTCAACAGGTCCGAACTTATTAATATCTGATTTCACATACACACATCATGATATTTTGAAAAAACACTGATAACATTTTGTATTATCTTAACAGGAAAACAAGGCTAATTGGAAGGCGTTGTGGGAAAAATTCACCAAAGAAATTAAAGTTCTACATCTGTAGGTTCAGTCGGTGCATGCTTTATCATATTCCAGTGACTTTTTGAATGGTGTTTTTCTTTTTTGACATGGCTCTCAATTTTGTCTACTTAGCTACCTCCATCCTAATATCTTGGAGTTATGGGGCAGCTTTTCAGAGGCAGATCGCTTCTGTTTAGTTTATCCATACCTTCATAACGGATCATTGTTCCACAGGCTTCATGAGGTAAATCATCTGCCAGCAGACTGTAACATGTTTTATCACAGCAAACTAAAGTTGAAGTCTTCAAAGTTTTTACACCTGCCTTTGTTACAGGAAGTTCAGAGGCCTCTATCATGGCAGGAAAGGCTGAACATCATCAAAGGCACCGCAAAGGCAGTCCACCATCTACACACTGCACAACCGTGCATGGTTATTTGTGGAAACATTACGAGGTGCCAGTGTGAAGCCAAATCTACAGATTCTAGGTGCCTGTGAAGATGATGCATTGAAATGAGCTTGTTTTGTGTTCTGTTCACAGTTCAAACATACTTTTGGACGAGCACCTGCAGCCCAAATTATCCGATTTTGGATTAGCTCATCTCAGACCACACTCTGTGGACCAGAGCTGCACTATCGTCATGGATACAGCCTCCCATAGCAACCTTGGCTATCTGCCAGAGGAGTACATCCGTGATGGCAAGCTATCAGTCAAACTTGATGTTTATAGCTTTGGCATGGTGAGTCCAGCATCCTGTTTAAACAAATTATATTAAAATGATCACAAATAAAGCTTTTTGTCAGCATTTTAATGTCAATGATTCAATTCATTGATTCAGTTCAGTTTTAGCTGCAGAATATTGGCCCTTAAAATTTATTTCTCATTTATTACTAGTCTGACATGACTGACCCAAAATTATCAAAGTAAAAATTTTTTCAGAAAATGCTTTTAATATTTATTTTTATGCTTGTAGGTTATACTAGAGACCTGTACAGGACAAAAGGTGAAACACGAGTCAGCAAAAAATCTGTTTTTGGTAAGAATCAACTTAAAGAATAAAAATTATACAAATTGTTACTTTAACTAGTTTAAAAGGGGTCATATTATGAGATTTAAAAAAAAAATTATCTTTGGAGTGTTACAATCTCTGGGTGCATAAAGAAGACCAAAGTGTTCCACCAGTCACAATGCACTGGGTTAGTTGGCCAATCAGAGCAGACTGCGCTTGTTGGAAGGAGGGGCTTGTAGAAAACAACGCTTCTAAGAGATGCGGGGCATAGAGGACCTACAATAATGTACAGTATTTGAAAACAAATGTGTTTTTTGAACATTAAAGCAAGTCAACATATTCTGTTACACCAAATACACAAAATAATGCTATTTAAAAAAGCATCATACAACCCCTTTAAATTTTTGCTTTTGAGAGCCATAAATGCTGTTCTTTCTATCCATCAAAAAATGCTAAAAAGAATCTGTCTCAGTTTCCAGAGAAACATTTTGCAGCAGTAATGTTTTCAAAATTGATAACAAAGGAAATATTTTACTCAAGCACCAAATCAGTATATTAGAATTATTTCTGAAGTATCATGTGACACTGAAGAAGACTGGAGTAATGATGCTGAAAATGCAGCTTTGTTTTCACAGGAATAAATTACATTTGAAATGTATTAAAATAGTAATTGTCATTACAACTACTTGTTTAAATTGTAATAGAATTAAATTTCCAATATTATGATATTATTGTGAAATTTTGAATTCCGTGAATTTTTTAATATAATTCATATTTTAGATTAATATAACTGACTGACTAAAGCCATTGCATTTTTTTAGAGAGATGTACTGCATTCTGAGTTTGAGGAAAAAAGCTCTGTGGATGCCTGTCTGCGGTTTTTAGATCCCAAAGTTGAGCATTGGCCCACTGCGGTGGCACTTTGTCTGCTCCGAATCGGACTGGAGTGCACAGGCAGCAAAATGCGAGTCAGGCCGAGCATGGAAATGGTTAGTAAATATTCTCATTTATGCAAACATACACATATAGACTTCTATATAATTAATTGTATTCCTCTTCAGGTGCTTCAGAGACTAAACCAAATCCTTCCCACACCTGCACAGCTTGAGGACCAGCCGAACACACTAGATGATACATTCCCTCTTCAGCGACCATATAATGGCCTCAGTCAGCGTCTAAACGTGCCCATTGAATTTGATGAAATGTACAGCCCACTGGAGGAACCGCTACCTCCCAGAGTTCCCAGTCTGGCAGAACCCTGCGAGTGCAGCCAGTCTGAGGTTACTTTCTTGAGTGTTGGAGATGCAAACTTGTCGCATTCCATCAGGGAATGTCTTCAGGAAAATGACAAAGTGGTTTCAGCATCACAAAGTCTGCAGTCAGACTCTGCAGCTCGCTTGGACTTATATGGGAGCTGGCCTGTGGAGTGCAGCTGTAGCACTGGAACCGAAGTGCTGGGATGTGAGGACTGCTGTGCAAATGGCTTCAGTCAGTCTGTTTTATGTGCCACACTAGGCAAGTAGATTCAAGAGACCATTCACAGTGAAATCTGTCTCAGAATTGTCAAACTTCATTGTCAGCACAAACTAATTTATGTCCAAGCAGGTTCAGTATTCATTAATATCCATTATTTTTCTTTTTCAGATGATGATGCCCAGCCCTCTCAGAATGGCATCACAAATCCAGCAAAAGAGAAAATAAAGAATAAAATTCATCTGTACAACCAGGGGTTAATAAAAACTGAAGAACTTCTTTAGCTTAAATCAGAGTGAATCAGTAAGGTTGGACGTCTCCATAAAAAAAATTATAAAAATTCAGCAATGGGTAGTGCTGGTGATCATTTTGTTTAAATGTCTGTTACTTCTTTCAAAAATTATTTGAAGGTATGTTAACAGTATTTTTACATAATATCCCAAAACGAGTTTATAAAATAAAAAAGATTAAAAGTGGGTGTGGGTGATGTTACATAAAAATTGTTTCTAAAAGAATATCAAAAGTAAAAAAAAAATTATGTAGACTTACAACTACTGTCACTTTAAGAGGGTGGTGGTAGTTTATAGTAGTTGACGTTACATATTTATAATTCATTAAAAGAGTGATTTTAAAGTTTAAAGATGACACCATGTTAAAGAATTTGTTGTCATCGCTACCTTATAGTGTCCATGAATCTCTCAATATCTCTTTTGTTTTAGACGACTCTAGCAAGTATAACTAATTTGTGGAAACAAAAGTGCTTTTTGATCTAATTTATGTGCGGACACATTTTAACCACATGAAAATGATGTACAGAGTTCTTGACAATAAAAGAAACGAAAGAAACCACAATACGTGTGTTTAATTTGAAACTTTTATTTTGGGATAATCTGATTGTTGTGTGCTGCAGTAATATCATCATCTATAATATGTATTTTCTAAAAGCCATTCACTCATTTAGTCCTTTTTATTTTCTAATCAAGCAGTTGTTGGAAAAGGAAGTAATATTTTTTTTTTTTTTTTTTTGGAGTTTCATTACGTGAACTAATCAGTTATTTCTCCAAAACCAGGGGCTTGATATGCAGGGCATGCACCTGCATATGGGCCCGGGCTAATTGGGGGCCCAAATACTGTGGGCCGGATTGCTGGTTTGAGCTGGTTTAAGCTGGTCCAGCTGGTCATGTGCTGGCTTAGGACCAGTGATGACCAGCTTAAATCTTAATAATACATTTAAGCTTTTTTTATACCCTTACATCCCATAAATAAATGTTGGATACAAGTGTTGTGTTTGAGTAAATGGGTTAATATTAAAAAGTAGCAATGTTTAGTGATTGCACTGTTAATTGTTTAAACTGTACATTTATACAGGTAAAATTAACTTAAATTTTATTCCGTTTCATGTAAAATTACCATGCTCTTTCTTCTCACTCCTGATAGAGGAACTAAACTTTTTTTTTCATTCCGTGTTGTTAGTGGCTGGTAACAAGAAGTACAAGGTCACAGGCCAATTTCACCTTGGTGATCCATGGTGGAAAGTAAACTGTAGAGTTAACTGTGGGAGGCGCAGGTTTTTTACCGTTCGCTCCAGCTATCCCTCCTATAGTCTCCGCACCAATCTGAGATCAGAGGACTGGAAACTTGTCTCTTTTCTTAAAGAGTATGAGGCATACCCTCTGTTAACATGCTTATGGAGTGGTTGCACAATGACACAGATGTGGAGCCTATCAATGTCCCGGATGTCCTGCAGGATTTTGAAGATTCAGCTGTGGCTGAACAGCTCAAATCAAATGTCAGTACCTCAGGTTGGATCACTTTTATCACCTACTTTCATAGCCTTTAAAACTATTTGTTTCTTCCATTCAATAAATTCACGAAAGAACCTCTGGAAGCACATACATTGAACAGAAGATGCTGCTGGAGAAGATGCAACAGTGGAAAATTGCTTTGAAGGGGCCTTTTTCCTAAACGAGCAAGAGGTGCTGATAAATAAGAACAACAAGGTGGCACAACCTCTTCAGCTACGAAATAGACATTGCTGAATGCTTGAGGGACCTGTTGAGGGAGACTCTTAGAAGATCCACTTGGATGTGAGGAAAGTTCTTCAAAGAGCTGTGATGGAGAGACTAAGGGGGAAGGCGTGTGATGCAAGAACATCGACCTCAGAACACAATGACCTTTTGTGTCTTGTCCTCCTTGTGCAAAGTGTCAATGGTCATCTTTTGGACAACTGCCAAGACATCAGTCATCTCCATGATTTTGTAGCATACAGAACTAGACTGAGGGACCATTTAGAGGCCTTTGCAGGTGTTTTGAGTTAATTAGCTGATTAGAGTGTGGCACCATGTGTCTTCAATATTGAACCTTTTCACAATATTCAAATTTTCTGAGATTTTGGGATTTTCCTTAGTTGTCCGATATAATAATCAAATTTAAAAGAAATAAACATTTGAAATATATCAGTATGTGTGTAATGAATGGATATAATATACAAGTTTCACCTTTTGAATGGAATTAATGAAATAAATATTGATATTCTAATTATATGACCAGCACCTGTATATATTATAATACGTTTTCTATTTAGTATTGTTAACTTTCTGAAATTTAGGTTGCATTAAAAATGTGTTTGTGTAATTGGTTGCTATTGACATTCACAGAGCCAAATATTAATCATGCGATCAATGTTGGTTTTTTTTTCCTTAAATTTGATTTATGCCTTATTTCCTTTTTATTATTAATCAAGAAAATATTACAATGTCATGTTAAATACAATTCTACGCCTTGCGTAGTTGTGAAATGATTGGCTGAAAGAGTTCTGTAGCGACGTATCAGTGACGAGCAATCCCGGAAGACGCGCAGTGTCGTCAAAGCTGTCAGCAGTTTGTGGTGCTACTACTTCAAATCAACGCTATTGTTTTCAGTTCATTGCATTCAGTAATTTATATTTTAATCATGTCCGCTAGAAATCCAGGAATGCATCTTGGTGAGTCGGTTTTTATTTAATTCCATCCTATTAACATAGTCTCCAAACGAAGCAAGGCGTTTACGTTAATTAAGTTATCCTTTCCACGTGATAGTGTGAACATTTAATTAAACGGGACAGAAGATGTTTTTTGTGAACTACGATTGAGCTAGAGATAATATGGGTGTGATGTAGTTTATACGCTGAAAACTGTAAAGTGCAAAGTATATTCTTAGTGTTATGTGTAGTTAATTTTTAACTCCATCTGACCAGTTATGAACTCCTTATTCAACCTTCTGGCCTTTGTAGTTAATTTGAAATTTTATTCTGGATTTCTTCCTTCCTTCCATATATACAGTTATTTTAAAACTATTTACAGATGAAACGCACTTAATGAATCTCACATGACTTGTGTGTCTCATTGAGCAGAGGGAAATAACAGGACAGTAACTGACTTTAAAATGTCTTTTATTATTTATTTTTGCCTTATTTTAGATCTGGAATGGGTGTCAAAAGTCCGAGTCAACACTCAGGCTGTTCTTAAACGAGCTCAGCAGATCCAGGGACGCAAAGTGGCTAAAAAACAGTGGCAGGTAAACAGTTTACTGTATTCCCGATTTTGCTTTATGCCAGCTCAAATACATCTTTAATGACCTGCATTGTTATTGTAGGCTGCCTGGTTGCTGAAGGCCGTCACATGCATTGATCTGACGACCCTCGCTGGTGACGATACACCTTCCAATGTCCATCGACTCTGTATGAAGGCCACACAGCCAATCCGTCATGATCTGCTGAAGAGCATGGACATGCACAACAAAGGTCTGTCAGAAAGGTGCCTCTGCCTGGAGGATTTTTTCAGACTTTTGTCACCTCATCCCTCTTGTTGCTCTCGAATGACTGATTTCAAATCTGTGTTACCTTCTGTTACTAATCTTGCAGTTTGCAATGTAAGATAAAAAAAAATGTCCCTCTTAAATGTAACTAAAAATGCATTTTAAACCATTTAAATCCATTTAAAAAAATTACTGTTACAAGCATTTTAGATCATAATGACTGACAAATCTATTCAGAAATTTGTATCCGTGCAGATTATTAGAACATTTAATGATACTATATATTAATACAGCTTAATGATAAATAAAGGGAGTCTCTCACTTTAAATATAATACACTACTTTTTAAAAGTTTTCAATTTCAAATAAATGTAATGAATAATTTAAATCCACATATTAGAATGATTTCCATGGATCATGTGACACTAAAGTAATGGCCGCTGAAAATTCATCTCGCATCCCATTTATTATTATTATTATTATTTTAAAATATGTTAAAATAGAAAACAGCTATTTTAAATTGTTACAATGTACAAATAACACTTTTTCTGTGTTTTTAAGTCACTAACAGTCTTACCATGACTCAAACCTCTGAATGGCCATATCTATTTTATTTATGAAATTATTTTAATTATATATTTTTGTGTTTATGGTTATCAGTGTAAATAACATAGGCTTGTCACTGTAGATCCGCCCACAAGAGGGAGACAAAGCTCTTTTCACAGAAGTTGACTGACTGAAGAGATCAGAGACTTCAACAACTTAAATTCTGCCGTTTCCTAAATAAAACAATTGTATGCAACATAATAAACATTAGACATTAAAAGGACTTTTATGTAGTTTTCTTTATATTTTCATTCTGCATTTTTATGTGTTTTTACATTATATTGTCTTACGTTAAATTAATTTTAGTTTTCTCCAACCTGAACACTGTGTGTGTGTGTGTGTGTGTGTGTGCATGCTTTCAGGTATCACGACTGCAGCAGTCTGTGTGTACCCCTCACGGGTGGCTGATGCCGTGAAGTCTCTTAAAGCAGCCAACTCTAGTCTTCCTGTTGCATCTGGTAAGACATTTGAAACAGCTGATCTCAAAACCCGTTTCATTCCTTCCTCAGACATCTTCCCAGAGAGGGTGCAACCGCATTGTCTCACCGCACGCTCTCTTTTTTTCATTCTCTTTGCTTCAGTGGCCACTGGTTTCCCTGCTGGACAGACGCCATTGAAGACCCGTCTCGCAGAGGTACAGATGGCTGTGGAGGATGGTGCTACGGAGATCGATATTGTCATAAACCGGACTTTGGCACTCACTGGGCAGTGGGGAGGTGTGTGTAACAATGGGTACTAAGGGAATTCAGATACTACTCCCACAAAAAAATAATATTAATAATTTTGCTGTTGGTTTAAGCTGGTCTCTTCTAGACTGACTAGCTGACACTGGTCATAACCATCAGCATGTTTTTTTCCTTAGTTCTAGTTTGGTAGTTGGTGAACATACAGCTGGATGACCGTTAATTTTAGTCTCTATAATCTCCTCAGCCCTCTATGATGAGATCCGGCAGTTCAGAGAGGCCTGTGGAGACGCCCATATGAAGACCATCCTGGCAGTGGGAGAGCTGGGAACCTTCACGAATGTCTACAAGGCCAGTTTGGTGTCCATGATGGCAGGTGAGAACATTAAACATAGATCTCAGAATCAGAAGTGCAATTGAGTTGTAAATTGCAGAAATGGGATTTCTTTAGGAAACTGCTTGCAGTCGTACAGCCTTGAACTTAGAAACAGATAGATTAATAATTAGTTTACAATGTCAATATTAAGAGTTTTTCATAAGTTTGTTTATTAGTAAAATGTTAGAGGTCTGTTACACACCATTATACTTCAAGCTTGATTTGCTTCAGTGATAAATATGCCTTACAAAATATGCGAAAATGTCAGGGCTCATGATTCAATGCATTTATGTTTAATTTAATATATATATATATTTTTGGTAATTTATATTATTTCAATCACCATTGTCTATTATTATTTTCTTTCTTTTTTTATTGGGGTTGCTCCCCATGACTTCGGACATTATTATTATATGGACATAGTTTATAATATTATAATATTCAAATGTAATAATATCATAAATTATATCAATGCATACTTCTTTTTTCTGATGCCAAATTTATGCCAAACTACTTCATGAGGTTTTCTTTTAAAGAATTTAACTATATTATGATATCAGTACGGTTGTATCGATCTTCAAAACTTGAATTTCTATCAAAGTTTATTCCAAAACATATATATACATTTTAATTTTAATTCATAGATGCTGAAACATTTTTTAAATTGCATTTATTTTTTGAAACATATAATTGTAATTATCATTATCCATTATTCTGTAATTAGGGCTTCAGTTTTTTATTATAACATATAGTTAAGTACATGTTTATTTTATTTTAATTTTAATTGTCTAACAAACATTTATGTAGCATATAATTGTTTAAATGATCATTATATATTGCTGTGTAAATAAGGCTTTTATTTATTATTATATATATATATATATATTTTTTTTACAGTATGATTTAATTTCTACCTTTTTTCAGAAGAACACAAATAAGTTTGAGTTCACCAGCAGGAACTAACTTCACAAGCTAACCAGTTAAATCTGGTCTCCTGTTAGCAAGTTTGATAGTTTGATCTTTTGCCCACAGCGTGGCGCCATTGCTCATCCATTCTGCACTCTGCATCCAGATGTCCAAACACACACACACACACACACACACATGGAACAGGCCAGTGACTGTATATGCTTAAATAGCCATTGCACATTAAGCCGATTACTGTACCCAGTTGTCAGCGGCTCTGATAGGGATCGTTATTAAAATGCATTGCTTTTGTCTCTGTGCTCATTCCTTAATCTCCCCTTGTTCCTATGAATTGCGTACAAGGTTTCTGAAATTGAATGATAATTTCACCTATTAATCTCCGACGCCGGAGCTATTTTACTCCCACGCTCTCTGGCAGTGTCCCTCCGCTCCGCCGCAAATGAATAGAGCTTCATTACTGTCGCCTGCGTTTAATAACCGTTATCCATTATCGTGTAATTAAGACTCCCCAGAACGAATCTCAAGGATTATGTCAGTTTGAGGGAGAGGGTGAGAAATGGAGTGAAAGAGTGTCAGAGGAAAGAGTGGAAAAACATATAGAACCTATCTTTAATGAACTGGAAAATGTTCATCTTGTTCTGTGCGGTAATGAACAGTCATTAGACACAAGGAAGGGCAGGCGGGACACGGGTGATGGGGGTTAGAGCTGGTCCACAGTTTGTGGTTCATCTATTAGAAGCATCATTTTATCTTCTATTTTTATCAGAACGCTGATAAACCGTAATTGGCTATGAAGGAGAGGAAGGGAGAAATGAAAGCTCTTATTGATGAATGAACGCACACCCTCTGCGCCCTGCAGACGGGACCATATGTTCTTGTCTAGCCTCCCTTGCCCTCGCGACTAATGTCCTGACGCGGTGCAAAAATCTGACGCCTCTCTGAAGTTCTTGAATGGAGATGCTAAAAATGTGCAGGACTTTCTATTTTCAGATCTCGTTGGAGTGAACTTTGACTAGGGGTTCACGATAAATATCGGGCAATAATTAATGCGCATCTCGTCGGTTATCTATCAGTCTAATCAATCACGTTCGTGGATTTGCGCAGTTTGTCAGTTAACAACGGCTCTGTGTAGTAACAGCTGCTCTGTGTGAAATCACACACCTGATGGAATTTACCGCTGATTAGAGAACCGGCTTTACTGATGAGATGCACATTAATTATCGGCCGATATTTATCATGCACCCCTAACTTTGACCTGTCTGTCGGAAACAAAACAAATGTCAGATGGAAGATTTTGCATTTAGAATTACTAATCAGTGGAGTATGCGGATTAATTTTGACAGTTAAGAAACATGTCATGTTTTAAGAAATGTACTTTTTACAGTACATTCGCAGTTTTTAAAATCTTTTGTATACTTTAAGAAAACTTTCAGCTTGATGAAAATGGCATGTGGTTTAATCCTCAAGTCAAAATTAATAGCATTTTTTCTTTACAACTTGAATACATGTGACTGTACGCATCTTAATGATTATGTTCAGAAAGTTTTTTAAAATATTTTTTTAGAGGTCAAAATTATTCACTTATTTATATGGTTAGTTCAGGTTGCTAAATGTCAGGTGGTGTGACTCCCAAAATGCACTGATATTTATATCGAGATATGATATATGACCTTAAAAAATATCAAATTAATTAGATATAATTCATGTTTTGTCTTCTTCTTATTTAATTAATTTAATTAATTATTATTATTATTTTTCTATTTAGTAAACTTTTAATTATTTGCTTAGATAAATAGAATATTTTCCTTACATTTTGAATACATGTGAGATTATATCTTAATGATTATGTTACAAAAAGTTTTTTACACATATTTTTTGAGGTCATATATCAAATTTTGAGGTAAATATCATTGTTTTTGGGAGAGGCTTCGCATGACATTTAGCAGCCTGAACTAACCATATTGTGACTGATTCATAAAAAGGTCAAATTATTTGATCATTCAAAGCTTTTCAAATATTAATAATATTTGCATTATTAAATGAATCAAGATTTTAGTAATAAGAAAAAAAAAAAAAAAAAAAAAAAAAAAAAAAAAATATATATATATATATATATATATATATATATATATATATATATATATATATATATATATATATATATATATATATATAAATTGGCTTTTTTGGCCTAAATAACCATGAAAGTGGACCAGACCTCATGCCAGTAGTCAAAAGGTTTTATGTCTCCTGTACTTTCTATCTACTAGGATCTGACTTCATCAAAACTTCAACTGGCAAGGAGACTGTCAATGCCACTTACCCCATTGCCATAGTAATGGTCCGGGCAATCCGTGACTACTTCTTACGGACAGGCTATAAGGTAAAGGTCCCACTGTACCTCAAAATCACCATATTTTCCATAAATCATCCTGCCTGCTGACTGATGCTTTTGTTCCTCAGGTGGGTTTCAAGCCTGCGGGAGGCATCCGTACAGCGCAGGAGTCTGTGGTGTGGCTGACCCTGATGAAGGAAGAGCTTGGAGACGAGTGGCTAAATTCTCACCTTTTCCGCCTGGGAGCGAGTAGCCTGTTAGCAGACATCGAACGGCAGGTAATTAAACCAACACAGTGTTTCACACTCTCACAGCTGCTCTATTCTGGCTTCAGGTGTGAGAAACTGATAATTACCACCCATTATAGATGGAAACAGTCACTAGTATGTGTCATGACCCTGGTCTCCTGTGGTGAACAGGATATAGATTAGCCCTTTTAGTTATGTATAAATAAGATTGATTTACTGAAGTAGAATTATTATGTTTTTATTATTACAGATTTACCACTACGTGACCGGACGCTATCCTGCATATCATGAACTTCCTATGGCCTGAATCTGTGAAAAATCAGGGGAGATTTGAGCCAATGAAAACTGAAAACAGCCTCACATCTGTTTATGAGGTCTATAAAGAAAAGTCATATTGTCTTTAAAGGGGAAGTTCATGTGTTCAGAGTGAAAATTCTGTCATCATTTACTCACCCTCGAGTTTTTCTTCTGTTGAACACAAAATAAGATATTGTGAAAAATCTTGGTAACCAAATAGTTGACAGTCGCCATTGACTTCCAATAGTATGGAAAAAATACTGTGGAAGTCAGTGGCTACCATCGTGTGTTTAAATGTGTGTTTAAAAAAGTTACTCATACAGGTTTGGAATAAGCAGACACTGAGTAACTGGTGACAGAATTTTCATTTTTGGGTGAACTACCCCTTTAATTGAAGTCTTGTATCTTTCATAAACTAAGAATATATTTTATTATAATGTAAAAACTTGAGATATGGTACGAAAGTCTTTTTCAAGTCGTCTTGTATAATATTTTAACCTTAATATTGCAACCTGAACCATCAGAAGTAAAAGTGCTCACTTAACATCAGTGCAAAGGCCTCTTGCATCACTTTCTCATCTCTGCGACTCCCAGCAGTAGTTGTTCCTCAGACAAGCGTACAGATCTCGTAAGCTGCACCTGGGGTTAACGCTGTCACTGTCCGAGGCTGATGTTATTTGACTTCCGCTGAGCTAATTTCATTAATCAAGAGCTGGATGTCAGAAGTGTGTGTTTGGGATTAATTAAGAGGGGTTAAAAGAGTTGAAATGATCAGATAAAGCCGCGTGCCAGTTAGAGCTTCGTTTGAAGACCGAGAACTTTCTTTTCCTTCTCCATCTTTCGTCCTTAATTAAGAGATCTCGGGCCGTGCCCTTGACTGGGATGGAGGATAAATGACTGAATTAATTGTAGAATGGGGAATGAGCCGAGAGGTGCGAGTGGGTAGCAAGAAAGAAACTTCCGTAAGTTCAGTTCGAAAACTGGAGCACAAATAGATTTGTATTCCCAGAGAAGCGATAAAAGCTTAATAATACCTGCATGAGCACTATTGTAGTGCTGGTATTAGCATTCACTAGAGATCCACAAAGCAGCGGGCTCCAGAAAGAATCAGCTAATTAATGCACAGAAATAATTATTTAGAACTTGATTAAAGCCCAATCGATCCTCCTGTCCATTTATCTGTCCTTTTCTTTTGTGTATCCATCCATCCATCCATCTATCTTACATGTTTATTTGCTGTGCAGCTGATTGTCAGCTGTGTTTTGTGCCTGTGTTTCATTAGCAGTGGTAGTTTATGAGGCCACACTGGCAGGACTGAGTAAGAGTGATGGAGCCCCTGCGCTCTGTCTGGCTCTCCCCTCCTCCTTCAGGCCATGACAGATTAGCTTCACTTACATAAAGGCATGTAGATCATCTGCAATCTGGAGCCGTGGCCCGTGCCACCAAGCCAGATAATGCTGAGCGATTGAGTTAGCCTTCAGATTGATTCTCCCCTCCACAGACAAACACTTCCTCTCCTTTTGCTTTCTTCCCTGTTTTGCTTCTAGCTCTCACATCTCTCTTACTCCAGTTGTGCTTTGTATTTCATACGAGCTCATATATAAAATGTTTTTTTTTTTCATCTTCATCTTCCTCCCTGCTTGTCCAATACAAAGCAGCCCTTTAACTGCATTCTAAGTCAAAATAAATTAATTTGACTAAATATGTGAAGAAATATGCTATTGAATATTATACAACATTTAAGTGTCAGTAAGTTGTAGGCAAATAAAATATAATAAAAATGCAACTTTTCAGAGTATTATTTTTTATTAAATTAACAGAACAAAAATGTAAACACACACACACACACATGTATATATATATATATATATATATATATATATATATATATATATATATATATATATAAAATACATAACTTCAATGTAAGTATTTTGTTTCTGAAGTTTGTTGTAGTCGTTATTGTCAGTGGTATTGTGAATGTGTTAATAAGCAATATATATCACCAAGTCCTAGTTTCTCCCCAATGTTACATTTCTTTATTTCGAATCTTTATGAACAAATCCATTTGCTCTAGCAGTCTAATTTGATTATGAGGTCATGCAGTGAATGAAATGTAAATGAAGCCAGGAAACAGCTGAAGTGCCAAAGGGAATGACTGAATTACATGTGAATTATTCATTAGAATATGAAGGTCTACTGTTGAAGGCGCTGTTTTGCATTTGAAGCATTTCATTGCATTTGACACACAATCTGAGACAATTCTTAAAATCCCATAGAAAGCTTGTAATAGTAAAACTTTGTGGTTCACAATGCATTCCCAGTGGGATCCAAAATTAACATTCACTAAGAGCCAAATGTTAAGTGAAAATTGGCTTTGGTGCATGAATAAAACTTGCTTTCTGTTTGGCTGGTTACTTTGCCACAATACATGTTTTAAGATTTGTAAGAACAGTAATCTGACCTTCAATGTGATTGATGTTAATCAGAGACTTGTGACTTGGAATAGCTCCCAAAATTATACTATTAGGACTAAACGCAATTATTATATAAAATAAAATATACAATTATAATATATACAATTGTTATCATTTATGAGCTCCTTTTTTCTTTATTTTGTTTTGTGTTTTCATTTATTTACTTTTTATTTATTTATTGCTGTTTTGTTTATATTTCAATTATGAGCCCTTTTTAAAGTTGTTATTAGTTTTGTTTTCATTGTGTTTTTATTTTTTGCTATTATAGTTTGTTTTCATTGGAGTAATTTAAACTTTTTAATATTATTATTATTTTATTTTTATTTATTTTTTGCTGTCAGCTTTCATGGAAACCCGTGGAATATTTTTCTTTGCATGAAGCTTCCAAAAATATAATATGTTTATAATCTAAATTATGCAAAGTTGTTGTTGTTGCTGATGTTATCATTCAAATTATTTATATAATTTATTATTTATAAAGTAATTAGAAATAAATACATATTTTGGGGTGTATTTGTGGACTGAATATGGACCTTACTTTCCATCTCACTGGCAGCGGTGGCAAAAAAGTAAACCTGGACCACGATTGCCAGCATTATCAGTCCAGGTTTTTATTAATAAACTAATGTACAAGGAGTCAATCTGTCATATAGTTTTAACCCAGTAAACGGCGGTGCAAACGCTCTGGTACACTGCGGCAGTAACCCGGTTTCTGAAACAATCTGATTCTGTCAGCTGGTCACCACTCACTCACTCTCTGACAAATGTCTTTTTTCAGATTGATTGCTTCAGTGCTGTTTTATTCATAAATGTTTTCTCTTTCTCTTTGTTCCTTGAAGCAGTTGTGAAAAATTGTGTGCTCAGGGTGGTGTTTCCAGGCTAAAGAAATCATTTTTAATGGCATGTGAGTCACCTGTCAACTACATTCATCACAGGCCAGGATTTTGCGTGTTGGAGGTTTATGTGTGTGCTTTTCACATATTACCCAGCGGCAACACCTGCCTAGCTCTTAATCAATTGCTATGGAAACATGTTATTCTGTGTGATTAATAGCATACACACATCTTATGTTTCTCTCATTTGTCTGAGAGTTGCTCAAGGATGCTTAAACAGAAATATCCAGCGCTGTGCTGCGTTCATTCTGGTAGCTTGCCTTTGCTTATCATTGGGAAGTCATATCTCGGCTGCTGAATTTAACATACTGAGAGACAAAAGAGAGCAAAACGACTGTAAAAGATCTGTGACAGAATGTCAGAAGTTGTCTTCGAAACACAGCCGGTGAGATTATGAATAATTGGTAGAATTTGTTGAGCTGACATACGACAGTGAAGCCTGACAGTTTTGTGTCAATTGCATGTTAACTTGCTTGTTTTGACATCCTCAATTTTTGGAGTTTGACAAAACCGATATTGTCCATTTATACGTGTAATGGTGTGTTCGCATTGTTTGAGAACCTGCTTTTGACAACTTAACTTTCTAAGCTACATGCAAGTCACAATCTAATAGAATTTAGCTACAGTCAATCTACTCTTATGCTGAAAATAGCTATAGCTATTTTTCTCCTCTAATAAATCTTAATTCATTCATTCATTTTTGCGGGCCTAAGCCTTTCAATCTGGGACACTTTTTTATTTAATACTATATTTTAGTACATTATTTAAATTGTATTATTATGGAGCCCCACACATGACATGCAGGAAAAAATATAAGGCTAAATCGTGTGCATGATTTACTAATTCGTTCCCTAACTGTACTAAAATGTGCACACTATTACTATTGCGTTCCCTCGATTTACTATTGCGTTCACTCAATTTATAAATTGTGCACATGATTTACTAATTCGTTTCACTGTACTAAAACGTGCACACTATTACTATTGCATTCCCTCGATTTACTATTGCGTTCACTTGATTTATAAATTGTGTGCACGATTTAGCAAATTGAGTGAACGCAATAGTAAATCGAGGGAACACAATACTAAATCAAAGGAACGCAATAGTAAATCGAGGGAACACAATACTAAATCGAGGGAACGCAATAGTAAATCGAGGGAACACAATACTAAATCGAGGGATCACAATAGTAATCATGTGCACATTTTCGTAAATTGAGGCAACGAATTGGTAAATCGTGTGCACAATTTATTTATTTTTTCTTGCATTTCATGTGCGGGGCTCCATATATTATATATGTTTTCATCTTATTATTATTATTATTATTTTTTTTTTTTTGTGATCCGATCTGATCTACAAGAAAATTTGCCAACATTTCCAGGTTTAAATGAGATTATGATTCATTTAGAATGAAAATATTTCATTCAGTTCTGCCAGAAAGGTTAAAATGACAGCTAGAATGAATAATAGTTTGGGAAAAAGAATTCTGCACATAAGAAAAAAACGTCCTTCAAGTACACAGCAAGAAATTCCATTCAGCCACTGGAGAACATATTTATTTTGTTCTCTTTGGGTTGAAGGTCATCCAAACTCGCACTTTGCACCTCATCAACGCAATAAAAGTGAACCAGTCAGAGGAGACAATTAATCCCTTATGACATTAATGATGCAATTAGAACATACACTAGCTTTTCCTGTGAAGGGGACGGAAACCGGTAGCGATGGTTGCTATCTTCACTAGTGTCAGTCTGGACTCTCTGATGCTGCTGTGATGGGCACAACAAAAGAGTCACGACTCGTAAAGCACCGCTCGTGCAGGAGTGTCTTTCACTGTGTACAGTTGTCTTCGAATGTTGACCTTGGTACGGAGCTCCCTAGCGACCGAGTAGTGAAGGAATACATGTATACGAGATCAAACCTGCACTCGGGCCTTACCTGGCAGCAGCGGTCTGATGTCTGACTTTCTGAAGAGTCTTTGCTCCAACCACACTTGTCAAACACTGCTGCTGAAATTAACGAGGAAAAGGTAATTCGCTTTGATCTGTCTCAGATATGCAGAGGATAAATGATCATTGTCATTGACCGATCAGCCAAGTAATCCATTAAAATGCTATAGTGCTGACGAAACGGGAGGTGAATGGCTTTTACAAAGACTAACGCGAGTTTTACTGTTGGCATTTAACTTACCCAATAAATCCTCATTCAAGTAACGTTAGAAGGTTATGTAAGCTGAGAACAGAAAACTGTACCTAAAAGACTGTTTATTGTGAATCACAGCTAAAATATGTTAATTATTATTTTTATTTTTTTTAATTCTATTGAGCAAATCTTCCATTTTGATCCCGACACATGATCAGTTACATATTAGCTGGCTAGTCTCATTGGCAGTTGCTATATCATGTTGTTTAGCATTAGCATTGACATTATGTAAGGTCATGCCCTGGCCAAAAACGTTTTCAGCTAATCAAAAGCTTTTCTAGTGGGCTGTTGTGTTAGCTTTTTTAACAAACAAACAAACCAGACCCGTTGGAAAAAAAATTGCCTGTGGCAACATTTCTGCAAATTGATATTGCATTGTCTCTTGCACATTTTGCAAAAAATATTTTGTCCCTGTAATTTAATAATTAATTTATTTGTGTGTTAAAAATGGGTGATTTTAGTGTTTTACTACCACTGTGTTTATTTCAGCTGGAAGCTGCAATAATTTACTTTTTTTTTTTTTTTTTTGTGATTTAAGACGTATTAAAATAGTTTCGTTTCTAAATAGGCATCTAATTGAGTACCCATAAAAAGTTTTTCAGGATAGTTTATTTTTTTAACTTTGTGGACTTTTGCAACTACCTGAACATAATACTAATTAATAATTTGTGTTTGTAATGACCACCGCAAGCTCTCAGCTTCTTGATAAGGGAGAAACTGAACATATGCAACCTGATATACATTTACAAGGGCATATTTCAGGCTGACTTTGGGTTTTACCAAACAAAAGGCCACATTTGCAACACAATCAATGCTCCATTAAAAAAAAAAAAAAAAAAAGGCTGCAGAGGAAGTTCAGGTGGTGGAGATGAGTTTCAGCGAGGGGCGCTGAAAGATCAAGCTCCATTCGTAGATTACAACATTTGATGGATACTCCAAAAACATGCCGGTGATCTTTATTGATCGTCTTGGTTCTAATCAGAATGTGTAATTATTGACTCCTGTGAGGCCGTCTGGGCAATTTTATAAATGTCATTTTAAAATTCAGGTTTGCACATCATGAAATGTGGTTAAATTGGACCAATCTGACTATTTTAAAATTACAATTTATACATCCAGGCTTTTGGGGCAAACGTTTTCCAAAGTAAAATCAAATAAGACTAAAAAAGGTTCAGATTGCACTCTTAAAAGTAAAGGTCCTTTATTGACTTTGATGGTTCCATGAAGAACCTTTAACATCCATGAAATCTTTCCATTCCACATTAGTTCCTTAAGAGTGGAAAAATGTATAGTGGATGTTTAAAATGTTCTTCATTCAGAAAAAAGACTTTGGGGAATCAAAATGTTGAGCTGTTAAAACCTCCACTTGGAAGCTTTATTTTTAGTGTACTTTGGTAGAGAGGTTCTTCACATGAGCTTCTGTATCTAGAGAAGCTCCTCGCTCACTGCTGCATTCACGCAGCCTGACTGTGCACAGGTTTCCTACCCCAGCTTTCTATATTATCAATCTAATTAAATGATTTAGTTTCACAAGATGAAATCCTGTTGTTTGTTTAACAAAACTTTCTCAGGTACAGTCACTGCCTGAAGCCTGCCAAAGGTCGAAGATACACAGAGAGAGCGTTCGCACAACCCAAACATGTTCTTCAGGCTTTCTTGGTTCTAGAAACTGGCATCAGCGCTGCTCGTTCATATATATTAAACATGATAGCATATAGAAGCATTACTGTATTCGAACCTGCCTATGAGACGAATATGTATCAGCAAGTCCTCGGCATTGTTGATGGTTCAAGGGGACCTTTTCATTAGCCGTAATGCTGGGAAGAGATCTGCCGATGTTTGGGAAATGGAATAATTGTTTGGAATGGGGATTCACAGCGGACTCTTCTGAGCTTGTCAGCTGGTGTTTGAAGTGTGCGCTGACATTGAGAATAACTCAAGGGCAGGGGTTAAGCAGGAAACAGGCTCTCAAATAGAAAAAAGGAGGGGAGCGAAAGAGAACAGAAGAGGAAAAACAAAGATAAAGGCGACTTCACACAACTTGTAAGTGTGTTTAAGTTGCATGTGTATGTTTGTATATGTGTGGAGAGAGTTGCTTAACTTTTTTTTTTTATTAAATATGAGATGTAACCGTTTCCCTCAGAGACTTTCGAAAGGCTTAAGAACCTCAAGTACCTGATAAAAAGATCTCGAGTGGCTCATGACTTCGAGAGTCCTCACTTAGTCTTCACTTATAGGTGTCTCTCTCTTCTTCTGAAGATAAAGAAAGAAACCAGTGTACTTTTAGGAATCTGAATATCATATGAAACGCCACAGGGCCTGCAGATGTCCCTTCTGGGGTGGGATTGTGTGCAGTTGATTGTCTTGTGTCCACAAAAGCATTCTGTGGCCAAGAAGATGCTCTTCAGTTTGAGGTGGCTGTATTTTTTTTATTGTACAAATAAAGGTGACTGGCTGTTTTGAGTTTGTCTTCGTTAAAGCTGTTGTTCGCAATAGCACACGTTTTATTAACCATTAAGGTTCAAGAGTCTGATATATTTTGAAAATAGTAAAATGGTGTTTGTTTATACGGTAATTATGAGATGATTAATAATGTTCACAAACTTAGGAATAATTTGTTTCTATGGTCAGAACGTGTGTTTTTTATAATGTCTTTTTTTATTTTCCAATATTTTAAACACAATCTTGTATTGTTTTAGGTATATTATCTATAGCTAAATTATTGTAAATGTCAAACAAAAATATGTAAAGGTAACTAATTAACAAACAAATTAGTGGTAACAAAAAAAGGAAACTATTATAGGTCAATTATTATATAATATTGTACTTTTCATAAAAATAAATTATATCAATAATACTAATACTACACAGACATAACAATTAAGGACAATAAATGTAACTTTAAACATAAAAGCCTATTTGAAACGTCAAACCTTGTGTTGGTAACGGGCAGTTATTATTATTGATTATTACATAAATTTGCACCTTTTTATATATAAAATGTGTGAATATACAGTACACTATAAACGCTAGATGTTTTCTCTGAACTAACTTTTCCCATTAACCAGCTGGTTCTGAAGTAATTTTCTAGTTTCCAAAACTGCTGTCCCATTGCACTTTTTAATATCTATCTGTAATAAAAATAAATAATAATAAAATGTTATTTAATATAAAAAAATATGTAATATTAAAAATCAACCAATCAATCCTTTCCTGTTACAAACATTGGTTAACACTAACTCTGAAGTTATTAGTAAATATCCAAGATTTGCAGACAAATGAATAATAGTGTTTGTATGTACAGTGTCAAACACTGTCATTTTAGGCCACTCACAACACATGCTTGACACTAAAAGTCTGTGAACTCCAACCTGGAACAATGGGATAAATGATAGCAAACAACAAAAAGTTGTATGAAGTTCCCCTGGGTGTCCTTGTGACAGAGGACAACCCACTAGACAACCAGATGAAAAAGGAAACAGTCATGAAGAAAACATGATGCTTGTTTTCTCTTCCTCGACACACATTAAAACTGAGCGAGGCTGGAAATGATTAAATAAAACCCACCGTCAAGGGAAAATATATATAAAACCTTTTTTTTTTTTTATCAATCAAAACCATGACAAAATTGTCTCAGTCTACTTTAAAAGTTAGCGTTAGAAGCCAACGAGGGACCTTGTAAGTGGGTAAATAAAAGCTGGAGCATTTCTCCCCCTCTTTCCTTCGCTGGTTAACAGGGCAGCCCCCGCTGATCAAAAGAACATTAGCTTTGATTAATCAATCAATGCCCTGGCAGCCCGCTAGTTTCCTGTTGATGATTGGGGTCGCCAGCAGCACACCGAATGGAAGTTAGTGTATGATCCAGAATCCTCCTTCAAGCACGGCAAACATCCTGCTGCCGTTCTCACGCTGTGATACCTGCTGAAATCCCCCACAATCGATCTTTAGTGCCTTTTACGGCTTTAATTTGTGAAGTCTTTCCTGCTAATGACTATGTTTGAGGTGTATTCGTTTTACCACCGCAGACTTCATCTTATCTGCGCTTCCTCATTTGAAGTTTTATTGCTGCTGTAGAGCTGAATAACAAGCAAAACTTGCAACTTGCAGTTTATAGACATTTTGACTTTCTTTTACAACAGTGGAGGACAATCATTGGAGTTGATTTGCTAGTTTAAAATTGAAAATTTGTATTTCATTGTTAAAAGGTGACCGTCTTTATGAGTGAGTCAATTACTTATTCACTCATCCAGTTAGTTAGAAAACACTGATTTATTTCAAAATGAAACAAATGACTGTATTTGTGAGTGAATCATTGTATAATTTACTCAATTTGAATTGGAATGAAACACTGTGTGTTGTGGTTCTGCTTTAGTTTCATTGGTACTGCAAAAATACAGTAACTGTGTAACAGTTACAGTAACAGTATTGTGCCTACAATGTAACTTTGTCTTAACATTGCTTTTATACAAAGTTCAATTAACAAGATCATGTTCACCACTCTGCCTTGGGCTGTTGAACTTTAATGCTAATGTACCTATATTAGGGCTGGGACAACGCGTCGAGGTCATCGATGACGTTGACGCAAAAAATAAGTTGAAGCAAAATATGCGCATCGATTCGTCGACCTGTTTTTATTTCTCTAAAAAACGTTTGCAAAACGTTTACCTTATGTGCGCTGAATATACGCGATGGCTGGATCAACTTTCTGTCCAATGTCCAATATATAACCAATCCAGGGGCATTGATCTTTTTTTTTTGGCGGCTGTCAAAGCCTTATTTGATCGGTGAGTGATGTAGAATAGAATGACTGCTGCGCCTGACGGGGCACGTACGAGAGAGAGCCCCGGCTGCCCGCGCACTCACAGTCTTCAAACAACACGAGCGCTTCTTGCTCACTCTCTCCCTTGTGCATATTAATCAAAATCATTAAATTTTATATAAATATATATAATTAATCACGGCACACCAAGATTCCTGACTTGATTTTTAGTTGTTTGACCCCTAGAGTCAAGGTATGCATTCAACTTGAAAACTTCATCTTTGTTTCCAAATGCAATGACTTCAGTTTTTTCCTTGTTTAATTGAAGAAAGTTATGAAACATCCAACTATTAATTGCATCAATACATTGGCAAAGAGAGTCAATGGGAGCTTAGCTGTGATAGGCCTTTTGGTTCTTTCTCATTATTTGACTTAGTGGGAGCTTATACATGCTAAACAAGAGCAGTGCAATAATTGACCCTTGTGGGACTCCGCATGTCATGGACGTCCACTTAGACTTATGCTCTCCTAGACTCACATAATAACCTCTCCCTTCTAAGTATGACCTGAACCATTTGAATACCATCCCAGAAAGCCCGACCCAGTTTTCCAGTTTTTCTTGTAGTACTGTATGTTATGATTGACAGTGTCAAATGCAGCACTGAGATCTAGCAATACCAACACTGATATCTTGTATCAAGATAGCAGGTTGACGATTTTAGGTGCAGCACTATTTCTTCCAAAATGTTGCTATCAATTGCTTAATAAATAGACATAGCATCTTTTTGATATTGCGGCCAAATCTGTCTGAAACTCTGCATTACTTGAGGATGTGCTAATCGCCTTGCTGATATTGATGATCTTCTCAGAAAAGAAAGAAGCAAACTCATTGCATTTGCTGTCTGAGCGCATTTCACTGGGAATCTGACTTGAGGGTTTGTCAGTGGCAAAAAGAGTACGAGTGTTGTTTAAGTTAGTGTTTATAAGGTTTGAGAATTAATGCTGTCTAGCTGTGGCTGGTTTCACATTAAAAGCATGAAGGCTGTCTTTATAGATGCTATGGTGAATTTCAAGTTTTGTTTTCCGCCACATCTGCTCGGCTTTTCTGCATTTTCTTTTTTTTTAATAGTCTGAACTGCTGTTGATCTTCTCCAAACTGATTTCTGTCTGTTTGTTTTCTTACTGATTATTATTGGACCAATATCACCAATAACATTCTTTAACTTTTGAGTTGAAGGAATCAAGGAGAAGTTCAACAGAGTCTGCAGAAATGCTTGGCTTTAAAGATATAGCCTCCATAAACAGCACACTAGTGTTCTCATGTAATGCATCTCCTTCTGACAGAGACCGATCTAGATTCAGTGGTAGCAGAGATCAATATATCAAAGAAAATACAGAAGTAATCAGATAGTGCTACGTCCTTAAAGTTTAGAGTTTAGTCCCAGTATACACCAATTCCTCCATTTTCTGTGAGAAGCACAAAAGTTGAGATGCTGGAGAGAGTGTTTGGTGAGCGGGACTGTGGCTCTGGTGTTTCCGGTGAGTGTGATATGTTGTCCTGGCTTCCCTGGCTGTTTTCCAGAAAGTCGTCATTGGGTGCTGAATCTTGTAGCTGTTTTGATACATCACAGTCAGTCCGTGAGGAGCTCTGTGGGCAGGGCTCAGCCGGGATAGTGTCCATCAGCAGTGCTTGTTGTGGCTTCATGGTGTTATCAGTGTCCTTGTGGGATATGTCAGCCTCATTATGACTCAGACCAGGTGTGTGTGTGTGCTGAATGGATTGCCACACTCTGCTGAAGGATGATGGAGGGAAAAGTACATATCCTGAAACACTCTAGCACCAAGTTTGTTTGGGTGGAGGCCATCCGCTTTAAAGAGTTGTCTATGACCACAGAAAAAGATTGAAGTTGACAATGAAAATCACACCTTTTATATTACAAGATCTTTGTAGCCATGTGTTCAGCCCAAACAACCCGTGAACACATATTTGTTCCCCTTGCTGGGAGTGGTCCACTGATGAACGACTGAACTTTGAGAAGTGTTTCAAAGAGTTCACTGAAGTCCTTCACTATGACCAGCCTTAAAGATCTTTCATATGTTTCACAACAAACCTTACTGGTTTCCAAATGCAAATGTAATTTCATATGACAAGGAAAGTAAACTTTCTTTCCAGAGTTGTGTGTGTATGTAGGGGGATGGGGGGCTCCCAGTGGGGGATAGAGTGCTGAAGAAGCCCTGTTCCAATTCTGTCATTGTCAAAGTTTGACATAATAAGCAACTGTTCACGCGACTTTGAGTGATTCAGGGTCCCAATTCCTCAGTGTTAATTTTGTTGTTTAAAGGGAAAAACACAAGATGTCTATTCCTTTAAGTGATGCTCAGCAGTGCTTATGCGAAGTAATATAACAAACCTGTTGTGATGTCTGTTTGAGCATCTTTTATCTTTCCAAATCCACAGTTTCTGAAGTGATTTAAGTAGCCCTTTTTTGAAGCCAAGACAAGTTAAGAGAATTCACATCTAAGACCAAAGCTGTGCTGTTGCAGTGCCGTTGGAGTAAGTATTGGCTGTCTAGCTTTCTATGTTGTGATCAAGTGCTATTTTTTTGTGATAAAAAGGCTGTGTTAGCTTTTCCTAGCGTTTAACTATAAAGTTGAGCGTGTTTACTGCCAAGTGTGTGAACAGCAAATTAAGTGTCAAGATATATATGATGTCCACTGATGGAAAGCAAGCATTTATTATGTACCAACCGAGAGACTGATTGATCTCTAACACCAACATCAATGTAAGTCAACAATGGTCATTCATATCTTTTTGCTCTTTGATATATTGCATCCATAAATAATAAAAAGGTAATTTAGAGAAAAAGGTTGTGAAAATGAAAAATAAATATGCAATTGTGAGATATTAAGTTGCAATTGCCTTTCTTCATGCTGTGCCAGAAACAAAACCCAGCATAATAGCTGTGCTATTTTATTAATTTAGCAGATGCTTTTATCCAAAGCCACTTGTAGGATATAAGCAGAAGGAATAAACCAAGCATGTAACCCAACATAAGTATTTTTAACTTTTTTTTTTCCTGTAAGCTTTAGAATAGTGCTAGATCTATCTATCTATCTATCTATCTATCTATCTATCTATCTATCTATCTATCTATCTCATTCAGAATAGGTCTTCTGAAACTGAACGATAACATTATGTGAAGAAAAGTCTAAAATGATTTGCAGATAATGTTGAATCTTGTATATTTTCAAGTCTAGAATTGAAAAAAAAAAAGGCTTTTGCAACCAAAGCCAATAGTGTATTTGTTTATTTATTTACTGTGGCCTGTTCCTCACACAAAACAGAAGTATGACTTCAAAAGTCATGGAATATACTGGATTAGTCATGTTAAGCCATTTATTATCCAGATCATCATTGCATTTAAATTGCAAATATTAATCAGTTTTTGCTTTCCCTGGGAATCGAACCAATGACCTCGCGCCATGCTATACTTATACTGTTTGTTCTAAAAAAAAGTTATATTTCCGTTTCATTCCATGAATTATTGACAGAATTTTCACTTTTAGGTGAACTGTTCCTTTGATAACACCCTGTGGTTTGTCTAAGATTCATCCAAGCACCATTATGTGTAAGGTTGAAGACAACAAAGTTATTTTGCTAGTTTCTTTATTCATCTATTTTCTTTTTTGACGGATAAATCTGCTGGGATTTTCTCTTATTTATTTTTTTTCTTAGACAAGATCACCTCTAATTTCATCAGCTCTCCTGACTGACAAGCATCATTACGGATAAAATTATCTTGGTAATTATCCTGCCGAAAAGAGATTTATTTCCCTTTGTGAGGAGGAGAGCAGATCTATGGGGCCACGCAGTGATATGCAGCATGGAGACGCTTCGTTAAAATAAGCATCCTAATGAGATGAGCCCTCCTGCAGAGCGCCGAGGCCTAAACGTTACGCCTAGCAGGAACACTCGCTTTTGTTCAGATGTGCATTAAGTAAGCATGAATAAGGTATCGTCTGCGTTAAGAGGGCCACTTATGCAGGAATTCACAGTATGTAATTATCTTAATTTGCACCCCGGAGCCATATATGATATGAGACCTGTCCATGACTACTCTGACGTAACTCACTCGTAGGCCCGTATCACAGAAAGGTGTCAAGCTACTGTCGCAAATGTGAGATGATGAACAGAGAGTTTTTTGACTCAAATACTTTGAGATATTTAGTTTTGCAAAACATTTCCCGTAGTTGCAGTTTTGAAAATAGTAGACTTAACATGCACTAGTTAGCTGAATGTAAAACCATTGTAAACCCTAGCATTATGATTTTTCAAATGATAGAATTGTTTCTGGTTCTTAGTTAATCCCATTAACATATGCCTTTGGGTGAAACATTCATCCAAAGTGATTTACAGATACATTTTATCATTATGTGTTTTCTGGGATTCGAGCCCACAACCCATTGCAAGTGCATAGGATTTATTTCAACACAGTGCTTTTTGAAATATGTACATGATTTGTGTTGGTAATGTTTTCTGAAAGTGACTTTAAAGTCTCCACTTAACTGTTGTTTGTGTGTTTGATTTTCATAATTGATCATTAGCAGCTGTACAGGTTGACTAATTTTGTCATTAAGCTCAAAGTTTAGGTGACGCTGATGAGGAAACAAGCACTCTAGTATAATCAGCACCAGTGGTTGTTGTAATTAAGTGTGGAACAAGTGGCCTCTTTTCCTAATGGCTCTGCTAGTTAAGGGTCATTGTCGATAAAGACTGAAAGAACCTAACAGGCACCTACGGGAACTGTAGGACAACTTTCAAGATTCTTAACCAGAAGGAGTCATGTTTTTTTATATATATATTTCCTTGTGTTAACCTTAGGTAACATTGCTAGATGTTTACAGTTGCAGTACAGATGGACTAAGGGCATCTCTAACATTAAGCAGGGTCCATCCATCAATCCATTTACCATAACACTTTATCTTCTGCAGGGTTGCAGGTGGGTTGGAACATATCCCAGTGCCTCAGACCACAGGAAAGGGGCTCCCTTAATGGATGGCCAATATTAAGCAAGGTAAAAAAAAAAAAAAGTGTAAATCATCTGAATGGCCCTTCAAGGTTTATTTCATTCATGTAACCATTCATGTAACTAGGAGTTGGTCTTGCACGCCTAAAAAAGCTGCAAATATGGCCACAAAGTGACCTGATTTTCTTTGAAATGGACTTTGGTAGCACTGTTAAGTTGACATGGACAGTGGTTAAGACATACTGTTTGGTAATCATTATGCAAGAATATTTAGCATAATGCACAGTTAGCAAATCAGAATCAAGTATTCCAGAGAATCTTGTAAAAAAAAAAACAGGTAGACGTGTTTTTGGCGGCATAAAACTGTCAGCCCTATCAAAGCAAGTCACCTTCACAAGCAGATTGCATGATGTGAAATTTATGGTGTACACATGCACTGAAACACGTATTCGTTCATACTCAGCATTCTGCTTTTGAATGTCCAGGCACAGTGCATGTGACAGTGCTGGAAGAAATGTAGACGCCGCCTTGGGTCGATACAAAAATGTATGTGCTTGGAGCCCAGGAGGCATTCAGTAATGAAATCAATAGCTGTGCTTGGCTCCTAGCATTAAGATCATTGGTCTGGCTGTTATTTAGTCATCGTTGTCCTACAACCCGGTTGCTAGTTGGCTGCCAGTGAAAAATCAATAAAGTGACACCACAGTCTGCATCCCAATTACTGGTGAGACTAGTGAGAGATCAATTCATGTGTTGGCCATTAGCAGGTCCTTTTGGGAAATCATACTGCATTATTTGTGTTCGGTTCTCACTCGTACAAGCGTTCTCCTTCACTGCCTTGCTCTAAAACAGCGAATTATACAAATCAACAAGAGATGGTACAGCCAGTCCTAGTTACCTTGTTTTGCTTTGCCTCATGCGACTCTCACATCAATGACCTTACAATAACATTTATTATTAGGTTGTGTGCTATACCTACCAGAGTTACTGCAAAATGTAACTTAGAAAGACGTTAAAAAGAAACTTAGAATCTCATTTAGAAAGACATCAAATAACATTAAGTTGTGATTGTTTGACTGCATGATTGATTTTTTTTTTTGATTTTTTTTTTTAATATGGAAGAAAGAAATGCTACTTTAGTCATAAACGTTCTGACTAAATTGTGACAAGCAACGTGCAAAGTAGCAAAAAAACAATTAATACTTTTAAATAGGTTTCCTGAACATTTCCTTATCTGGACAAACATAGATACTACTCGGAGCATCCCGACCAGTAGAATGTTTTAAAGTTTAATCTTAACTCTAGCAAAAAATATTTTAGCGTTTAAAAATTATCTTTGTCTTTAAAAAAAAATTATTAGCGTTTAAATTAAATTTGTGTATAAGGATATAATTGCTTGCTTTTATATTTATTATTTTATCCTCAACAAAGCTGCATTTATTTATAAAAAAATACAATAAAGCAGTGATATTGAGAAATATTATTAAAGTTTAAAATAACTTATTTATCAGCAGCCATTAATCTCTTTCATAAATCATTATAATATGCTGATTTTATTATCAATAAACATTTCTTATTATTATTATCAATGTTGAAAAAGACTGCTTAATATTTTTGTGGAAAACGTCCTGCATTCTCTTTTTTCCTTTTTTTTTTTAGAATGTTATACATGTTATTTACTGTCAATTGATTAATTTAATGCATCCTTGCTGAATGAAAGTATTCTTTGAAAAAAAGATCTTCCTGACCTACACTTTTGAACAGTTGTTTGCTTATACTTAACTTTGCAATGTATAAAAAATGGTCAATTAATGCAAATGAAAGTTGCTTTGCCATTCACCAAATGTATTGTAAGAGTTTTAAACATTCATACTTTGTTTTTTTTAATTAGTTACTTTGTATTTGTATACTTGTATACTTTGTATTTGCAAATCCAACACAAATGATGTGTCTTTCAGCATTACTGTTCTGATGGGAAAGTTGTTGACACCTGACATAGACCACACTCATAAATCTCTGAGTGCAGCACGACCTCTTTAAATCCCCTGTCCCATGTTGATTGACATCTCTCATGTGCTCCTCTGGTAAAGTAGCACAGCCCCACATTTCCCCCTGGCATGGTAAACACGAGTTAAAATGTATTACTAGGAGAAGATAGCAAACAGCAGCATGTCAGTAGGAGAATATATCATCAGTTTACATTCTTTATCGACTAGTTCTCCACGCCACAGTTTCTCGTGCAGCTCATGCATATATAAAGACCAGAATATGTTCCAGCAGAGATAAGGATGTTGCTCGCACCTGCAATGCCTTACAAAAACACTAGCACAATGGCAACATGAGGTGCAGCTTTTTAGTGTGACAATGGTGTAATTGTAAGGAGGGAATTAGACGTCATGCTCTTCACTCCGCTTGAGACAAGACTAACTTCTCGCTCCGAGATACTCTGCAGAAGAAGATGACAGTAGTGGAGATGACTAGATCTCTTTAGTGCCTACAATTACATGGCATGATGCCTTTATGTGTGCAGTCAACCGAATAAAGCCTAATGAAGCAGACATCTTAAACACATGGCTACAAGATAATATTGGTTGAGAATGCACCATGCAGCGTTCAGCATAACACTGAAAACATCTGAGGTAAAAAAAGAGAGGCACATTTATATAGAAGCTGAAGAACACAAAATTTATATTTTTTCAGCTGTAATAATTTGTAGTCAAAATCATACGACTTATTTTGTTCATAATTTCTTTTTATTTTATTTTTCTCATTAAAAATTCCTATAGCTTCTCATGAGACTGGGTCGGACCTATAACTTTCCCATTACGAGTGTCATAACAGCACTTTAAAATCATTTCTAGAAGTGTTTTGTGATTATACTAGTGCTAAGTTTAGATGTATTGTGTGATACAAACCATAACTTCAAAGCTTGAAAACACTGTTTAATTTTAAAACGAAATAAAACCTCCTTCAAACCTTGTTTTGTTTACATCTAGTATTCACACATGAAGTACTCATTCAGACTTTCACATGTGCTGCTGATTAATTTTATATATATAATATGTATACAATATGTGTATATGTGTGTATGTCCCTGTATGTAGCTGTATGCAATTTCCAAAATTGTCAACATGTCATCTGTTTTTTTTTTTTTTTTTTTATAATTTTTCAGTTACCAGTTAACAAGTCGTTGTCACAGTGACTCCACATTACAATAAGGGTTGCTATCAATGCTAACAAGCTTTTAAGGGCGTGCATTCAAAATGCTCAAACCTGCTTTTCTCCATTGCTTAAACATGACCTTTTTATTTTAGGTTTTAATATATCTATTGCAGTCTTATCTCATCTGCTCGAGTGTGCAAAGAACAGTTTGGGAGACATTACAAAACCAAGTCAAAGTTTATTTATTAAATGCAAAACAGTGCAGCATGCAACATTCGATGTTTCATTTTGTGTTTGTGTGTGTTTCACATTAATTACATTGTTTAAATTTACAGTTTTTAATCCGTTTAAAAGTCTATTGAATAGACTATCAAATGGCATAACTTTATTTTTTTTGAAATAGCTTTAAGATTTGTGTTAACCATGAGAAATATTAATAAAATAGGCAAATAAAAATAACTAGCTTTTACTTTACGTTAATGGCATTTGAGGCAAGATTAGTGACTGCACTCAGTAATATTTGCAGTAATAATGCATTTCCTGAGAATCGAACTCAATTGGCGTTGCAAGTAATAGCAATGTAAACAAATTGTGCCAAAAAAAGAAAAAATAATTGCTTTAGTATAACAGTTGATGGCCAAAAAGCTAAGAAATGCATCAAAACACTAATATTTAATCTTAAATTTCAGTTTAACTTCCTGCTATTGTACTTTTGTTTGTTTCTTGTAAATATTAAGGCTATTTAAAGTGCATTTGCATAATTTTTTTTTACATTCCAAAGAGGCCTTGTGGCATCCTAAGTTCGTTCTATTGTTTCTATTATAATCGTTAACAGACAAATCGATACGTTTGTGCAAATTAGATTTTATGTAAAAATAATAAACATCCAAAAAAAATTTAATCCTTTAAATTATGCGACATAAACAGTATTAAATGAGTTTGCTCTGTAAATCCAACTAAATCCTTTTTAATTTGGTGTGGGGCTGTTCATAACTTTTCTATGGCTTACCGGGTGCTCACCACAGCTCTTTTTCTCTAATGGGTAACAATCAATTCATCTTAAATAGTTAAGTTTTAATTTACATGTCTTATGTCAAAGAAAATACATTGATGAACCAAAAAATGCTGTTTTTATGTCACTTTGTTTTAGTTGGCTCTTTTTATGTGCATTTTCTATTGGCTTTCACTACCACAGTCCCATGAATGCTTTATATAGTATGAATGTAACTAAACATACGACTTTACACTGCTGATAATATTTAATTAATCTAATATTTAACTCCTGACACACAATTGAGGATGAAACTACAGCTTTGACTCCTACTGTACACTAAAGACATTAGTTTTTTGTTACTCATTAATCTTGATAAGACATTGAGCAAAATCTTTTCTATTTAATACATTTGGAGTGTCAGGTATATAGGTTTGTCTGCACAGTTTCTCAGTAGTTGCAAAGACAAGAAAAGGAAAATGTTTAATTAGCAATGCATCAATGAATGACAACAGAAAGTGTATTAATGGATTTAATAAAGTCTAAAAATAAAAAAAGAGGACGTTTGTGACAAGTGGTTGCAATGCTTTTAATGCTGCAAGTGTAAGAAAGCATTACATGTTGTTTCACTAGAGGGAGCTATTTGAAAGCCCAAATGGTACCAATGTTAAGTTCAATGTTTGTCTATTGCACACGGATTACCTCAAAGTACTAAGTGTTTCAGTCTAAGATTTCAAAAATAGTTCGGTTTTTGAAGTCATGAAATCTAAGTTCACTTTGTTTCAAACTAATTCAGGACCTCCATTCTTTTGCGACTAATCAAATCTTCTGGAAAGCAACTCTTCAACTTCGAAGTCAAACAAGAATATCTGAAATTCTGAACCACATGAAGGTAAGTGAAAATATGAACTAGCCTATTTGTGTCTAAGACTGTGAAAGTATATTATTTGCCATTACAGGAATTCAGTTTTACACTGTCAGACAACTTTGGGACCTTCTGAAATGCAATTTATGACTGACTTTAAGTTTGTGACTTATTTCTAAGTGAAATGGCACGTTGAACAACAAAATAAGTAAGGAGGAATTTGATCAATTGGTTGTTGATTAAAAAAAATTATGAAAAGTGAATGTTGAATGAGTCAGATCAGGGGAATAGCAAGTCATTTGGATTAAAAATGACCTTAAAGTAATGCATGGATTTTTTTATTTACATTAAGACCAGCAATGTGCAATAAAAAACAATCAAATTTGACTGTCAGAATTTCAATGGACAAGTTCCTTCAGCTCCTTCCTTCGTCCCTCTCTTGGTGTCACAGTAAATACTACTACTTAGCCTCAAGGTCACCACGGCTGGCCATGCATATGCCCCGTAAAGGCTTTTTCTCATTTGTTTTGGGTCTGTGCCCAGCTCCAGGGTGTGCAATATTTCAGTCAAGCCAAGCAGTTTACAGGCTGGCCAGATGAAGAACAGCTAAACCCTGCTCTGTGATCAATAATCACTGATCCGCCCACAACGGGCTCTCTCTCTCCACTGGGGAAAAGCAGGGGTCTGGTCTATCTGAGAAGATTTTTGGAAACCTGATGGAAACTCAAGGCTCTTCGATTCAACATTGAGTGTCCATCTTAAGAACAACTTCAGTGACTGACATGTGCTCAAAAAAGCGCTAGTGGTCTATATATATTGATAGACCAATGCTAAAACGGTGTATTCCTCCCACACTGTTTTTATTTTACAACAGACATCATATATTTCTCAAATCTTCCAACTGCCTTATTGTAAGGCTCGTTAACTGTTCGGACGCTTAATTAGGCAGCACTACGCAGTCATGGCATGGGCCAGTATCAAGGTTCAGAAGAGATTTATATCACACAATGGCTCCACAGTCCTGAAAAATTAATGAACGCTTAGCCAGGATCCGACTTATAGGCGACACGGCGCAATATAAATCAATTTGCGTTTGAGCCTTGCAATCCGGAACCGACTGTATCTGCTGGACTAGACATTTTTAGAGCATTTTTGGAAGTGCATTGGACGAAATAGGTCAGGGGCTAGATGTGAATGCACGGTCTTGTGGCCTTTCGTCAATGACGGCATGCTTTCTTTCTTGCACAAACGAATGACTTGTGAGTTTATGTGAAGGAATTATGGGTGTAGAGATCAGCCATAATCGCATTGAGACAGTAGCTAACGCAGGTCAGGAACATGTGTTTGACTCCTTTCTCAGCCCGAGAACAGAGTCAGTGGAATGCAAACATAATAAGGACTAACTAATGCCTTTAGCATTGCTGCTCTCTTCTCTGCCCTCAATCTCTAACGAAGCCCATTATTGAGCTTTTTTTTACACTTGTCAGTGCCATTTATAGACAGGAAGTCATATTACCTCATGTGGGGTAAAACTCGCATTGCAGAGGCCTCTTGAAGGGGCAAATAAATCTACCTTAAATGCTCAGTGAAGCAAATGCCCTGTGTTGACTCAATGATTTCAGCATATTTATCTCAGCGTTATGCCTTATAGATGGCCTGTAGGCCAAAAGCCATGAGAAAGTGGTGCTTCAGCTAACATTTAAGCATAAGGATCATTTCAGCGCTTGTGTTAACAGCAGAAATGCAGCCGCAAGTGCGAGTAGATTTTCAGTACTGAGCCTATTTTTGCAACATGTCAGACAAAGAATGACCTGAAAATGTACTTGAAACCTGACTTATGCATTTAAGAGCTCAGTGCTCACCTATTGTTTGAAAAAAAGATGTATGAATTCAGATGTATCAAAACTTATAAATTCTGTTTGAGCCAACTCTTTAATTCTGAAATGATTAAAACTCTGTGCAATTGCTCATTCCTGATAACCATTTTATCATTTATGAATGACGAATTTACTATGTTTTCAATTCTGCTGTTGCATATCGTCTGCTGCTTTGTTTACACGTGCAATTTTCATTCAACTCACACCACGAGTCCCATAATAGCAGTCACTAAGGCAATGCCCTGACCCAATCTACTTTGAGCATTGGAAAGCGTGACCTTTACATATGTGATTCAGTAGGAGATTTTGAGTGCTGGAGCTAGGGGAGTGTTAGACTCGGCTGGGGTCAGCAGATATCCTATGCTGATCTTAGTGATTGGATCACTGGTGATTACCATAAGCAATTTAAATTATATTGATTTATCCTCTTGCCTGCTGTAATTGAACACCATGACCAAGCCCCTGCACCCTTTCTCCTTTTCCTCTTTTTACTCTCGCATTAACCAAAACGCATTGAGCGGCCTGGGGAGTGCCCCATAAAGAGGAAAGGATCTGGCCTTGAAGGGCCAATCAATTGGCTGTTTGCCACAGCAACAATGGAATTGTTCAATTAATATCCTATCTCTGGTTAATTTTGCTGCTTAGCATCCCAGCCCCCTTCACATTATACACAGGGAATATCAACGTAGCAGTGGGACTTGTTCCAATTTGGATGCAAAAGTCCCCCATGTTTCTCATCTGGACAAGAATAATAGAAGAAAATGTTGTTTCCTGAGAGCTTCCTGCCAGATAACCCCCCTAGTGTAACAACCTTGGGAGTTAATCAACTTCTTTTAAATCAAATGGCTAATTCGAACGATAATTATAATTTGGCATTTAGATAGCATTGACTAAGCACTTGATTGAGGTAACAGGACAAAAAACAGGCCTAATGACAATTCTTCCCATGAAAGGACCCTCAAATAAATTTCGTATCTACAATATTCCCTTGTGCTTTTATGCGGAGCTATATTTGGTGCTAGGATCAATGAATGAATGGAAAAACTCCACCTGGGAGACACGCTCATGCGTTCTCCATTTTTCACCCACCTTTCCAGCACCTCGGGAGTGTGCGCAAATTTCTTGTTTTAATATTTTAGCGCTCTGACTTAAGTTTCGGAGTTCTCTGCAGGTAGCGTACTAGATCATTCTGACATTTCAAAGTACTGAAACCTCTGGAATAAAGTGTTTTTTATTTCATTCTATTAACATAATTTATGTTTGTCAGAGAGCCTTCCTCTGTGGAAGTCAAGTAGGGAGGGGTCTTGGCATAATTCATCGGCAACGTGGCTCTCTGTGTGTTCACGTATGTGTGTGTGAGACACATGAGAGCGACTGCGCGACATTCGACTTCATAACTCGGGCCTGAAACATTGATGAGGTAGAGAATAGACCATTTGGACTCTGTTATCATGAAAAGATCAAAGCGCTTTTTCCCACTCAGACAGAAAGCTGGTGTGATGTCATCTTGATTTAAGAACAATCACAGTCAAAGATTACACCCGTTGACCCCTAGGAAGCTGACAGAGAATAGCACATTAAACACCTTTACGAAATGACCCTCCTTCGTTGATCGGTAAAAAAAAAAAAAAAAAAGTTTTTCTTTACTTCTAAAAGCAAAGCCATTTGACTAAAACATTTTGAAAGTATCTAGGCCATGCGAATACTGTATTTGATGGGCTGTTGCTAAGTTTTTTTAATTGGATGTTGCTAATTGGATTCAGCCGACCTACAAACTTGACAATCTGAAGATGAACGTGGCATTGAAGGCTCTGCACACAGAATACAAGACTTGAACAGTTTAATCTGAGGGAAGGATACATTTGATTTATTTGACTATTGTTGTATTGATTAGAGCGTATAGATTCTTTGTGCAGTTTTGTGTGGAGCCATTCAGTCAGTTCTCCAGACCTTCAATACTCTTGTTTCATGACCCCATTGGGCATACACACATCACATATGAGTCATTGTGCTGCTAAAATGGCAAAAGATTTAACTGATTTAGCTTCTCCAACTACTTACAATGCTTTAAGTGTTTATAATGTCGCTGTTCTTGAGAGCGTCTTACAGAAGTTGTTCCCTCTGTGGGTGAATCTAGACTTTCAAAGTTCCAGTATGTTGCATGCTGCAGTGAAGGTGCAATGGGATTGTCTCTCAGCATTACTTCTGCTGTACCCTCATAAGGCCATAATCAGAGACGGAGCTGAAGCCGGTCAGAGGCCCTGGTTTGGAGCTTCGCTGCCTTCTGAAGGAAAATCAATAACCTGGAGGCAAGCTAATTAACTGAAAATCATTTAACCCTGTCTCAGCAATACATAAAAATGTGGCTGCTATGAGGAGCAGAGTTAATAATAGATAAATCTGCCCGGTTTTATGAAAGAAATAAAAGCTGCTTCAGAGGCTGTGAGTGGCCTGAGGGAGACGGCTGGCAGCTCAATCACTCTGGAAATATCATTCAAATCCATCCTGTCAAAAACTTACGATGGGAATAGTACCGGACACAACTGATCCGAGATGTCATAATAGAAGTGAAACTGATGCTGTCCGCATCTGTCAATTATAGAAATGGACCATAATAGACTGCATGTTACAAAGGTGTTGCAGCATTGTGTGTCTTAACAGAACAAAGTGCAGTCCTCTCAAACCTTTACAGTCTGGCTGATAAGCTGGGAAGCCCACATTTTGAACCTGTGGAGCAGATGTTTGATTTCTTCTTGACTTGAGAAATAATTGTGGTTTTAGCATCATCATTACTATCGCAAGTCCAGGGAGTCGAAGGCACAGCCTAAAAAGTCCAAACAAAGATTTATTTGGTCTTCGTATAGCGCACTTTTGGTCACCCTGTGGCATTCACCAATCAATAATTGAACAGACCGAGGATAATAGCTTCTACACACACAGCACCATTTCTGAACACGGGAGAAACTCATCTGCAGGTGAAATAAATTGCTGCTTGAATTCCAAATGCAGCCTGAAGGAGAGAGAACTTCAGAACAACTAGTGTATTAATGTTTGGCAGCACTTTTTTAAGCATTAAAGACAAAAAGTCCATGTCTATTTCTTTTGAGGACTGTTAGATATGTCTGAAAATCCAAACTAGCACTACCTAGCAAAACTAAAATTTTCACCCATTACAAAAAACAACAACCGAAAACATTTAATAGAATTGTGACACTCAATGCATAACATTTCTTGACAAGTATAATCTGCAATAATTATTTTTCTTGAGAACATTTGTTAAGCACAACTTTAATCGCTGCAACTCAAGTTATTATGAATTTTTTTTTAAACCCCCCCATTAATTTGTGAGAAATGTAAGAAAAAGAAAAAAAAACTTCTTCTGGTCTAGTTAACTTTCATATAAATTAGTTCATTTTACTTTGATGCTTATTTTATTAAGTTTATTGCGACAAATCTAGTTTACACTATTTAAGCCCTATGTTTAGGCCCATTTTTCTATTTGTGTAAGAAGCTTATCACAAATATGTATGAACTTGAAGATGTAAAGACTGAGTGATAATATCTACTACATAACTACTACAATAACTAGTACTATTGGGATTTCAGTGTTTCAATAAAGTGTGTGAACCCTTAATTTTTGGTACTTCTGCACAAACATGGTTAAAACAATATGTTGGTGTTATTTTTGTATTTTGATTTTCGTTGTAGGTCAAATTTATGCAGAAATACAGAAAGTTCCCAATTTTAATGGTGCCTTGAGTTGTCGGGAGTTCAGTGTGGTTCAGATCTGGCTTGGGAAATTTTGATCCAGACAATGGCAGAAGCCCTCCTTGAGACAAATAGGGATGAACTATATAAGCAAACACACCGGTGAAAACCGAACACCATTAAGTGTGTTGCCTGCAAAAACCTCCATGAGCTGTGAAAAAGCTCCATTACTTTAGGTTAAAGAGAGGTGAAATGCAGAAAGGCACTTTTCTGCTGGGAGAAGGCCGTAATGTGGTGCAAATGGGCAAAAGTGAATTGTCACCTCCAGACTTGATGCACTACCATTCTGGTTTAACAGACGCAGTACTATTATTGCCCATACACACCTGCTTTGTTACCACAGACACTGAGCTACGCTCCCAAAGAATGGATTGTGTAACACCCATCAAGTCTTTCAAAAATACTTAGGGTTTAGGGTGTATTTGAGCTATTTTTAACAAATTTTCGTACAGCTAATGGTTCAGCGCACATGCCAGTTGTTAAATCACAGCAGGCTTTCCACCCAATTACAGTACGACTTTGTGCTTACAAAGCATAACAAACTTGTTGCTCAAAAGGGAATGCGGTGGATTCGCTCTCATTGGTCCAGCCCATCAGCCATCTAAACCAATTGTCGCAGCAAGGGGACATGGTTTAGATTACTCTAGATGTCTAGCCTCTCCAGCTAAAACATCCGTGCCAAAACCAAAAGCAGATTACCGGGCAGAAGGAAGGAGAGAGAGAGAGTAGTTACATGAGTGTTTATTACTTTGGCATAAAACTTTGGCAATGAGTCCCAGACGCAGGACAGCAAATTCATTTTTGATGACGCAATCGATTGCGAAATACTACTTTTTATTTTTTTTTACTCCCTTCTTCCCATCTCCCTAACACAGACACGTCTAATTTGTTGCTTATCTTACGCCAAGTTTGAGCATTGTTAAATCGTACCTTTCAGCTGTTTAATATCACTTGCTGCCTCCCAAACACTTGATATTTTACCGGCAAGCCTAAAGAAAGGGAGACGCCCAGGGTGCAATTCGAAACGTTCTCATCTTAATATGGCCTCCATCTCCCACTTGGAGCCTCTTTCATGATGGAGGTGCTTGTGTGAAATGCTGATGTGGAGTCTTTCCTTCTTTACACCGACTCTCTCCCTCAGGTCTTTCTTCTCCCCGTTCTCCCTCCTGGCAATAAATCCGATCTCCTCAGGGGAAATCATTACATGGCATCATTACCATTCCAACACTTTCATCCACCAGCCCTTGTTTCAAGCCCTCATCATTTGATTAAGTTTAGGGAGGAGAGTGGTGGTGGTCGAGGAATAAAATGGCCAAACTAACAAATGGCTCCTGGAGGGCTCTTTTTAAGATCAGGGTGCTCTTAGGACACAGATAATTCAGTATGGTCCAGATGGATGCTCTTTCCTTCCACGTGACGCTTGTTTTTGTGTGGAGAGCTGTGATTGTGGGTGGAGATTCGTCCTAGCAGATGTTCAGCGACTCCTTGGTTGATTTGCAATGGAAATTAGTGCTGTGGTATGCTTCACAGAGGTCATTTGTGTCTGATATTTCCAGTTATCCAACTTTGTTTCCATCAAGCGAAACAAGAGGTGTTAGAAACTAGACTTTCACATTTTCTGAAGAATATTGGTGTTTGCGTGTGTGAAAATCATGATTCGTTATCATGATTTTTGAGTGCTTGCCGTAGCATTGCCGTGTAGTTTCTAAAAGGTTCTGAATAGTTTTAATGCTAGTTCACACACAACAAATTTTTTGTTGGTTAAAAATGTGAGACGCAAGCCAGTGAAATTAAAAAATACAAAGGGCTAAAGACAGTTGTTTAAAAGTTTAACTTGTGCTCTGTATTTTTAGAATGCAAAAGATGCAAGATCGAAGCACAATTTTTTTTTTTTTTTACTTTTGTTCAAATTCCTAATCCTAAATTAAATTAAAGTGACAGAATTTTGGAACTCCATGAAACTCCATGTGTTGAACATTTGTTGGGTCTTTTGCGACAACTTTCTATCGTTTTATGCTTTCCGGGTATTCTCTGAATTGCTCTTGTGCATAGTTTTCTAGGAGGTGCTCGAAGGTGACGTGGAGAGACAGGAAATAACTGTGTGCTTTATTTTCCCAAGCCTGCAGTGGGCTGGCAATAGTAAAGCTTTCAGACGACCATCCAAGAACTAATCACTCACATTTAGAATTTGCTCAGAGGTTCAGAACAAGCGAAACACACTTTCTCTCTCCATCTCTCTACTGTTCTCTTTGCCCAACCCACATATCTGACCCAAGACTAGAAAGCACAGCAGGAGTGTGGGTGTACTTTTCTAGCTTCATCCAGAGGTCACGGGTCACCAGTCGAGGAGGAAAACAGACGTCTTTATCGCCATTTACTAATATAAACACATTTAACTGGCAAATAAACAAACAGCGGAGATAAGCAGACTTTATTTTGCACATTTCGTGATTGAGGGAGAGTTGTTCAGTATTCCCATGCAGTATTCCTGCTCGACAAACATTGTCAAAATCTATTGTTTGTGTTGCGCCTACTTTTTTTCTTGATGTTAGCTTACAATCTCTGATAGGTTAGTGATGGGTCAGTGATGAGACCCCAGTCTCAAGTCCAGTGTAAAACTAAAGTCTCGTCAGGTATTACAGCCGTCATAAGTGTGATGGTGGGCTGTAATTGCATGGCTCCGCTGCTCTGTGGTGTCAAAACGGATGCCGTGGATTGGCAGAGTCTACTGGCCCTGGTCTCCTGGGTGCCCATTAGTAACGTGGCTCACTTGACTGATTAGCACCCCATTCTCTTCCCTCTTCTCATATTCTTTCTTTCTTTTTGCTAGCTATGTGGACACAAGGTGTAGAATATTTACTGCAAGGCTTCTCAACCTTTTTTGGAAACCAAATATATTTTTCTTAATAATAGATATCTATACTCATTATTATTATTATTATTAATATTAATGCAGACTTTTAGGAATCTTGTCCACAAAAAATATAGTTCATGACCTGCAGCTATGGCGATCCCAGAGTTGAGAACCTCTGGCTTATTTCGTTTGTTAGGACTGACTTTGTGATTCAAGTCCATCCTTAGTAGTAGAATTTGGTTTATGTAGCTCTACCCTACACCTGTTAAAAGCACAGAAGTCGTGTGCAGAAATCCCTGTGCGCAAACATAACCTTGACAGATGTGGTAGTGCGCCAGCACTCCTCCAGTAAATGAGGCCATAAAAGCCAGGAGTCCAATTATGCACCTGAATTAAAGCTCTCATCCACCGAAGGCTTCGGCTTGACGCTCAAGGCCACACGTATGTGCCGGCCCACGTCTTCAAGCGCTAATGCCAGACAGATCAACATTCTTCTCATATCGCTCATCGGGTAACTCACCACTTGTTTGAGAAATCACAAGCCCATCTGCTGCAAATAAGTCTCAGTGGAGGGTTTGCGCTTGTTTCTGAGGTTGCTCGAGATGAGGTAGTGCAGTTCTTATCTCACTGGACTTTAGTTTAAAGGGCTTTAGTCGGTTCCCATAGCAGTGCAGCAATGCTTGATTACTCTTAAATCACCCGCTGAGAAAACCTGGAGCTCAGCTCTCTCTGTTGCCGCTGCCATTACAGCCTGGCAAAATAAGATGTTTCAAGTCGTTACGCCTGTCCTGAGTAAGTAAGCTCGAGGTAGGGATGGTAGAAAATTGCCTTGAATAATCTCAAATATTTGCTTTGAAAGGGTTTGTGAGGGTGTTGTCAGGAGCTACGTGTGTCTCGCACCCCCCGCTGAATACAATCATCTCTCCATTTTAGTATAAATTAGGTCAAATGGGAATAGCCCATCATAAACAGCTAGAGCTATTCTCGGCTTCAGCTGTGTAGATGTACTTGAAAGAAGGTGTTAACTAAGACACTAAAATAGCCATTAGTGCTGCGCTGCATGACCAGCTCAAGTGCAATCTTCATTTAAATTCCACAAATCTGGGTCTTTACAACTCAAGGTCTGTAATAACACAGTGATGCATGTTTGCCGACCTGAGGTGTATCCCAGTGTGTAGTTTACTAAAGCCCCTTTCACACTGCACGAACACTGCCAGATTGACTTCTGTGTGAACGCATACACGTCCCTGAATTGATTTCAGGATCGATACTGGGTTGGGGACCTACTGGGTTCAGTCCCGGAACGAGCTCGGTGTTGAACAAAAGCCAGAACCAATGCCGTAAAGGGTGTGTCGTAGTGATGACGCACATTATCGTGCAACTCTTTTAACGGGTGTTTTGAAGGCAGATCAACCTTCGCGACAAAAACATATGTGCAAACTGTAATAAAGCAAACTGTAATCCGTGCTAAAGCTGAGATCGTTCACAAGCTTAAGTGAAAATTAACGTGCCTAGCGTTTCGACTTGTACATTACACGTCATACCCTGATGTCACGTGTCATTACGAGACCTTTATGGGTTGTGTGTGAACACGCGCACATTTTCCGGGAAATCACTAGCAGTGTGAAAGAACCAAAAACTAACAATCCGGGAACAATTGCCAGGACACATTACCCATGTATTATCCGGAATCTCAGTGTGAAAGGGGCTTCAGTGTTATTCTATACTGGAGGCTACTAAGGGGTGTAAAGTATAAAAATATAACATAAATAGAAAAGTACAATACTTACGATAGAAAATTGTAATGATAAATAGTTAAAATAAATACAATGTCTTGCACCCTTTTGGCTTTATATATATGTATATACATATCTTTTATATTTCATATATTTCTCCTTGTTTTGTTCTCAGATATGTGTCTTTGTTTGAGTCTGTTTATGTGTGTTTCCTTATATCTCCATTTGTCTGGCATGTACATTTGTGTCATTGCTGGGCCTCCCTGCTGCACCAACCCTGGTCCATCTGGTATAGCTTACTGTGCCACATCAAAAGGGAGAACTTCACAGGGCCTGCAAACTCCGAATCTCTCAGTTCGTTTGGCGGCACTGCGCTATCCAGAGCACATTACTGATAATGGCATGCCGCCTTTGCAGATCCGTCTGTGTCGATAACACGCCTTGCATTCTTTAAATAACAGATCACAGATCAGCTGAATGAGCCGCATGGAATAAATTGCCAGTGACATTTAAGGTGAAATAACTAGCATTCTTCCCGCCTAACAGTGTATGATGAGCCACTTATGTGCATCTGCGGAGTTGAGATTGACGCGAGGATGGAGAGGCATGTTTGTATGTGCGCACAAGCTTGGGTTTTTGTGGTGTGTGCATCTTTATTACAGACCCCTAGACAGGCATTTTGTCATGTGCCATGAGCATAGATTATTGTGTTAATGGTGATGGTAATAGTTTAAGCAGCGATAACAGAGTCACAATGATTCGTCTGATCTATGGTTTGCTTCAGATTTAACATAAAAAATGATTTGGTTTTAGTACATTGAAAAAGCAAAAACTTACAAAAAACTCAAGGTCATCCATCTATTTGTGGACTTTAATGTAAATGATGTTTAATGTTTAAGTTTTCTCGTCATTTAGGAGAAACACTCCTAGTGTTGTTTAAGTGAATTGATTTTGTTTTAAGGATATTTCAGCTGTAAAGCAAGGCAAAAAAAAGCTACCTCGTAGCATAGGCTATGTCTTAAAAATGTTTGATATCGATTTTCCTGATATACTTCATAATTTGTGCTTGGTAACAGGTGCATATTTAGGCTAAGAATAGCATTTTTAGCTTAAGTTAAATGTTGACAGTTTAAATTAACTGGTGCATGTTTAGGCTAAAAATAACATTTAGATTAGCATAATCTAAATGTTGACATTAATATATATAGCTTTATTTCAGCTGCTCAAATTAACTTTAAAACCCAGGCTGACGTATAAAACACCTTCTTTTACTGATTGTATGTGGATACTAGTCAAGAATGAGGCAGAAAATATATAGTTTGTAGCTTTCTATTTTGCTGAATGATGCTAAAGGCTAATTTCTCACATAAACATCCTTTCAGGTACTATACAAATACCCGAGACACACTATAAAGAACAAAGACAAACCATATATTATAATAAAATTATATATATTAATTCATGTTTGATATATAATTTTCTTAAGCTGTATAAATGGAAAAAAAAACATGCTAGTGTTCACTGTTTTCTTGTAAAGGGAACTACATGGATCAGATTTGACCAATATTTTGCAGCTTGTCTGAACAAAAAGGCTAGCAAAATCCTCGAAAGTGTGACGTGTGATTAGGGATGTGTTTTAAAGTTTGAGTACAGTGATTACCATTATCCAGACACAATTACAATGTCTTTATCAGGTTTTTGAGTAAGAAAGTGTCATTGTGTTTAGCCGATACCAGCTAATGATCCGCTAATCAGGAATGGGAAAAGTGCTCATTGAGCATCCTTACTAGCCATTGGCTAATCTATCCAAGGGCCGTTTTCCACTGGGTAGCGTACACTAGAATTGGACCAAAAATTCTTAAGTCCATTATCGGTGCAATAAAGAGCTAATGACCCAATGACGAGAATATATGTGCTGTGGCACACATCTCAACGAAAAGGCCGAAGGATAAGGAGTCATTAAGACAGCGTTATCTGGTCCAGATAGCATTGGCATGTCTACACAGATCATTATTTTCACCCCTGGAGCCATTTGCCAAACGAGAAGAGTCGTATGAGCAGAGCGGCCGCTCAGACTTGGCGGTCAGCTGCGGTGTGGAGGGGGAGCCGCTAACGATACGTGCCCTGGCAGCTAATTCTCTTTCTAAATGCCCCTAATGACTATTTTATGAAAGGATCTTACATTTTATTATTCGCTTTTGGTTTAGTCAGCTTGCTGTTTTTTAGAGGTTTGAGGACGAGAGGTTTCTAAGTCACACACACACACATCATCTTTTATTCTTTTGTCGAAGACTGGTTTAAAACAAACGCCCTTGTGAATAGCCCATGATAAAACAATAAAAGTGTTAAATAAGACAGTTTGTGCTGTCTCCCTCAGTGCTTTCAGAGTGTTCTTTCTCTCTGATGTGATGAAAGAAGTTGTATTTACATAGAAATACAGAAATGCAAGATGAGGAGATCTGACAGAGGAACAAAAACCCAAATTTGATGCTATTGTATGCTATTCAGACAGGTAGCAAATAGCTTTTTGGTGCATCTGCCTCAAATCGGTTTATTATTTATTTACACACCTGAGCCAAACCACATCCGACAACTGAAATCCCCTCTGTTCATTCATTTTCAATTTCAAGATCTGATCCAAATCACATTCACCAATTAAAATCTGATTTAAATTTGATTGATTGATTTTTCCTAGATCTGATCCAAATCAAATCCAGCAATTAAAATGTGAAATAAAATGTTTATTTTTTAATTTTTAAATATTAATACAATTATTGATTTATTATTCTGAACATTTGACTTTTGTTTATTTTGTATATATTGTTTTTATTTTAAGTAAATTTCAAGACCTCACTTACAAATTATTTATGTATTTTATTTTAAGACGTGTTCCAAATAACATTCAACAAGTGAAATTTGATTACTATTATTTATTTGAAGACCAAATCTGACAGTTGAAATCTGATTAAAATTGTATTTAAATAATTTTGGAATTATTATTATTATTATTTTAGTTCAGAATGTAGCATGCAAGTAGTGCTGCACACTCATGCTCATTCAGACCCTTTTCTTTATATGTTGTAAACAACTATTTGATATTCATCAACAGTGATATTGATATTGTGCAAGATTGTGTTGCACTTTTAAGTACTTTTGTTGTATAAATATATATATATATTATATATATAATGACCACAGTGTTACCGCTAACAGTATGGTTTCATTATATCTTCCTTCAAACACTTCAACATATGAGAAAATTACGATAAATTAGCGGAGTAGATCCCCCATTTCTCGTCGACTGGATTGTTATCTAGTGAGGTTTCAGAGGCGTCTCTGCTTTTTATGGAAGGACTTAACAGCTTGAGTCTAATCAAAGACATTTTTCCCTCTGTGTTTCAGACTAAAGAAATTCAATTAGTTTAATTGGTCTGCTTATTATAGGCTGTAATGCGATGTGAGTGCCGCTGTTGTCAAACTTCACAGGCTACTTTAAACAGCCTCCTTAATTAGATGGAGAACTTTAATCTCAGTGTTTCAGTTGTACAGTAAAGAGGATCTTCAAGTAATATTCTGGCTTTGCTTGCAACTAAGCAAACTACAAAAGCTGTTAAATAGCTCAAGTGTGGGCCTCTCTTACATACTTGTATAGATTTATTGGCAGACAATATCGCCGGTTTTTACTCTCTGGAATACATAATTCTGATCAAATGTTTGTGTAATGACCTTTAATATGTATCTGATTATTGTCTCAAGCAGCTGATTTTTCTACACACAGTTGCTATAATAGTTTCATGTCTCTTGTATCATTTTGTGGTTGATTTATTTTTTTTATTTTTATTTTTTTTTGGTTATATAAAAAAATAAAAATGTTTTAACTTCTGATTTATTTAAATTGTTAACTTTTTTTTTAACTTATTAGATTTTTGTTTAGAAAATCAGCCACATGATACGAGACATATATGTGTGTATATGTGTGGTATATATGTGTGGTTATTATTTTTATGAGATATGAGAATATACAAATCTTTGTTCTTTAGTTATTTATTTGTAATTATTTAGATTAAATTTTTTGCATCTTTTTTTTTATTTTGCATTTCATTTTGTCATCAATAAAAATGTAAAATATATAAAAAATGAATTGAAGAATTTAATTGCATTTTAAGGCTTGATGCAAATCACATCCAATAATTAAACTAATTAAAATATTCATCTGCTTAAAAAAGCATTTTATTTATTTAGTCAGTGGGTTATTTTTGTTACTCATTATGAAGTTTATAAATGTAACGAATAAAAGCCATATCACACTTGCTGTTGTTCTGAATCTCAGCAGGATATTGACTATTTAAAACTGCACTCTGTGTGCATTACATAGTCTAAAAAAACCCTTGCAGGATAAAATAGTTTTGTGTCAGGGTTATTTTTTTACTGGGTGTCTACCCTAGCCAAAGCGGAGTAACTTGCGGTTAAACACGCAGCTGTTTTCAGCTGGACTGGTGGATCCATTTATTTCTCTCTTGCCCTTTTTTCCTTCCTACAGACTAAAGGGGTGGAAAAATTTGAGGGGCAGTGACAACAAAATGGATGACAAAATGACAAATTGCACTTATGATCAATCTCAGAACCGGAAGTGGAGCATGGTCTGGTGGATAGGCTAATGGAGTGGAGACCTGAAGCTTCACCACTGGCTGCTTGGCATCCACAGTTGTGCCCTTGAGCGAGGCACTTAACCCAAATTGCTTCAGTAAACACTCCGTCTTAGAAATGACAGTGTATGCAAACTGGCCCATCAGCTTTCTTCACACAGAGAGAGAGAGAGAAAAGAAAGAGAGAGCGAAAGATCTATCCATATTTGTTATTATGAGAATACTATTACATACATTTTAATAAACTATTATCAACAGTACATAAACTGAAGGTAAGTTTGCATGATGTCGTTCTTTAAAATGGGGATTTTGACCAGTTCCAGCTTCATCTTCACTTTATTCTAAAATTAAAAACAGTTAAAAACAATAACATCATTTGGACCCATTGTAGAAGCTCAAATTTAACCATTAAACAAATTATATGTAAAAATAAATTAAGATTTTTTTAAGAAAACATTTTATTTTATTTATTTTTTATTCATTAATAAAAATGTGAATTCTTTTTTTAAATATATATATACTTTCATTCATTTTATTTTATTTTTGGTAATGAGGAAAAAGTATTTCAAATACTATTTTGTTCCCTTTTGTGGAAAGTGCCAAATGCTTTTTGTGAAAAAAAACAAAGAGGACACAAAGAAAGCCATCAGACAGTGCTAACACAATAAAACTGTATTACATTTGTGCTTAAAATGATTACAGTACAGTATGTACACGTCCTAAAAATAAACATCTCATGCTGAATAACACATAAAAAGAAAATCCATATACAACAGCAAGCAAAAAAAAGAGTTTTTTAAAATATGTACAACCACCATTATACAAATTAGGTTTGTCCTCATATTTTCTAGGCTATGTCCTCGGTTTCCAAAGGAAGTCATAGCCCAGGAAAAGATTATCAATGTAGTAGGCTACAGTAGTGATTTGCGTTTGTGTGTTGCCTTGAGTTGACAGTAAACAAAACCCGGTAAAGGCAAATCCTCCAACCAGGTATTCACGTGCTCCAGTAATGCCAAGTTTATGCAACCTGATTGTGTTTAAAGAGGACCATGGCAGCTGATCAACACAGCCTGCACAAAAAAAATATGAGGTGACATCCATCACGTCTGGAGGAGATGCTTGGCGACTGAGTGGTGATTCAGTTCAGGTATAAACATGTCAGGAATAGAGCCTTGAGTTATGTGCAGTGACGAAAAGCCTATTAAATAAATATAGTGAAGAAAGCAACAAACCCATCATTTCCCAACCCATTACACATGTGCCAAACCCAAATGTTCAAAGAGTTTGCATTTGACCAGTGGGGTCTTTAAGGTATAAAACAGGCTGAAAGAAGTTTTTCAAAACGTCGCTTATGAAATCACACCACATGTTGAAGCCCAAAGATCTGTTAGAAAGCGAACACCTTAACCAGGTGCGATTTTGCGAAAGGTATCCTAAACAGCCAGGACATTGCGTCTATATCTGTGGCATTGTTCTGGGTAGCTCCGTCCACTATGAAATCTCATTGGTTCTCGCAACTGTACATTAAACATCAAATATCTTCTGATTGGCTGTTGGTGTTTATTCCAAATAACTTGTCACTGGAAACGTAATTAAAACACAATGTAATGAAAGAGAAAGGACAATGAGGAAACCCATTCAACCTGAGATCTTATGTTGACATGGCTCATTTTCTTCTCGCAAACTCATTCGCCAATAAATACTTGATTTTTTTTATTCTTTTTTTTAAATTGTGGTCTTCACCCTGTAAAGCAAGTGACTTAGAATTGCAATGTGGACTTTGTGTGTGTTTAAGTTCACAAAAGTTGGGCCTTTGAAATGTCTTGTCTTCATAAGGCCGTTAGGCAGCGTCATTAAAACCAAACCACAGACCTGGTCCATCTTCGAAAGATTCTTCCACTTACCAAAAATGTCTCTATGGCTAATCTGTACAAAACACGTCCCTTATTTGGGCTCTTCGTATATACAATGCAAAGTACATGGGCTGGAGAGGACACTAGTGCTTTTTGTGTCTGATTGCATGTCCTCCTTCAAGACCTCTCACAGCTCTTTCCCCTTCTTAGAGCAGCGGGGTCTTGGGGTGGTCAGCGAACCTGTGGCGCATAGCCCTCCTTCATCAGTCCTTCCTCGTAGTCTGTCTGGCACAGGATCATGTTGTTCTTCAGGAAGAACTTGTCTCCGACGCAGAACCTGCATGGAGGCGAAACGAGAAACAGAAACATGGTGTTTACATAACTCGAGAGAGACGCAGAAGGACTCATTACTAGCTAAAGTTGCAGGCTTCCCCACAGAGTCGCATCCCGCCCCCACAAATATTAGTGTACATTATCCTGCGGACACGTCAGTCGGTTTGGAAAGAGTATCTCTAGAGTGCACCTAGCATCTTCTTCACCTGCAGCTGTTTCATAAATATACCCCACAGACGGAGCGCAGGCTTTAGCGCTGCCTGACGGGCTACTGTCTCACTTGACCTTTTGGAAAGTAGATTATGTTGGTCAGGGAGAAGAGAGAGACAAAGAAGGCGGCAGAGAGGGATCGAGAGCGAGCGCTCTGTGTGTTTAGCCATCCTGAGGGCCACTTATCTTGCTTGTAGCGAGAGTTCGACAAGGTCAGAGCGCCGGCGAGCGCTCGTGTCTACTGGCCAGCGTTCCTTACTAAACTCTCCTGCCTGTGTACGAGGAGAAAGGCGATGTGTTCGAATGTCTGCTGGTACCATTTTAATGATTAAAAGTTTGTATTGGGAATACAATGTTAGGCAAACCGAGTTTAGCTCCAAACCTAATCAAACACAGCTGAACAAGCTAATAAAAGTCTTCAGGATTACTAGAAAGTTACTGGCATTAAAGGAACGGTCTGGGTTTATGCCAAGTTAAATTCTGCAATGTAAATGGTAAATCTGTCTGTTATTGATTTTACTGTGAATGATTTAATTAGATTTGACTACATTTTCAAAATATCATGCTTCGATCTTCTAATGAAGAACTGGTGAAAAACCAGTGGACTGTACTGAAGTGATCTGAAGTTCCCGCCCTACATTATTTATATATATATATATATAATTATTATTATTATTATTTTTACTTTTTCAATTACCTGTTTCACTATGATGGACACCAAAATATTGCAGATACTATTTCTGTTACATAATGACTTTAAGCTTGAGGGCTTTGTGGCATAACTGTCATTTACCAAAGAAAATCATTTAGACTTGTCCATCGTTTTCTTTAAAAAAAAAGCATAAATCAAGGTTACCTTGAGGCACTTACAATGGAAGTAAATGGGGCCAATTGGTAACACTTTCTGACAGTCCACTTTAGTCTTTCTACTTATCATAAGTAACTTTGCACTTAAATGTCAAATACCACTCATTAGAGTATTATCTGCTAACACTTTATGTTGACGGCCTGCCAACAGACTTATTCTACTAACCCTAATGCTAACCTAACAGTCTAATACTCTAATGAGAGCTTGTTGACATGTAATTGCAAATTTTTGAGAGATAGTTGACATTTAGTTGTCTAGAATGTCTAAAGTGGACTACTGTAATAAAATATAACCTGAGAACTTTTGCAGGATTTCAAAGCAGAAATGTGAACCTCATTTTATAAAGCACAATTTTTCTGTTTAGACTTGTACTATTTGACATGTAATCATGTTAAATGATTTTTAAAGTCATTTTAGGGTTTTAGGCTGTACATTGTCATTGCAACAAAGTTATTAATTGGATGTTTAGACAAAAGGTTAGTTAGTGATTTTTTTTTTAACTAAAATAATTTTGTACACATTATGGATTAGCCTTGCTTCACTGTGATAAAAATTTTTTAATTTTTTTTTTAGAGAAACGTAATGTTTTTTTTTTTTGTGGTAATCACTATTATGCATAATTTGTATTGAGCATACAGTATTCCTTCAAACATCCTCAGGAGGGGTTGAATATGATCGGAGCGCCTTTACCCTTTCCATCATTGTTGAATATAATGAGCAAGCACTGCGATACTTTGTAAAAGGCTTCCTCCCTCACAAACACACACACGCACTTCTGAAAACTTTTTTATTTGTTATACACGGCAGTGTCAAGCGGGAAGCCACAGCCATTAGTTTGGACCAAGTATCAACAAGTAATATCCATTAATCGCGCTTGTTGACACGGTGATTAACACAAAGCAGAGGTGTGCTTAATGTAATGGTGTCATTTACTCCAATAAAAACGTCCTGTTTTAAATGACACATTCTTGCCAGGAATCCATTAGTGTCTGTCTTCTCTGACATCCTGGCCCTCTCCACCTCTTCTTCTGAGCACCTCCATCTCACTCGTTCGTTCTCTCGCTTTTGCGGCTAATAGGATCTCTCTGTGTTTATTTACAGCCTGTGTTTTCTGTTTCCTTTTAGCCTCGTCGCCGCCCAGTTTTGCAGTGCCAAATTGGTTTCTGCTTGGTGAAATGTCAACAGCGTTTGTGACATCTGTGTGCCAATTATGACGAGGATATTGCAGTCAGCCCGTCAGAGGTAGCGGTAATCAATGCCCTTGTGCTGCCCTCCGTTTTTTCTGCTTGTGTAGTCATTACCGATCACCACATGTTTCCGAGCACCTACATTACCCTTAGTTTGATGCATCCTCCTCGCCCTCCCTTTCAATCTCTCATCCCAGATGAGTTCAATTTAAGATTGCTTTAATTACATTTAGTATTTCCCATCAAGTGGAGGAAAAATAAGTAAATGCATTTGATATGCTGTAGTGTTTGCTCTGGTATGACCAATAAATCTGGGGCTTTTCAGCTATTTTTTTTTTTTTTCGAAGGCTGCCACTTTAAAACATTAATTGAGTGTAATTAATTATAAAGAAAAAAATGTGATGAAAAAAAAATTCTGCAATTAATCATGGACCCATATGTAAATTACATTTACAAATTTATCTGAGCACTGTGTATATATATATATATATATATATATATATATATATATATATATATATGTATATATATATATAGATAGATATATATAGAAATATATATATATATAGATATATATAGAAATATATATATATAGAGAGAGAGAGAGAGAGAGAGAGAGATAGATTTTGGTTTGGCCAATTTTATTTAATTAACAATAGAATATTTAGAAATTAATATTAACCTGTAGATTGATAAATGCTGTAAAAATATTTTGTTGTTAGTTCATGATACCTAATGCTTTAAATAATGTTAGGAAATGTAACATTATTATAAAAGTTTTTTCCTTACATCTGAGCAATTAGAAAAGTACCACCTTCATTTTTGCTTTATTCTGCCCTTGTTTTTTTTTTGTATTTTGTTTATAGTATTATTAAAATAAATTAAATACAAATATTTCAATTCTCTTCATTTTCTAAACAAAACCTTTATAGATATATGCATTTTATGAAATGCTATTTTATTTGATCAATTAATCGGCATATTATTCTAATTAAATCAGTTATATTTTAATTGATTGTCAGCCCTATATTTTTGATTAACATTTGGCTTTACATTGTTCTATTTTTGTTTCTTATATTCCCTTTCATTTCTACGTCATTGCCTCTCTCCTTTTCCTCAGGTGTGACAGTAATGATGAATATGTCTTTTGAGACCCATCTTGTTAAAGAAAAGATGGCTTCCAAGGCAGTGGACTTAATGATGTATGGCTTCGCCAGCTATTTGCCTCCGAGGTCTTTGTTAACTAGAGTAGTAACATTCCTCTTCTGTGAAATAACATGTTGGAGCTGAGTGGGGGAGAGTGGACTTGAAAGAGTGAGGGAAAAGAGAGAGGAAATGAATCACGGAGGGAGGTCCGTAGACGGAGAGAAAGAAAGTGAACGTCATTAGATGTGAACAAGACATTATCCGACAGAATAGAGTGGATCTGCCGCACCGTCTGCAATGCTACCGCATGGTTTCTTCTATCGAATGAGCTTTGCAGATGTCTCTGAGTGGTCAAGACTGTCGTCTGTGGCGTAGTTTAGTTATTGCAGTCCCTAAGGACATAAAGCCCAATTTGGCTCTGGCTTTCCAGACTTTATGACAAAGACGGTGACCCGCACCGATGACCTCCCTGCCCTGCCACCCAGGCCTTCTCCGGATCTCTCATGGGGCCTCGGAGCATCTTGGCCTGGGCTCATCACAAGGAACTGGGACTCCTGAGTTTGGCTCATGAGGCCTGAGCGGACGACAGCCTCATCGATTAGCTGTCTAGAGCCTCAAAACCCCACAAACACACTGTGCTCGCGCTCACCGCCATGGCTGTTGCCATGATCCCTGTTAAGCTGAGGATATAACCTCAAGCCAGGTGAGCAAATTCATATCCAACCCATGAATAATCATGCCAGATTAATTATAGCTGCACGGAATGATTGGAGACTTTTACCGACGACACAGAGCATGTCTGATGTCCTCTGTAATGTCATGAAAATCTGAAACATAGTGTTCAGTCAGTGATTAGCAGTGCTGTTATTGTTAACTAAAACAATAAAAGAAATATCATTAAATAGAAACTTTAATTTGATGCAAAAATGGGTGTCAAATGCTAGTCCGTCTTCAAAGTGAGGATATTAACAACTTGTCCACTTAAAAGATTTGTTACCATATTGTGTGGAAGTTTCTGGTTTTTCATATATGCAAGCCAGTCATAGTTCAACACTGTTTGTGGAAATCAAGCTAATCACGGTATTTAATGGTGCTTTTGTGTGGCCTGACTAATGAAACGATTCTGTAAGAGACGATGGCCTTGCTGATGTGTGTGGGGAAAAGGAGGGGTGGCCCAGCTGTATTAAAAGCTTGACTGTAATAATTTAAGCATCAAACGGTAATGTCGGGACATTACTGACCCTCATAGAGAAGCATAATTATACGGTGTGACCTCTACCGACCCGATAGCCTGCTCCCAGCATCAGAATGCCTGTCCCATGTCACTGACCGCGAGGAGAGCGTTTTGTAAGATGGATTAGATGGCTCTTTTAAAGGCCACAGCCTCTTTAATATTGTTTGAAGAGTCGAAATGAGAAGGGTACAAGCAGGGTGGGATGTATATGGAAGTAGATAAAAGCCATAAAACTCTATTTTTGATTTCATGTGGCCCTAGAACTACAAAAATTAGTGATTTTACCCCTGATTTATTGATCGTTTTCATTCAAGCTCTAAGTCCATAGAACAAAACAAACGGAAAAAATCAAATCAGGCCCGATTAGTTAGTGGAAACAATAATGTGCAATGTGTTTCTCCTTCTATTAAAGGCTCTTGAGACAGTCTTGCTGTTTGTGTTGATGTTTATCAAAGAGCATCACTGAACTCAGGCTGTACTCGGGATAATGCGGCGATCTGTCACAATGACGGACGTGTCATGAAAAGCCCTGCCATCCTTTTCTCTTTTGGAGGAGTCCATCAAAATTTGCGAGGCTTTCATGAAAGGCACTGACAGAACAACAAAGTGTCTGAGACGTGTCGGGTGGCGGGTGTCTGTGGAGATAATGTCTCGTCAGCTTGTTGACAAATGAATTTTCTTTTGGTCAAATGGGGGGTATTTGCATATCAGGTCCTCTCTTGGGTAGTGTTTAGACCATAGGAGATCTGATGCAAGAAGTCCTTTATAATGTATCGATTTATTTGTTAAGTCAGGATAAATACAGCGTTAAGTAATTTGTAATGTATAGTGGGCCTAATGCATATTTAGACATCTTTTAAAGCTGCATACATGAATTTCACTTAATTAGAAAAACATTAATTAAATTGGTTACTTAATTAGAAATCAAAGTGGCATCATCATACTGTTGACCTATATTTAATTTAAATGTATTTTAATATTTATTTCTGTGATGGCAAAGCTGAATTTTCAGCACTCATTACTCCAGTCTTCAGTTTCACTTGATCCTTCAGAAGTCATTGTAATATACTGATTTGGTGTGCAAGAAACTTTTTGTATTATCAATGTTTAAAACCACTGTGCTACTTCATATTTTTGTTGAAACCATGATACATTTTTGGATTGAATAGAAAGTTGAAAAGATAAAAGTGTTTATTTGAAATGGAAATCTTTTGCAGCAGTATAAATGTATATACTTTCGCTTTAAATCAATTAAATGTGTCCTTCCAAAATAAAAGTATTAATTTCTTTCAAAACATCTTACTGACCCCAAACTTTGAACAGAATAAACTGGATCTCATTTTATATTTTTCATGTAGTGCAATGCATTTTAAAGCATGGCGTAAGAATACTGTTTAGAACCTCCGAATGTGAGTTTGTTGCGAAGGCCACCATCCGACTCTTTGCCAAAACAACCAAAAATGTCAATAAACTGACAGGAAATTTAAGCTTCAGTCTGAAATGTGGGCAATTAGCATCATCTCCATGCTATAAATCTTGTTGTAATGGACGAATGAAAGATGCATTCTAGAGGCCTCATCAGAGCGTGTAAAGCAGACTGACGCAGATTTTATATTTAACAGTTGATCGGCTGGCCTAATGTAAAAAGAAAGATTTGCCTGGCTCTAAATGGGCTGTAATGTTGGGTGAGCGGGTGGACCTGTCTGTGACTCTGCTGATGAAGATTAGCTGACTTCTTAGATTAGGTGAGCGTGGTTCGTGCAAGCAAGTGAAGAGGCAAGACAATAACCCGGTGTTAATTGAGCGTAACCGGATCCTGCAATCTGCCCCTCTCATGTGTACTGCTCTCCAGCACCTATGTGTTAATATGAAGCAGATATCTATTGAATAGCCCGTGCTGAGGCCACGTTCTAAGACAAATGGCCTTTCTTCTTAGAGAGAATGAAAACAAATAACACAATTTTTCCCAAAGTAATGAAGAAAACCACAGGCCACAGAATATTTAGGTGTTAAATTGCTGTTTTTGTAGTGAACCACAGAAATAAATAATTTATTTAGACATTTCACAAAAATGTTTGAAAAAATGCAATGTGGTCCTCTCATGACAAGTGTTGCTTTCGTCAACTAAATTTATGACTAAATATCGTTGTCAACGAACCTTTATCACGTGGCGAACACCAGATGAGATGCAACGTAAATGCTGGTCATGTGACAATGAGAATAATTGAATGTATAATGCAATATTGTTGACGAATAAAAACGAGACTAAATGTGGTTTACAAAATAACAACTATGCTAAAATGTCTCTTCATTTTCGTTGACCAAAATGAGATGAAACGAAATGTTATAACGTTATTTTGTCTTGTTTAATCGCGTTATTATTATTATTATTATTTTGCAGTATTTCTGTCTCTCTTCAGGGGCCGCATCAGGTCGCACTGCGCAGACGCAGGCGACAACACTTCAAGTCCCACTCGCAGTATTATTTAGAAGACGACAACACACAAAGTTATGTCTGACACAGAAAAAGGGACCGATGTGTATACTTCTAATATGTTTGGTGGGAAAAATCAAAATCAAACAGAGCGTCTTCCGTGTCTGGAATGGATGTATTCTTGAGTCTATAAGGTAACAATAATATAATAAGATAACCTTGTTTGAAATGGGTTTGGCTAAAAGAAAATGTTGGTTTTGTCTATACTACTAGGTACTTGTACTATATTGACTGGGTTAAATAGAATTGCATTACTAAAAAGAGACTAAAATACTCTAAAACTAGAGTAAATGTCATCAGTTTTCGTCCTCTAAAACCAGACAAAAATAGTTGTGAATAATTCTGACAAAAATGAGACTAAAATGCTCAGATTTTAGTTGACTGAAACTTGACTAGACTAAAAAGAGCATGAACGTGACTAAAACTAATAAAAAAAAATGACAGCTTCACACAAAGGCTAGACTAAAACTAAGATTAAAACAGGCAGCCAACAACACTACTCATGACTGCAACAACAAGGACATATGCAAATATTCAAGATTAGGGGTGATGGAATGTAAAAAAGAGAGAAAAAAAACATAATAATCTCTACTCTTTAGAATATAAGTAAATTCAATACAATGAAATGTAGAAAAGTACTTGTTTACTTTTAAAACCTAACATGATCAGCAGTGATTGTTTAAACCTCAAATCGATTTGAGGTTTAAACTGAGTTATTTTGTTCCTGATGATCACTGTGTCTTGATGCTTGAGGGTGAGATGCACTATAAACCTCTTTGGAGACAAAGGTGTCTATTATTTGTGACACAAATGGGCTTGTGGTTCAGAGGTTGTTGGTAACAATCACTAGAAATTGCGAATGATGGTGGTTCACTAGTTGAATATAACTGTGCCCGCAATCGTAAGGTTCTGGTTCAAACCCCAGAAGGGCGATTCATGTGCTTGAGAGTTATCCCCTAAATCACTGTTTTGCCCTTGAGCAATGTACTTCTTGCTCCAGGAAGACTGTACTTGTAGTAAACACACTGATGTAATTTGGATAAGAAAAAATCTGCCCAAACTGTCTTTCTGTGGTAGGGTGGTGGGCTTTAATCCGAAAGTCATTTTTCAAACCCTAGAGGGTATGATTCATGGACCGGAGATTTGCTGGGATTCCCTATCTCCATTTTGCCCTTTAGCAATACACGGTATGGGGGTTGACGGGGACTGTCCTTGCAGTAAATGTACTGTGAGATGCTTTGGATTCAAGAAAGCCTTTTAGTTTTAAGAGGCTCAGCACATCTGCACAGAGATACATATGTTTAAGTACTTCAAAATGTTGAAAAAGCTGAACATGATTTGACTAACCTCTGGTTACACAGCTGGCAGGCGAAGCAGTCCAGGTGATAGACGTTCTCCTTGGCTCTCATGACCATCTCAAATGCTGGGATGAGTTTGCTGCAAGCCGCACAGTTCCCAGTCACGCCGAACAACCTGAAAGATTGAAAAATATGTGTTAGGGTCAGAAAATAAGTTTTTTTTGGGTCAGAACCACTTGATAAAACCATATCGTTAAGATTGAAATGGGAAAATAAGGGTGATTCATGAACAAATGAATCTTGCGAAATAGTTCTTTTAAGAGAATCAAAAACATAAAAAGCAAACAGTTCTGTCTGATTCACAAACAAATGACATTTATGAAAGTTTCTTTCTAGTGAATCAAAGATATAAAGAACAACCACGTAATACAGTTAACTCTTGTCTCTTGTGAACCCAGTTTTTTTTTTCTTTAGTAAATCAAAAACACACAAAGCCACCAGTGAAATCTGATTCATAAACAATGTCTCTTATGAACCCATTCTTTCTAGTAAATCAAAGACATACAAAGCAAACAGTGTCGTTGGATACACAAGCAAATGACTCTTATGAACTGGTTCTATTTAATGAATCAAAAACAGTGTAGTCCAGTTCACACTCAAAATACTCTTTTAACCTTACTGTGTTACACAGATAATTAGATAATAAGCTTTACTTTTTATCAACCAGATTTGATAATGCTCAAAAATATTAAAAGTTATAGACACTGAAGTGCCTTGAACTTGATTTTTTATTTTATTTGATTAACGGGTTCTTTCTAATGAATCAAGAACATACAAATGACTCTTATGAGTTTGCCCTTTAATGAATCATCTTTTTCATTCTAATTTATGGGGGTTTGTTGTACAAGTTTATAATTTTATACACATTATTATAGTGTTTTACTCCAGAATGATTAACAAAATGAATCTTGTGAAGCTTGTGAATATAATCCAAAAAACTATAGTGATACCAAGAGTCTGCCAGTATTTCCATAATGCATTCTTCTACGATATTTAAGGCTCAAAAAGACTGTGCATTAGACTAAAACACGTAAGTGGAGTGCGATGTGACCATCATGGAGATGTCCAGGCCGTATGAGGTTAGTGCTACTGAGCCGCTGCCCAGGGATGAGCCTATTATCTTCCAGTCCGCTCATGGGACATTACGGAGAGGATTCATTAGGGATTCATGGCTGTTACGCCACCGCGACCTAGACCGAGTAAAGGGAGGAAGGGGGAAAATAAATATCTGATAACAAAATCATATAACAAAATAACCTATTAGGCGGACTTCTTCGGGCACTTTTAGCTGTCGTTGTTAAAATGATAAAACTGCATGCCACTCTCCAGCTCTGTAAGAGATCCCAATCTGATAAATGATCTCGGCGTCTGGGATATGCAGGGTTGTTTATTAACTTTCAGAAACTATGTTTCCCACAGGCAAATAAAAAAGAGCTGAGCAGATAGATTGTACTCTCATGAATACCAACAAAATTAAGGGTTACAATAGCTTTCCAGTTATGAGGAGAAAGGAAACAAGAGTTCATCTTGTGGATTGGTGCCGATTTAGTTAAAAGGATTTTACCTTTTTCTTTGAGCTGTCTAAATATAGACACCTTCGTGATATCACGTCTCCACTATTTTCAGAAAAAGTGCATAGCCAGAAGGCCTCAGCATGAAAGAGATAAAATGATGAGGCATATTTTCTTTCCACTAACATCTTGCAATTATATAGTTAAGATCTAAATGCAAATATAAAAAAGGATAGATTCACTGCTCGCTGATATATTATTACGATGCATGTATTTATTTGCATGTTAATTTGCATTTATGCACATGCCAGATTTCACCCTGATGAATGATAGACACTATCCATATGAAAAATGACGCTCGAAGGTCTTTTTGTCATCAGGTTGAATCAAACTAATATTGGGTTTGCCACTCTAGCGAGCTGTGAGCTCAAAATGTCTGGTCTCGTGCAAATTTAATGTAACCAATACCTTTACTGGAATTGGACAGTCATGCCTTTTTGCTTTGAGCATTTGAGGACAGAGGTCTGTGCTTTTCAAAAACACAAAGCATTGAGTGAAGACAACTGCTCTCACCTGAGAATCTGGCTGTGTATTACATGCACTACACAGAGAAATGTGTTTTTTTATTTAAAGAAAAGACAGTATTTTTTTTCTGTGGAATGGATTGTGATCCATCAGAAACTAGATATAAGTGGGGTATCTTGATGCACAGTAATGTTCCTTGGGGAACTTGTTTTGCAGCTTCATTCTGACTGCTGTTTTTAGCTATTCCCTTGTTTCAAAACTGACAGATTTACTCTTGGCTTACATTTCACACAGCACATTAATATACTCCTTTATGTTTGAGTTCCAAGTTGAGTTAGATCTTGTGCAAAGGTAGTCTTGAGAATTTACTGAAATGTTTTTCAAGCCAACCAATTTATGTATCTGAACTCGTATTTGATATATAAACATTGTACAGCTTGTTTTAAATACTAGTTTTAAAAAGTTTGACGCAAGTTAAACTCTATTTGCAGCTTTTGTGGCATAATGTTGATCTGCAATCCTTAAATTATTTTTTTAGAAAAACACAAAAAGTGCAGCTTAAATTTTTAGAAAGTAATTATTCATTTTTCAGTAGACCAGTTATTATTTATACACTTTTAATTTTCCAATTTTTTTTTTACTATGTGAATTACTTTAATGTACACTTGAGGTGTGTGTGTGTGTGTGTGTGTGTGTCTATATATATATATATATATATATATATATATATATATATATATATATATATATATATATATATATATATATATATACTGTATATATACTGTGTGTATATATATATACTGTATATATATGCGTATGTGCATCCATTACTCCAGTTTTCTCATGAACACAAGATTTATTTGTAGTATTATTTGTAGAAACATTAGAATATTATGTTACATTAAAAAGTATCTTTATTGTCACTTTTTATCAATTTAATGCATCCTTTCTGAAAATATGTATATATATATAATTTATTTATTTTTCAGAAAGGATGCATTAAATTGATAAAAAGTGATAATAAAGATACATTATATATATCGACCACTAGTGGGGAATTTCCACAGACATTATAATGACCCACTGCTGCTAAAAGTAAGTAGGGAACTGTGCCACAAGCTCCTAATGTCCCTGCGTACAGTAGAATCTCAGAGAACTCTCTCAGCCCAACAGGAAAAGGGGAGGAGCGGTAAGACGGATGAAGCCCTACCTGCCACTTGTCTTTCACCGGTCTGCCAGTTTGATGCTGCAGACGCTAATGGCTCTCAAGGGAGGCGGCAAATTAAGCGTGCTTGGCTTGTAATGAATTCGTTGGTGCATGTTCTCTAAATGCAGTCTGCAAAGAAAGACCTGAGAGTCCGGAGACAAATGCAGACCAGTTTTCCCATTTATGTTCTGTAGGGTCAGGAAAATGTACAACGGTACAATCGCTCAGTCCAATTTTCAGTCAATGGTCAGTGGCTGTGTAATATCTGTAGAGTATTATAGAGGACATCAAACTCCCTTTGACATAAAGGTTGACAAACTAGCATGTATATTTTAGCAGGCTGAAGAGGCAGTGTGAAATTAAAATTCATGGCGGCTCTGATTCATAAGTTAAAAGAGAATGCACAATCAGTACCACCTGATTGGACACAAAAGGTGTTAGAGGTGCACAGCGGCTTTTCACAGTTGAATGGCACATATTTGATGAGAGGAAAACAGACACCAATTAAATTATTCCACAAGGCTTTATCCTAGTGGTCGCAGAAGCGAGGCTCAAGCGTGCAGCTTTACTGTAATCATTAGACAGTGCCCCAATGGAAAATGCATGAGCGATGTCATCCAGCTTGATGAAATCCTTGTAAATTACTCCCTATCAAACGAGTCCATTCAAAGACTCTAATATGCAAGTGATTCAGATAAGACAAAGAAATGAGACACTCTGTTTATGGTCCAAACTGTGTCATTTTAGGACCCCTTATACTCAACCAGTGGTCCACGGAGAAGATCATAAAATTTTCATTTAATTTCGAACTATAAACTTATTTCTAATTTTAGCAGTAATGATCCAGGGTAGTATTCAGGGTTCTGCACCATTCACAACTGAATTAAGAATGTCTTTTATGTTTTAATTCATTTCCTGAATTTAAATAGATTATTAATTGATTATTCATTATTATTATATAATTGAGGTAACAAGCAGAAATGCAATTATAAGTTTGAATGTAAGAAAGTAGAATTAAAGTTTACACTTTTTCTTTAAGGTGTCCTTGTTACAGTGTAACTGTACATTACTGCATTACAGCTCACTACATTACTTTTTGTGGGCCAGTGTGGAAGAACACTTCATTTTTCAGAATACAATGCTTATGTTGAATTTCTTGGAATTCCAGTTCAGTTACACAGTTCAGTTCTATTTCCTGTCATCCCGATGCTCTTGAATTGAAACAGAGGCTGAATTCTGTACAACCTTAGTAGATAATGTTTTAAATTAAATTTATAATGGAGAAAATGTTGTTGTTTTTATGCTGGGATTGGTAGTTGAGGTTATGGGAAGAAAAAAATAAAGATTTTTGAGCAAATCATAACGTTTATCTGAAACGTCAAGCTTGTATTATTTGCTTTCTTTGTTTGGGCATTTTCTGAACATCAAGGGTAACAAATTAAGCATTACTTTCTCCTTTCTGTACATCTTTTTCCAGTGAAAAGATAAAGAATGATAACACCGCCACCTCCAGAAGCATTTGAATTTCTGACAGTGGCTCCCTCTCTCCGTCTAGCTCCTCTCTCCTGCCACCACCCCCGCGACTTCAATCGCTCTGGCCTCAGTATGCATTCATCAGCTGCCGAATTAGAATTTGTTTCCTCACAAACCATTGATCATCGGCCTATTACCAGGCAAATGACAGTTAATTACCCACTACATTAACCACCGGGACCCAGGGACCAACCGCCTGTGCCATCAGTCACAGTGATGAATGTGGCAAGTTCAGTAATGCGCGGCCGTTCTCGCGTCCGCCTGCCACGCTGAGAGCAACCCCTGGATCTCACTTCTTGGCACCCAGTGAAAATCTATGGCAATCTGCATAATTACAGGCTCAGGGTTAATAACAGACAAATGATTTGTTGCGTCTCGAGCCGCAGGCTCTCTGACTGCTACAGTGCGGCACTGTGTCTGCGGTTAGCATTTGCGCTAACTTTAACATTAATGTTTGGGGTGCTGTGAGTTGGGGCTGGAGAGCCTAAAAAAGCCAGGTTAATCTTGAAATATTGATGCTTGTGTTAATTATGTTTTAGGGAGGATTGATCCTGTAAAAATATTGACGTATCATGCGTATCATGAACATCTAAGCAAAAAAAAAAAAAAACTTGCCCAGCAGCAAAAAGAAGCATCATCTGGAGCTATTTTGCTTTACCAATGTGACTTTCATTAATATGTTAATTGTTTATGTATGATATAACTTAAAACAATTGCGAATCCTTTTAAATTACTTAATTAGCACAGTTTTCTGTCCTAGACGTGTTTCCAATAGAAAAATAAAAACCTTTTTTGCCATTTTGTTTTTAAAACATTCAGAGTCATGATTTGCTACTAGCTAGTCACTTTCAGTTGTTATTAGGGGGAGGGGCATTCTTATTCTAAAGAGCATTTGATTGGACAAAAATCTTTGCAGTGCAGAAAGAGTCATCAGAAGAGAAAGATTAATTTAATGATGAGAAAGAGATTAATGTCCATTTTGATTTCTTGGGGTTTTGACAAAACAGTCTGATAATTAGTATTGGCCTATATGATTATTAAAGTTAAACAGTTGCAGTTGCCTATTTTATCCTCAGAAATCACAGAACATTCCACTTAAAAAAGGTATCAGTTTTGATAGCATTTGGATTGAGAAAAAGTGTCACCCAATCCCTTTACAAAAAGCAGAAGAGACCAGCTGGAACGGGTTGGGAGATGCAATCAAATGTGTACTTTCTTCAATCTAGCGCCTACACGTGATTTTCGAAGATTAAACAACTCTTGGGGCAAAATTATTTCAATTACAGCGGGCGTGACCTGGGAATTGTCTGTGGGATAAGATTTTCCTCCTTGAGTGCCCTGACTTTGCCTGGCCGCTGGCTCAGTCAGTTCTAATCTGCACCTGGACTCTGATATCCTAATGATGAATTATGGGCCTCTCAGCTTTCCACTGCAAGGCAGATAGAACAGCTCTCTGCTGACCTGTCAGCTTGTTTAGGTTGAAGCAGAGACCCGCGATAATTACCCAAAAAAGACCATGTGCATGTTTAAAACTCATGAGCATCGCATGAACATCATTCAGCCATTAGGCCCTTCACTCTGTCTCTTCCTCTCTCTCACCTCGGTAAAAATGCAGCAGAGATGATTTTTACGACCTGGGCGTGAGATCGAGCACAGAAATTCTTCCTGAAAGTAAAAGGGTAATTGTTTACTGACATCGAAAGTTACTGCCTCTATCTGCCTCAACAGGGTAATTACTGTAAACAGCTCTCTAAGAATACAACAACTTGAGGAGTTCACTCGAGAAACTGCTGTTATGAGATAATAACGTAGAGAATTTAATGGACTCTCGAAAAACAATGGCAGTCAAACATTTTCACGCATCTGTGTATTCAATAAACAGCCGAGATGAAAGGTGCGAAGCCTCTTTCAAGTGAAAATCACAGCGAAACACAAAATAATTATGCCCTCACCATACAAAAACCATCTAAAAGCTTTGGAGGGCTTTTCAGCAAGAAAATCTGGCAGGGGTGTGCGGGGATTCGGAGGGGTAGTTTAAAGAGGGGTGTAATGAAAGTTTTCAACCCCCGCAGGGCCCAGATGTGCACTTTGATAGGCACTTCTCGTGCCAACCCACCTGCAGTTGCAAGCTGGGCACTGGGGTGTGCCACACTAGCCCTGCAATTATCTGCACCAAACATGCGCAGTCCCACGAGTCATTGCTCTTCACAGCCAATTAAGCTAATCTCAACTGGAGGGGACCATCCAAAAACATAATGTGTCCAGGCGAATGATCTCAAAACCGTTTAGCCCGAATGGAAATGCCGGCATTGTGAACTTTACATTCTTGGATGCAAACAAAATGGTGGCTGATCTAGAGGTTGCATTCATATAGTCAGTATCTGGGATTGACGAGCATATTTACAAACAGGTATGACTTTTGAATTGTCTTATTCATCAAAATAGCAATCAGAATCAAATCAAATACGGTGTTTATGAATAACTGAATTCAAGCACTTTTATATTCCTACAATAGCCAACTAATTGTCAAAGATGCCAACTTCCATAACAGCTGACTGTAAATTTGCAATTGACACATTAATGCCGCGTTTCCACCGAAATTACCCGGAACAATTGTACCAGGAACTTTTTATCCCCAGGAACTATTTCCCCCCCAGACCTGTTGCTTTCTGATTTTCCACCGTGGTCTAAAGTACTGAGAAGATTAGGCAAATAGTCTGGTGATGTAGGTCAGTGCGCGTTTCTCAATACAAAGTATGCAAATTTCGGACTTGCATCCTCGGTAGTTCGGACTTTGCGCATTCGACTCGGGAGTTTGATGTCCACGACTACGCAAATCCGGTAATTCTGCAAACAGCAGCGTACTTGATAACATCAGTCAGCTCGTCTTGGCTACTGCAATTTTCTTCTCTGTATATTTACAATAAAACGAAATAGGATATGAAATACTACTGCCTTCTTTCCTTTTCATTTAAACATAATAATAGCCAAATAAATGTACTTAGTTAGGGACATGTGTGTGTATATATACAGCCATTACAATTAAACAAAATATTATATCAATTGCCTCTTTTTATTTTCATTTTAACATATAGATCAATTGAATACAGACCAAAGATTACCTGTTAGATTTACCCAAAACAAATTATATTTCATGTTTTACCACTAAAGAGACATCAGAGCCAGCTGCAATTGTCAGAAGGACTAGCCGAGTTGAGACTGCTCTCGGCGGATACATGAGGACTGAGCTCCCGTTGATCTGTGGTTATAAATAAACCTCAGATTTGAGTTTTAAACAACTACATTCTCACCTGAAATACTTTTAAAACTACATTTCATGACACAATAACAGTAATATTTTGAAAATTATCAGAATAAATGGTGGTTGACAACACAATGCTGCGTGAACTCAACTAATTAGCATGTTTAGTGCCCAAGTCCCGCCCCCAAAATGTCAAGAACTTTGAAAAAGTACAAACTTGCGAGAAGGGACTTTCTGAGGGGATTTTTTTACCCGGAACTTTATTTAGATCCTGGTTCCTGTGGTGGAAATACACAGAGTACCAGCCCAAAATCTCTACTTTACCCTGGGTAAAGTTCCAGCAGTGGCCGCATATTTAATAGCAGTCACAAGTGTATTTAACACTTTAAACCAGGACTGACATCCTTATTCTGCTGCTTTGTTAAAAGAGAAAGAACTTGAAGAAGAGGTTGCTGAAAGAATGTCCTACGGATGTTTATGGCATCACAAATAAACGTGTTCAGCTGTCGCATCAGGGCACTGTGTAGGTGTCAACAAATTGAATGGATCATTCTAAAGGTCTAACTTCATAGAAAATGCTGGAAAGATGCATTGCAGCATATGTGGACTTGCATATGGAGAATGATTGTAATGACAACATGAAATGCTTTGAAGGATACATCACCTAGGAACGAATGGCATTTTAGAGAGGAACTCCTATTCTGCCAAGGATTGAAAATAAGGAGAAAACAATACTGTCCTACCCCTGACCCCTTAGCTGAATCTCTGACCTTCCCATCAGGACAATTTAGCATGGAAGAAAAATAGAGGATTAAAAATTTGCACCTCTATTTCAAATTCGATCGATGGTGATTACAAGTGCCCATTTTTGACCTCTCCACGATTTCAGATTACATGTGAAAAGCCCAATTTAATTACAGGAAGACTAGAACACACACATTTGCAAGAATGGAGCATTATTGGCCACGTAATTGCCAGACATGTGAAGTGAATTGTATTGAGGAGAGGTTAATGGTGGCAAAGCTTTTTTTCCAAGCACAACATAGCAATTACAGGACGCCTTCAGAGCTTTTAACATCTCCACGCCATCTCATTTAACACAAAATAGAGAAGAGAGGGGACGTTGGATTTCTTTGTTCTGTAGCTTTATCTGTTAATTTATTTCCAGAGGATGCAAGACTTAAACCATCTGTTCCTCAGATGACAATTTGTTCATAATATGGAGGCCTCCTGCTTTGAGCCGGTGTTTGAAATGTCATTAGATACGAGAAACTGTGTGAAAGGGAGAATGAGATAAAAGGAAAAACATCTTGGGGCTTATTGAAGGATAAAAACCACTTGTTTGCAGCCAGAAACTGGACACTGCCAGACACTGTTTGTATTTAAAGGCAACACATATAATGATATTTAATTTAACATTACATAAACATTATTAATGCTTATCACATGCATGCACAGTACATTTGCGATTTGTGTGCAAATATATGCATTAGCTAAAACTCAACCATGGCAAACTGACAGTGAACAAATTTGTTTTTATCCAGTAATGATTCCTAAATCTTTAGTTATTATTAAAATCACGGATAGAGTGTCTATCAATATGTGTTTGAAAATATTCAGTAAAAAGAAAAAAGAAATGCTATTATTTATCAGTGCGGAATTTCAGAAAAAAAGGATTTCAGGTTATTTTGATAATGGTTGTGTCTAAAATATTGTAGATATTTTATAGTTTATAATATTTATCTTTAATTGCAATTTATTTTTGTTTTTAATTTTGAATTATTTTTACAAACTGTTTTCATGTATTTTTCCTGCATGCACTGCAAGCCTGTCAGCACAACTGAAGCAACAAATGCTTCAATAAAAGGTTCTTAAGTTGTTTTGAACTGTACAAGCTTTACTGAGTTTGAATAGATTTTTTATTGTCGATGATGGATGGACATGCTGTTACTATACTGTATGTGCATCCATTTAGTTTTTATACCTCGTTTAGTTTTATATGCACTTTTTTTCTTGTCAGAGAAATTTCATTAAATAACAAAACAAAGCAAAGATGAAATTTTTAAATAAATGATGTGTCAAACAATGTTATTTTAAACTATGTACAGCTTTGACTGTAGGAAAGGTGAAAACCAATAGCGCCATATTGTTGCAGCACTAGATTTCCAGATCCCATCTGTGGAAAGGTCTTCAAAACCAACCTGATTAGTTTTCCTTTCCTTTCTTTTACTGAAAAAGATAATTAATAAATATTTAATGTAGGATTTTAATTAGACAGAATCCTGAATGCTGCCCCACATTGAGCTTGAGGGGTGTTTTTTTGTGGACCCAGTGATTGAAATGTTTTAATCACTGATAAAATAGATTGGATATATTTTTTTTCTCCCAGGAATTCCCAGTGGCAGTTAAAATGAAAACCACCTTGATATTATTCAGAGTAAAGTAATTAGTAGAATGAAGATAAAGCCAAATGAACTCTTGATCAATACATTAACCGGCACTCCGCTCTCTCCACCCACATCCCTCTTTTCAAGATCAAATTAATTATACACATTCCTCTCAGTATCAAAACCCTCTCTTGCTTTGTGCTGGGGACATATGGGTATCAGAGTAATGCGTTACGGACAGCAGCACCTACACTTCCTGTGGTGTGATGCTTCTGTTTTATGCAGATTGGTGGTAGAGAGAAGTGAATCAGTGCAAATGATCTTGCCATCCATGCCTGACAATGGAAAAGTCTCTAATGAACAGGCCAAGAGCAGACTGTTTTTTTTTTTTTTTTAATGAGAGCTTACAAAGGCCATGGGTCTGATCAAATCCAAATATCTGGAACAGATAGTGTGGAGGGATGCCACGGTAACTTTGATTGGAGGGAAGATGCTTAGCAATTTACGACAGCCTGCTTTGCCCATCATGTTGCGATTTTCTTTTTTGTTAGCTTATAATCTCACTGTAGAGTATAATGTCAGTTCTTGAATTGGTCAATGCTATACGACAAGAAACCAATGCTATACTGTTCTCTCTCTGTCTTTGCCTTGAAATAGCTAGTCAGTGATAGCATTTAACATGCAATGTGCACAGCATTTAGAGTGCTAGTCACAGGACAACAGCTCAACACTCTCTCAGGCAGAGCTGCCATAAAGGAACAAAACAGTGTGCACGATTGATCTGGACACGCATGGCTAATGCAGAGGAGCTAAGCTGAGCCATGGACTTTGGTGCACACTAATGCAGACTTTAATTTGCCTCTTTAGCATTTAGAGATTTAAAGTATATGGAAAATGGTGTGATTCAGTGTCAGCAGAACCCTTTTCTTTCTCCCTCTCTTTTTATGCATTTAGTACCCATGTCAGATATACATTTATTGAAGAGGTTGTTTGCGATTTTAGTAATGCATTGATTTATATTAGTGTTATAAGGGAGGAATAAAGAAAATGGGACAATAAATATATGAGAAAACAAAACTAAAACATCTAAACATAAGATTGACGGCTTCTCTAGAGCAGTGCTGAATGCTGAACTAGAGTTGCACAGGAAGTATCCCCCACACTTACATGAGGGCTATATCCAATGATTTAAAGAAGTTGTTAATTCTTTTGGTGAGATGGAATTGTTTGTGGATGTGTCCGGTTCAAGGGCAAACATGAGAGCCTCATTTGCATTCTTCTCTTTCTCTTGGCTCTCTTATGAATAAATCAGGGTGTTAAAACGGCTGCATTTACATCTCATTTTACACAAGCACATTTGAGCAACTGGGCCTGACTGGTTTCACCCACACCATTAATATAGACTAAAATGACTTGATATACAAATTATATATAAAAGGAGAATGCTGCATTTTGATTATAGTCAGAATAATGAAATAATTTTAATAAGATAAACCATTTAATGTCTTGAAAGCAGTGCTCTACAGGTTTTTACCAATACCTAAAAAAAAATGTGTGCCTGCTGAACTTTTCAGTTAGGCTACGCTTTGGTCTGCTGCTCTCAATAGAAGCATGTGTATTGATGTAGCATCCACAGCAAAATAAGCCTTACCATGTGATCATATGAGATATTTTGGCAGATGCTGTGTGCCTGGAGCTGAGGGGCTGAGGTGAGGAGCATCAAGTGGCGTCTCACAGTTCCGCTAGGCAGCACACTAATTGAGAAGTCGCTCAGGGGTTGAGCGCAGGGTGCTCGCTACACTGTGCTCCCTATCCAAATCAAGCCCCTGTAAGTGGGGCTGACATGGACCAATCACCATCATGAGATTCCGCCACTAAAACCCTACCATTCCTGACTACCATGAACAGATCTGCTGCTATCCCTCGCCCTTTTTTATCTCCATAAACACTCATTACTAAGGTTGTGCAACTAAGGGGCTGAGGCCAAGCCTGTCCTCACGAACTGCAGTGTAACTGTCAGCAAGTGGAGTTGACTGCTTTGTGGAGGTCCGTAGAGCTGGCAGACATACGTAGGAGAAGACGGCAAGGTATTCCAGAGTGGGAGAGGCTAAGACATACACAATATTGCAGAGCCCTAAAGCAAGCATTTCAGGGAAGATCCAAGGTTTGAGTTGATGCTGTGGTGCTTTGTTCTGTTCAGTTGTTAAACTTGCATGTGCGAGAGATAGTCGTTGATGTTCAAGTTGGGTACTGAGAGGCATTGTTGTCTTTTGAAATCTACAAACTTATCACTGTAAAAAGGACTGATGTCTACAGTCTAAAGGTGTAAGCATAGTGGACAGGTCTGGAGAGAGAGAACTTCCTTGGACCAAGGACCCATAAATCTGTACTAAATAATTGGATGTTCAGAAAGTGTGAAGGTGAGGAGTGAGAATGCCTTAAACAATAAGTCTGAGATCTTGCGTTTTAGCCTTCGATGTGTTTCTTAGTCAAACAGCTGGGATTTAAAAAAGAGCTTGCGGATTTACAGACTATGCTACTTGCACTTGAGGAGAAAACAGAAAACTGGAGGTGTAGGCTTTATGGGATTGTGATGCAGACCAAATCGGGTTTATACCTAATGACAAAGTACCAGCTAAAATAACTTTGTGCGTGCATCTTATCCTATAACAACATGGCTGTCTTTGTTACTCTGCACAATTCCCCATTAATAGTTTAAAAGCTACCAGGCCATGCAAGGCAATGCTCCAGAGAAGTGGGGTTGATTTTTTTTGGCCTACCTCTCAGGGCAGGGAATCTGTTCCTCTTGTTTGCTGGATTGGGTCTGTTGCTTTATCACAGGTAAAAGAGGAGTTGGTTTTGGAGGGATTGCACTAGGTTGGAAAATGAGCCACAAGGTTTTCAAATGGCTGTGTTGTGAGCCAAGATGGCGGATGGCTTCCAAATGCACAACCCAGAAACAAAAGCCGATCAGTGTCTGCCAAAGCTCTGGGGGAGGCAGAGGGGCTTGCATATGTTAGTGTGTCAAGCGACAAGGCTTGTTATCACACTCTCGCATGCCGGCAGAGAACTGATGCCAGCCAAGGATGCAGTGGCACCACCTCCCCAGCCACAGCTGTGCCAGACAATGCTTCTTCTCGCAAAAGAACACTGAACTGAACAAATTAAAATTGAATGTTAAAAAGAGAAACCCATTTGACAGTTACACGCCATAAAAGCACATCTCTTGGTTGCTAACGCTCAGTAAGGCCTACCTAAAATGATATACTTGATCTTCAAGTTTTCCCTCCAACAGCAGATATAATATGTGGCCAATATTCTTCAGCCGCACCTCCCCTTAATCTGTAAATCAGAGTGGATCATGGACACACTAGAAGTAGAGAATAGCTCAAATGAGGTTATATATGCATGGAAATGACCTATGGCAATCCTCACAAAGAGGGGGCTGAGAAAGGTCAAATCCAAACTGTGCTCAAGTTTAATTAAAAAGACAAAGACGAGCGATAAATTCCATATGCTCAGCCCAGATTAAGGCTTCTCGCTTAGGAGAGCCCAGGCCTGGATTTTTTTTCAGGAAGCTCTCGGATCTCTTCCCACATGGCCTTGCGCCATTTTCGCCATTCCTTTGATGTCAATATAGAGCATTTATTAAGGGCATAAAGGTTCATCTCTGAGGAGCAAGGATATCAAATGGTTGGGATCGGAGGAAAAAGAAATTCACATAAATGTCTTCTGGAGAAAGTTAAGTTCAGGGTACAGGAGTGATCGCCCCATTGAGTACAGTCAGCAGGTGCAGGATTTAATTTTGGCATTAAGCGACAGCCACAGTTTCTGAAAATTAATGTAACGACAAGAGCGCAGGGAAAAATGAAGTACCCATATGGTCGTAATGCCTGTGGAAGTGCTTTCGACAACGTAATGTATCACGACAACTATTTCAGGAAAGTCATCTCATCAAAAACGACGCCCCATAAGGTAATAGTTTATTCAAGCCTTGTTCAAGCCCTAATATAACCTTGTTCAGCTGCTTCAGGGACTTAAATAGACGAAGGTAAAATGAGGGTAAGAACATATTTAGGTGCAAATGTACCTGTTCATCCAGTAGAAACTTTCTGTAAGAATCTTTTCCTTCTACGTAACTACACACACACACACACACACACACACACACACACACACACACACACAAATTGAATAAATAAATAAATAAATATATATATATATTTACTTTTTTGACCTCAGAAAAGCAGCTTTTGCCATTGTAATAGATTCCTATTACAAACGTATGAGAGTGGAGCAACATATCTAAAATCTGAGGAGGAGAATTGGGGTTCCTCTTGTGGTTCAACATAGCACCATTTGACAAAGGCGCTGTAGAGAACCGCTAAAGACAGGTGCTGTATATCGCTTAAAGTGGTTCCCCTATGATTATGAGCCAATTAACACACACTATTTAGCACCATTTGTTTAGAGTGTATAAGTGATTGAGGCCTATTGTTATTGATGCATGTAAACAATGTCATGAAAGCTTTGCTTTCTCTGTTTGCATTCTGTTCAAATTTCACAGAGCTGTAGACATATACAAAGAAAAAGCAAGAAAACTGAGGAAATCTATACAGCTGAATGTGCAGCTACTGTAAGCAGCGGAAAAACAGTTCCTCCAGCATTACAATAACAGATAATACCACACTCAGCAGGTTGTTGTGTTATAAGAGCATGTGTTCCTCAGCTAGCAAGGTGTTTTTCCACGGACGACCATTTTAGGTGTAACAATCCTACACGGTATCACCTGCTACTGTCAGGCATCATGAATATGAAATGATGGCTTTCTGCAAAACACACAGTATTTCAAAGCCATTTGTCTAATGCTCTGTGATCATCCATGTTGTGCACGATTGTCCGGCCAATTTCACTCTTGGTAACAAAGTAAACACATTAATTTGGAAGGTGCAAGTTGAGATATTCAGTAATGCACCAAACTCAAATAAAAAACACAAGTTAGGCGAAACACATTAAAATCAAATCACATTTAGCTGTACAAAGAAATAAAAGGACTTCAGTGAAAAGAGCTCTGGCTTTAATATTTTGCAGGGGAAACTGGGCCGTTCACAGCAGTAAATCCACAGGGGTTCCTATTCCTGCTCTGGACCAAATCAAACCCATTTGAAGCCCCTGGGGTGGCCCTTTCCGATCAGCAAACAGGGTCAAAGTTAACATTTAATCTAGCCTTGGCCTCATGGAGTCTGTCTACTCCTGGCACAGTTGAAGTCATCCAACAGTTCGCTTCCCATAAATCCACAAAACAAATTGGACTTGAAAAAACGATCATCCCTCTTTCCCCTCTCGGTTTATTACAAGGTTCAAATATGCAGGCTCAAGAGTGCAGCAGTGCCTGGAAAAGGTAGGGCGGATTAGGTCTTTATAGTCCTCTCCCAGATTAGATGGAAATCATAACACAACACCGACCAGTGCGCTGAACTCTGACCCCTCCAAAACCAATTTCATTCACAGAGATTGGAGTGATGTAGCTGAATGTCTATGTGGTACAGTGGAGAAAATTAAAGCAGGATTTGTAATGCATTCAAAGTGAGAGTGCACGGGAGAGGAGGTGAGCACAAATAAATTGCTGTCACTACCCTCCCACACACATCTTCAGCGCCCTGTTTCAGTTATAACATTCATTTGAATGGAAACTTGTTGGATTAGAGGTGGTGTAGGGAGATTGGAGGAACACTTATTTGGAATTGCTCTGACCACAGCAATGCAGCTATGCAGAGAACAACAACATCCGCTATTTTAAAAAGAGTGAGTTTCTGCAAAGACAAAAATACATACATAAATAAAATAAACTGTGCAGTACTAAATAAATTTTACATATCCCTTGTGATATAGGCAAATGTATTGTAGCTAGCCCATATGTTGTCATTTTTCATAGAATTTGTAAAAATATTTTACAAAGCATTAAATTATATTACAGAAATAAGTATTATTCAATTGTATTATATAGGCACAGTTGAGTAAAAGTAATAATTATTTGTTTACCATACAATTAAAGTGGATGATATATGAATATTTTTTGCATCTATATTAAATATTTTACACTTATATTATATTATATTATATTATATTGTTAAATGTTGTATAAACACAGTACATTTATATATACAAATATATTTTATAAATGTTTTTATGGTTTTTTTAATTATTTTATAATATAATTTTAGAATTATTTTTAATATAATGTTAGAATTATATTATATTATATTATATTATATATTAAAGGCTGAGGTGAGTAAATAAATATTTTATTTATTTATTTATTTTTAGATTTTTTCGTTTAGGCCACAGTCAGGTGGGATGATGAGGAGGGGGTGTGACTGGAGGTGGAGGTGGGGAAGGGAGACGTTCAAATGCTGTCTTTGCTCTGTCCTGTTCTAATAGATAGCTTCGTGCTCTGGCAAAAGGTATGCTTAACAGGGCAAGGTAGTGACATCTTAATTTTTCACGGCTGGAAACATGGCCGTGCCCTACTCCCCAATCGCCCCCATGCATTATTCCTGCCTTAAGCACTCATCCTCTAGGGAAGCAGGGAGTGGGTATTGTTTTACAAGGCGCCCAGCTGCGGCCTAGTTGCCTTGCCCTGGGTTCTTTTCAAGGAGTTGTCGTGGGTGACCCCCTCTGGCTGACAGTTATTAATAATAACGCACAGCAGGGAATGGTTCACCTTGTGGCGATGGAGCAGTCGCTGTTGTTTAGAGGCACGCTGTGCTGCCTCCAGGACGCCATGGGGAACAAATAAAACAAACAGTGGGAAAGTGCATAAAAAGACGTTGAAATTCTTACTCACTAACTTTCTTGGGTTATTATTGTAGTTGTAGTAGATTTATGGTATAGCTTGTGACTGCATTCTCTTATTTTCCACGAACTCCCAGGTGTTTGAAAAGAACATTTTACATTAAAATGTACATTAATCTCATCAATGTGGCTAAGCTTGAAAGCATCCTCATTTTTTTAAGCAAATCAGTTTACCAAAAAGGGATCTGACGGGAACTTTCTTGTACATTCTGTAAATTTCTTCTCCATTTCCACAGATGAAAGAATGCCATACATGTTTGGAATGACACGAGAGTGAATAATTTTTTTTTTTTTTAAGGACTAATCAAACTTACACTTGAGTGACAACAATAACCTGGCCTGCACGAAAACTGGTCATCACAAGGATTCATTCACAGTATTAAAGACCGAAGCTCAGCAGAAAGGAACAGAAGATGGTGAGGGGCTTTCTAATGAGACAAGTGGGATGAGGAGATAAAGTGTCCAGAGCCACAACACCATTAAAATCTTCACTCGGAAGAAGCTCTTTCATACACGCTGAGTGCTCTGTTGTAACGAGTGCCGTTGAGACAGAATACTATCTGCGGCTGAGAGAAACTGCACACCTGCTGAATCCACACCTCAAGTGCCTGTGATTCCACACCACTCCTATTGGAGCACCTCTCCACAAGGATTTAACTCCTTCAAGTCATCAATAATTCCTCTTTTGAAATCAGAGTTCATAAGGCCGCACAGTCTGAAAATGATGGCAGGATAAATCAAACTCTCCAGTAAGTACCAACAGAATTCTGGAATGGTTTTGACATTAAAAGTTAGTCTATAAAACTTTTTAACAACACTTTGCTAATTGTTTTTAATGATTATGGATGTTGTGACCAGTTAAAGTACCTTAATTATACATTGTCCCTTCAAATTCAAATTAAAAAAAAAAAATGTTGATTTAAAAAGGTTCATTGAAATGTTATGCATCAACTTCCTACATAATGGAGAATTGTTTTCTTGACTAATTGGGCTATCTAACTTTTTTTTTAAGCCATCAACAAATGCACTGGAGATGAACATGCAAAAACCACAATAAGACGAACAGAAATATACCATAAGCATAAAAAAAAAAAAACAAGTCTTCCATTAGCTTTAAGAAAAATACATTCTTTTAACAGACAGACAAAAAAAAAAAAAAAACAATTACAGCACAGGTGCACCCACAGAAAACAGCTTTATGTAGGGTGCAGTTTTTTCAAAAGCTGACCTTGTAAACTTGTCCCAAGGGCCTAGAAATTTGTCAGCTAAAGATGGCGCTGGCAAGAAACGTGGGATGCTCATAAAGAGTTTTAATATTTAAATGTAAACAACATGCGTTTGATGTGTTGTGTAGCATTTTAATATCTCAACATGAATGGTAAACTGTTCTTCTGCCAACTGTTTTGTTTTGTGCTTGTCATTAAAGGATTTTATATTAATACAGGTCTTTATTCAAAAGAGCATATCTCACCTTCTGTTTAAATGCTGTCTTTTTGCTGCAGACAAGAAACTTTTTTCATGCGGATTAGATTTTAATATATTATCTGGAAAAAAAATGACTTTGCTGAACTATGCTAAAATGGGTAGTTAACTCATTCCAAGCTATTGAAAGCAGTTGTCAATACTTCACCATCTAATTTTTTTTTGTAAATAAACATATACATTAACTCAAGGATGACAAGCCATTCCAGTATATTCATTTATCATACTTTGAAACGTGTTGTAGCTTTCCAAACATGCTCTAAATGTAAAGTAAAACAAAGCGAACCTTTGAAGAAGTAGCTAATTCTATTTAAGCCACAAAACTTCAATATAAAGCAAGTAATTTATTTTTAAAAGTAATGTTTATCTGGCACAAAGACAAGACAGGCCTCAATGACTGATGGTTAAACTTGAAGTAAATGTGTTCTAAATACACCTAAAAACACACTATATAAATGAGTCAAAAACATAGTGATGAACAGTGTGCTTTTTTATCTAGATATTTCTTTAAAGAAAAAAAAATTCAAACTAACAGATTTCCCAGCACTATATATGTATAGTGGTTTTGGTTTTAGGACTTTGATGCACTTCAAATGTTGACTAGTGTATATATACCAAAAAAACTGATTCATATTGATGCTGGTATGAGACAGAAGAGAGGCCTCTAGTTTGTGTGCATTACAAAAACTATAAATGTTACATTTTATCATTTTACATGGCTACTGTCACAATAGTTACTTCCCAACACTGATTCTGGCTGAAGAGAAGCAAAATGAAATGTTAACAATGCCCTGTTTTAGTATTCTGTGTTTGTCAAAGCCAAAATCATGCTTAATGCCCTTCAGAGACAGAGAGCACTGCACTGTTTGTGAACATCTGCACTGGTCATTAGAACAAGAGATGGCCTCAATCTTTCAGCTAGCTTCAAAACGACACAAGACAAACTACACCGGGCTGCACTGCGCTAGTCCCGCCGGAGAGACCATCCTAACCTTTAACAGACAACACGGCAGCAACTTTGTTACTTTAGTGTCATGTCAGCTTACAATAAATGCATTTTTATTCAAGAATTATTGCTCTTATCGGTTGAGGGCATAAACTAGAGCACTGAAGAACAAGAGAACTTCTTTTTCTGACCTTTTCCAAATTACAAGGAGAGTGCTAGCTTAGGTTAGCTGAGAAAAAAATGAGTATTGCACACCTACATAGCACCCAAAACATAGATTAAACTAAAATAGCTGATTGGACACAGTTTGTGTCCACACACTGCAATTTCTATTCAAATAATTTGACTCTGTTTCCTTAGGTGGTGACTCTTTGGACTTCTCCATGGCACACACCCAAGTATGAAGCTTCTCATGTTTTCGAGGGAGATAGAAGCTGAACTTCACTTTGCATGATAGTGAAGAGCAGAAATTGTGTCTGAGGTATGCTATTTGTTTTTCTTTTATAAATTATGTAAGCCACCTGCAGTTTTCAATACAACTACTTTATCTTAACACCATCATTTTGTTCAAAATGTACATCCTTAAATCATAATTTCATCAAGCAACTAGGTAATTATAACTTTATCTGTGAGCGTGCATCACAAAACCGATTCTGTTGAGCTCAATTTGCCAAAGTTCCTGACTTCAGAGATTACTCACATTTTGTTGACCTACAGATAAACATATGGCACATCCATAAATGCATATAATCTACGGCCTGACTCCAGATGCAAATACTGTATGAAAAAGTGAGAGATACATTTTTATAGTTCATTTCCAAAAGTGTACACAGCACAAGGTAGACGGGGTCTACAAAGTGGTTCCTGAATGAGGGGCAAGAGGAGAAAAAAACAAGTTATTACAACCAAACCATGCTTTACATGTTGCTTATCTTTCACCGATAGCCAGCTTTCCATAACGGTAATAAATCCAGTCATGTTGACTGCTCTGTGAGTTTGCTTGCATTTACAATCTTAGTAAAACCACCGTAGAGGAAAATTGAAGTTGGATTAAAAAAAGGAATGAATAGATAGATAAATAAATAAGTGGTCACCCTGTGCTGTCTTTAAAATGGATGCCTTGAAATTTACAGTTTTCCATTAACTGATGTCTAACAGCTTCCCTCTTCCTGCTTGCACCCTGGGCTTTTCTGTCTGTAACTACTTTCTGACAGGGTTCGTTTTTCAACTTAAATGTGTCCGTTGCTTTTTCTGTCTGCTCCTTTTAACTTTATCGCTCCCCGCTATGAAATGTAACCGCATCGGCATAAACATTGGCATGCCGGTTATAACCTTTATCATCGATAGAGATGCCTGCATGGTATCAAAAGAATCATTTGTTGTTGATATGACAGGCCAATATCATTTTCCCATATTTTGAGAGCAATACGAGCATTCAGCCGGGCCAAATAATGCTTTCCATCAATAATTACCTTCTCGATGCTTTGAATATGAATTGATATTTATAAATGATATTCCTTCCCCAGACCAAAATGATTTCTGCCTCTCCCTTTGACTACCAAAAAACCCCACATCATAGTTGATAATACTTACTAAGGGAGACAGGTCCAGGAAGGCATAAATCTTTTATTTTTTTCCTTATTTAATTTGTTTTTGTGTGTGTTGTGATAGGGATTATTATTTCTCAGCTGGTAGGATCACATGAAGACCCCTGAAGAATTCTATTAACCCTGGTTATGTCAGCCTTAATAACATGCCACACTGCTAAACAGGACTGGATTGATTTTGTGCAGACTTGGGGGTGGGGAATCTTGTAAAATAAATCCAAGCATAATTTACTCAGAATACGAAAGGGCGAAAAAGAACACAGAACAAAGAGGAAGGGATTAAGTCTATCTCTTATCTCGCCGGCGCTAACTTAAGAAAATAAATAAGGAAATGATCCAATCGAGGGGAGTGTGCGACGGAGTGCTTTGTGGGACTGGCGATTGATTGGCTCCTCAATGGAGGCTGCTTTTCTTTTGTTGTTTTGCAGATGTGATTTGAGGATCTGGGACCGTGCCATACTCGCCCCTAATTTGCTGCTGGCGATGAGACATTGAGCTGGAGGCATGGGAAGACTGCTCAAAAGATGGCTAGAATCGAATCGATTCAGTCACCTTGAACTTTGCAGATAAAAGAATCACATACAACGGGTGTTGTCAAATTATTAAAAGAGATAATACAGAGTATACCCATGCACAAGAACCTTATCAGTTGCATCTGGTACAAACCATCGCCTTAACCATGAAGACGGATCTCCATGTCTCCTAATGACACATCTGGTGCCATCTATCTCGTTGCCGCTGTTGTTTGAGACACAAACTTGTGAGCATCGTCGTGAATGAAGATGCAGTTTAGCAGGGCACAGTCAATGAGGCTTACTGCGAGATGCTAATCTCAGCCTGCCTCTGGCCCTCTGGCGATGCTTTACAGTCACGTCTCCCCAAAGCCTGCTTGTGTACCGCGCCTAATGGAGACTCTCTCATCGCCCATGCCAAAATTAAATGAACTGTGCCATTTCAAAGCGCCTCCTCCCTACTGTAGCTTCTAGCATGCTCACAAAGCTCTGACTCCCTGGAGCATCCTGTTGAGCATTTATATCATTTTATACACATAAGTAGCACATGTGTGTACATGGGTTTATTAACACGAGCATGTGTAAGTACTAGGTAGAGACACTAGAAGGGAACAAAATGCTGAATAGTAGAACTAGACAAAAAGTGGCAACTTTTGCAAATCAACATTAAATCTAAAGCATTAAATCTGTATGCTAATGATGTCATGTGTCATGCAGGAGTAATGTGAATGTAAGATGAAAATGCATATATTATTTTTTTATTATATATTATTTGTAGTTTTATAGTATGTTATATGTTAATATTTATTTATTAATATTTAATTATATATTCAAATTACAAAATGTGTGTGGAGCCAATCAAAGATCAAATACCATAAACCTCTTCAGGCAGTCTATGATAAATGAGATGTAAGGTTTTTAGATTTCAATTTGATAGTCATTCATTATTTTTGTAGAATATCAGAATTTGCTGGTCACTTGGAGAAGTTTGAGTGATGCTTTCTTTACCCAGGTAGAACTGAATATATGCATATTATATGTGTAATCATTTTCTGGCTTTAAATCTACTTTAAACAACTGAAATTTATTTAATTCCATCAAAAGTTGATTGCATATGTTTTTCTCAATTTCATGCAATCCTATAAGTACGTACCTTATGCACTCTTTCCTTTTTACTTATTAGGAGAAAACAAGAAGTTGTAGAGCAAAGAGGTTGAGAAATATTTTTAGGGGTGAACAGATGACCGATATTGGAGTCTATATTGGTCTGTATGCCAAAAATCCATACTTGCAGACTTGTTGCTTTAAAAGTGATGCATGCTGGGCGCACACATAGAAAAGCAAGAAATTGAGAGGTTGGGTTTCTAAGGAAACCCTTCCATCAGTGGACAAAGGTAAGCTGATTGAACAAGAACCAGGGTGGTCTCTTGCTAAACAATGTCCCTCTATCAAGCCTCAGTGTGTTGATTGGATCCAACAAGTGAATCCATTGAAAACTCCCAGCAATGGCAGCAGTTTATAGGCTCATAAAGATGCCCTTTGAGCTCCTTTTCTATTATGAAGAGCAAAGGATATCTAACAGCATGGGAGTACTCTGGGTGTTAAGGGCAGCCATTAAAGCCAGTGTTAGCAGCAATATGGCTTTTTGTGGTGCTTGCTTTGTTTGGGATTTGACGCAAGGCCAAGAGAGAGTTCTCTATTGAATGCGGTACAGATTCAGTTATTTTCAGTGACATCTTGTAACTTACAATCTGTAGTGTCCAGGGTGTGTGTTATGACACACATAGCAAGTTTTTCTCTTACCTTAGGTAGTCCCTCCGACAGAGGATGAGGTTGGCTTTTGTGTACAGCGTGGAGCCCACCTCACCGAGTCGACAGTCGCAGCAGGCGCACTTGAGGCAGTCTTCGTGCCAGTACTTGTCCAGGGCCTTCAGCAGATAACGGTCCTTGATTTTCCGGTTGCAGCCGGCACAGCCCTTTGGCTTGGTGTCCGGCTGGACGGAGAGCATTTGTATACCTACAAAGACAGGTGACAAGGGGCGACACGAAGGTGAGAACATAGTTCCTTGGTGACTTTTGACAGTCAATCAGTCAATGTGCTGTGTATTTCAGTCAAGAGATCAACACACACTTTTTGGCTAACAATAACAAGAAGCCAATGTAGCTAACATCCTCCTCTTCCCCCTTCTTTAAGGGAGGGGCCAGAGCTTGCCCCTAGAGCAGGCATTGTGTAGCCCTTTACAGGGCGTGAAAGGGCTTTGTTGGGTAGAGAGGGAACAATGTGGTCTAATGCTGAAGGCCTGTAATTAGTATTCTCCTTTCATACAGAGGAGAGTAAGCTGTACCCCGCTTCCCCCACGCCACTGCTCCAGCCCCTCTTTTTTTGTCCCGGCCCAAAAAGTTTTTGTCCTACATTTTTACAAGCACGTCTGATTCTGTTGTCCTGCAACTGAGACAGTCCCCATTTCTCACCTTGTGCAGGAGAAGCTGTCAGAGCCAGAGATTCCACCTAATGTATATGCTGCTCTTGTAGGGGGGTGAGAGCGCAAGCAGTGAGAAATTGCGAACTTTGAGTGAGAGGGTCACTGAGAGATTTCTCAGCTGTGGTAAATTGAGTGTCTCTGTCTGAATTGAGGACCTCTGTTGGGATAGTTATAATGCACTCGTCGCCATGGTGCGTTGTTCAGGCAATCTCGCTGAAATACATTCATAGAGGAATATGAGATTGAAAAGCCTTATTTGGGCTGTGTGCATCTGAATCTGACAAGAAAGTTTGTGAAACATTTGGTATAACATTTAGAGATTTGTGGTAGTTTATCCAAAAAAGGCAATTCTGACATCATTACTCACCCTCATGTCATTAGAAACTTATTTTATTGTATGAATATAATGCAATGAAAATTAATTGACACATTCAATCCCTTTTGCGTTCAAGAAGAAAGAAAGTCATACATATATTTTGAATGACATTAAAGTGAGTAAATGATGTTGGGATATATTTTTGAGTGCACTATCCCTTTAAATAGTTGTGCATGTCAACACATTTGGAAACCATTATGACTCTGCCCTACCTAACCGAGAAGGAGTTTGCTTTTTTTTTACATGTGGCCTTGACGATAATTACTTTCAAAAATGATTTGCCAAAAGCGTGGCAGTTGGCCCTCACAGAAAATAAACAAGACCGTGCACCAATTAGTTAGACTGAGGACAGGTGTGAAATTGTTTCAATTCAACTGAGCATTACAATGCAGGGAAAGGAACAGCAGGTAGCCGATCCCTCCAGGGTCATAATTATAGCCTAGAGCAAATATCTGATGCAGTACCATAGGCTTAGACTGTGAACAACTTCTTTCCGCTGTGGGACCATGCTCGTTAAGAAGTAGAAACATTCAATGAAAACGAGGCAAGGGATAATGATGATTACTTCGACCTCGCTGGTGTTTTTATGATGCTTTATTTTGAGTTTATTCAAAGGAGAGGGCTTGATGTGGGGAAAATAGCAAGGAAGCAAATCAGACAGGTAGCACTGCCGCACTGTTTGCCCCATTGTGTTTAAGCTGTTGAGCTTTTAATTGGCTGGATTGGATTGTTAGAGTAGCACATGGCTGATTTCTTCTGCTATGTGTCCTTGTTCTGTCCCACTCATCCCCGCCGTCCCAGCTCGCCTGCTTAACACAACAAAGTCACCGCCTCTCATTACCAAGCCAAAGAAGTCAGAGATTCAACTCCCCTCAGTCAACAAACACGTAGTTCTAAATGAATCGCCTGTTGCACAAACGAACTAGCCCTTATATTCACAGGCCTTGATACCAAATTCAGATTTTTTCTGGAGTGTGGGATGTTCATGGCCTCATAGATCTTTGTATATCAAATAGTGAACAAGAAATTAATCTAACATGCTGAAATTGGGCCTGGGCAGTCATTTTAAAATGTACAAAAAACTAAATTATTTTCATAAAGATTTTCTATTGATGCAGAACACTGTATTGAACAACTCTGATAGTGTTTTCTGCACTTCTGTTCTCTGAGTCTACAGCACGACCGCTTTGGTCCGATTTCTGAACATGACTCTTAACCGGTTCTTTTTTAGTCAGAATCATGCGAGACCAGTTTGGTTCAATTGTATAAAGAATGACTCTTATGAGCCGGTTCTTTTCAGTGAATCAAAAACATACAGTGCTATAGCCCGAATACCGAACGAATGACTCGTATGAGTCGGTTCTTTTTAGTGAATCAAATACATGCAGACTGAACAATGTAATCCGAACCTGAACTAATGACTCTTATGAAATGGTTCTTTTAGCGAATCAAATATACTTTTTTACCAGTCGGAGCTATAACTGAACTAATTTGACGCTTGACTGAACCTCAGATATTATTTTTGTCATATTCGAGTCGAATGAACCAATAACTGTCCCTGTTATGTTGTAGGCTACTTAAGGCTCGTGAGACTTCAACTGACTGAATGCCATGAGATAAGCACTTTAAGGTACACATTATGAGTCAGTGGGCCTATTTTATTAAAATAAATGAATGCTTAAAGAAATAGGTCACCACATTTTTGTTGAACACGTTCACTTATAAATACGAACAATTATAAGACTGCATTTAAGCCGCCCCTCAAAAGTCTATAGGACAAGTCGTCAATTCCTGAACTGAATTAAATGTATTGCTTGTTTGTAAGATCGGTGCTGATGAAATCTGAAATTATATCATCATTTGCTAATAGACTGCTGAGTGCAGTAAATGCAACGCGAATCGCAGTTTCTCCCGAAATATTTCTTCCTCAAGAGTACTAAAAGGATCATCAGTGGAACCGTTACGGAACCGAACCCATTACGTGCAATCGAATTCGCAACCAAAATCGTTCAGTTGTCCCTCCTATAGGCCTGGGACATGGGTGTCTTGTTTGTCTTTGCTCGCTCACTCAGATCTGTCATTATGTCCCGTTCGCACAGTGATACAATGCTCTTTGTACGCCTCACCGTTCGCAGACACTGATGGGGAAATTTCAGGCGAGACTTGGCAAACACCGGGCGCAAAGTACCAATCTGATTTCACATCACAGCTGCGCGAGCCGGAGATGCTGACATTTCACCCTCTTATCAGTTTAATTACTGTTGCCATGGCAGCGCAGTGCACGAAAAAGGCCAATACGATTTGCAGCTTGCAAAACGACTAAATGAAACCGTTAACGTGCTAGAAACGGTGATACGCGACGGCACATCACATTAAACGCTATTCTCAAGTGTCTAAGCAAACCAGGACAATTCACACGGGGGAAATGAGGAAAACGCGTCGCTTCGGTAAAATGCAGCTGTGTGAGGTTAGACCAAACTGCCGCTATACGCATAGAAACATCCCAACTACACATTTAAACATCACCCTCGCGTTCATAGGATGCAAAACTCAGCTCTTACCGAAACTTTTCTCCCTTTTCTGCATTGGTTGACCCGCGTCGGCTCCCAGAAACACCATTCAACAAGACGAGGCGCGAGCCAAAGATGCGCGTGAAGTGAGCAGCTGTACGCGCGCGAGGGTGCTTCGCTTTTGTTACAAGTAACAATTCGCAGGAAAAGAGTGAACACGACGAAAACACCAATCAACAGAACACGGGAGGAAGAAAGAAGGAAAGAGCGAGCCGCTATCGCTCAGCGCCACACGCTGTTAAGACTCCGTTTGTCACAACAGTGCTCGACTATGAAATTAGATCGAGCAGCAGCCGTGGCGAGGCAAGTGGCGGCGAACAAATGACAGCGGATGACAAAGGCATATGCTTTACCCCTTCGCGCGCGCTGTAATCTTATAATCCTATCGTGCCTCTTGCTATTCGCCTATTTCACTGCGCGTGCAGGAAGAGGCACCAAGTTGGATATATACAATAGACAACATACAGGAACTCGCATATACTAAAACGCAATCATTTTGTCAAGCACTTATACGAACTACATTAGTTCTGATTCATGGCGTGTTTTTAGAATATAAACAATAAATGCGGTTACCAACACCTTTCACAGTCTCTTTACTACGCTACTTGTAGCCTTGTTTTTAAATGCACAAACTTTAATGTAGGCTAAATATTGTGTGCTTGTTATTCTCATGCATACTATACATGCACATCCACATCTATTATATATGTTGCTGTCTTACTGTGATAAAACTGTCTTGCTATTGTTTGTAATTTATATGCATATAGCTTGAATGTTCGTTATGCGTTGCAATGAAGTTTCCTAAAGAAAGAACATCCCGTTTGTGTCCGTTGCTCTGTTGTGCACACACAAAAAAATTTCAGCACACCTGACTCCGCAGGATAATTTAATGTGAAATAATCTGAATCACATGCATTTATGATTTGATCCATTTACGTGAGGCACACATGCCTGAATTTTGTATTTGACACCAAAGACGAAGTAATTAGTCATAAAGAATTGGAGCAAGTCCGTTCGGAAAAGACAATTAAAGCACAACTCACCTTCTTGACCAAGTTATGCAGAAGGTTAACTTAGTGCACCCACTCCAACTCAATATTCCTCGGAGCAAAAGTTCACCAATCTGACATTGCACCGGGGATAATAGTGATCTTCAGGTTGAAAATAACGAGGTCCACATGGATCATCTACGAGTAGTAGTTCACACCAAAATCTACAGGTGTTCTCGCGCGAGCCGTCATGTATTGAGTATTCTGAGAAAGCTTACAACAACTTGCCCATCAGTGAGTGAGGAACGAGGAATAGTGAAGCCTAGCTTTATTATCTTCAAACCCAATCCCTCACCAGTGAGACAGTACACGAGAAGGAAAAGGTCATTCGGTTATTACCGACACCCGGAGTAACTGAGCGCGCGCTCGCTAACACAAACTTAATGCTCACCTCTCAAAGACGCGCGCGCAAACATGCTATGAGCTCTGTACTACACATTTAGACTCGCCTTCTCTCTCTCTCTTTATTTTAGCAGCTAGGCAACAACTTCTAGGTGCTACATAGTGTTTTATAGGCCTGATTCATAAAACACATACATTTATTTATGCATACATATGTCTGTCATTATGCACGTGCATCTTTTTGAATCGTAATTATATTAGTACTTCTGAATGCAGGTTAATACACTCTAAAAGATAAAGATTCCAGGTAGAACAAAAACGGCTTTCACATCCTGATGCCCTATATAACAACCTTTTACAAATAACTTTTGATCATGTTTATTTATAAAGCCATTAATATAATGACGTTTTAAAAGAGTAAGAAGCAAGTATGCTGATATGAAGAACTTAGGCTATAATTTATTATCAAAAACTTTTTTTATCTCCCCCCAAAAAAAGCTTATAAATGACTTTTAAAGAATCCTATAAAACAAAAATGGGAAAAAGCTCTTTGCTGATCATAAGGTGCTGCAATAAATCACTAAGGAACATTTCATTTAAAGAGTGTAAGAAAACGCAGGCTACATTACAGTATATGAATAAGTACAGCACCTGTGAGGACATCAGGTGCACATCAGTTTTTTAATCGAGGAATATTTTGGTCTCATATTAAATCAACGTCTAATTTATTCAGTATTTAAGTGGTTAATTTAGTAATGCTTCATAGGCCATGTTGGTTAAGACCAAACTACTCAGTGCAGCCTTTGCTGACTTAGAAAAGCAATTATATAATCTAAAACAGTGTTTTGATATTAATTTGGCTTAATCAGAAAACCAAAAATGTGATTCTTTTTTTAACTCATATTACACTGGATATCCTTTAGCATTAGCTGTATTGTTAGTCACTTAAAAACAATAATGTAGGTGTAAGATAAACTCACCAAGTAGTGTACATTATGCGACATTACGCACTATTTTGTTTTATACCTAAATCTTTCCGGGTAATCCCTGAAACCTGAAAGTGCCTTTGGTGTCCGTGTACCTCTAGTAGGGATTCACTGATCTAAGAGGCTAATTCTTTTAGGCTTCAACATGCTGATCATTCACAGAAAATTAAAACATAACAATAAAACTGTCTCCTCGACTGTGTCATCTGTAAACACACATTTAAAATACCCCTTTTAAGTAAAAAAAAAAAAAGAAAGCTGATGATGCTTTTGCATAAACCTACAATATCTAGCACATTGTGTGTGATCTTGTGTCTTAAATCATTATGGTTATTGGTTCGTCATCAGACGTTTAGGAATAAATCAGGATGTATTACCCCAGGCCACACAATGATCATTTTCCATTATTGATCATAAACTTTCATGCTTTATGTATGAGATCACTGTGCACCTGCAAAATCAAAGTACATGAAGATCCTGATAAAAAATGTAACTGTGCATGTGTGTTTGTGTGTGAGAGAGAGAGTAATACATTTCAATGTTTCACAGTTTTTTTCTCAGTCTGTGTTTCTAAAGCTATTCCTCGCCTATTGTTTACACCTGTTCACTCTAATTAGCACTGCTTGATGCCCATGTTGCCGAGGTAGGATGAATCACAGGCCTTCAGTGCCACCTATCCTCCCTCCCCACACACAGAGAGAAAAGGAAACATAATCACACATGCACTGTAGAGTTTATTTTCTGTCATGGCCCAAAAGAAGAGACTAAACCGAAAATGTGGAGATGGATAACTGTTGGTAACAAAGTTGGTAAGATTATGGTCCCATGCCAATCATCTCTGCATAAAAATACTGCAGTAATGAGATGGGTCATAAAATGCTCCTCGCTACCATTATGAGTGATGAGATGCATTAAAGCTGACAGGGTATTACCTGCCAGTAATTAGGTTTTGTCATGGATTGAATTATTTCAAAGCGGGCTATCTTGGTAATCATGCAATTTGCGGGGGAGATGCTTTAAGCTGAGTAAAAGGGAGCGGGAGAGAGAGAGCGTGTGTGTGTGTGTGTGTGTAGGGGACGCTGTAACCCCTTCTTCCTCTTTCCCCCCGCCACCACTTCATCGGGCGCATTATCGTGTCAATTATTCACCGAAGATATCTGAATTATTGGGGGTGATGAGCTAGAGAGTGCCATCAACGGATAGTGCCGCGCGAGGTGAACTCAGCCTTCCGTCACGTTGTGTGACGCTCGCGCGAATCAGTCCAGCACGCAGCCCGCATGACGGGAAGCACGCGCAGTCTTGGCGAACGGACGTCGTTAAAATGAAGAGCTGCTTATTATTTCGCCTCACTCTCTCTCTTTCTCACAGTCACTCACTACCACTCCCCCTCTCCTTTTCACACACACAGACACACACAGAATGTCATGTCAGCAAAGCGAGGGATATCCGACAGACGTTTCGACGACCCCTCTTCATCCGAGCGAAAGGAATGGAGGTTCGTTTTTGAGGTGGAAATGAAAGCAGGAGTTTAATTACCGGGGTTCACAAGAGGAGAAATCTTTTTTTGGAGAGGATTGGAGTAAAAAATGTATTTCCTGGTACTCGTACTCTGGTTTAAGCCTCCTTTGAGCATCTCCAGAAACCATTCATTTCACGGAAGCTTCAACTTAATCCCAGTTTAAACCGCTACTAGTAACGTACAGAGAATCTAATGCTCTCTCGCACCCACCACAGCCACTCACATTGTAACAACCGACTCTTAACTCTTCCCTTCCTTATTTAGGAGAGAAAACGTCAAAGTACTTGGCAATTATCCAGAGATCCTTTATCCTAACAACTTCAATGAGAACAAAAGATCATCACCAGTTAGTTCCGGTTTAGGGTCAAATTAAAACACTGCACGAAAACATCGTTCCCAAGCTTCTTAATGAGGCTGCAGAGCAGAATATGTTTGAGGAGGGGGAAAAAATCTGATTGAAAGATACTGTACCGATGAAAAGTTGCAGATTAAGACGAGATGATAGCTCAAATATAGCCGGTTCCCTTGTCAAGTTCCAGGCAAGCGGGTTAAAAACACGCAGCCCGCCTCTGTGCAACTCCTCCTCGCTCCCGCTCTAAAAAGATTCCCCTCCTTCTCCCCACGATGGCTGTTTCTTTGCTCGCGGTCTCGTTCCCTCCCTGGCAGCAAAGCAAAATAGACCTGAGCCGGCCCGCACGTCTCCTTGCCTATTTAAGCACCTTCACCAGGTCCCTAGTTAGCAGCACACTCCAGCTCATCCAAGAAGCTGACAAGCACCGTTAGGGAAGGCAGCGCATGTTGCTCTAATGGACCTCATTAAGTTCTACTTACAGATGTTCTCTTAACATAATTGATCTGCAGCGAGTTGAGAGGACGGCAACCTATTCCCTAGCCCCCAATTATGGCCCGGTAATTAGATCCCCAACCTCCAGTTCTCCACATTCACCCTTCTAACATTCCGAAATATCAAAGTATCTCTTTCTCTCAAAGCAAACCCTCCTGCCTCCCCCACCTAACCTTCGTGTCTCCACCTCCTTTGCTCCCTCCCCTCCCTAAGACTCCATTCCTCTGACAGTATTGACAGTCAGATCTGCTAACCTTTGTAGTGAAGCCAGACTTAGTAGTGCACACACTCCAATTGACAGAGCTCAGTCTAGCTTTTTTCCCTTTCGTTTTCTTTTTTTTGCGCTCTCTCTCTCTGGTTCTCCTTTTCTCTTCCTGCTGAAATACACAGGGAAAGAGTGAAGTATGGAGAGTGAGACACATTGGGGGGGGGGGGGGGACAGATGGATAAAAACGTTTAAACGTTTATCAAAAAGTTTGCACTTTTTGATAAAAGATTGTAATGATAATATCTGTCAGGGGAGGATCTCTTTTTTCCACAGTGCCTTTTTATCTTTAATAATTCCTCTAATGGTGAACGTGAGTGCAGGAGGGAAAGGCAGGTGGTGTGAATGGTGAGCAGAGATGGTGCAGAATTTATGATGCCATTCAGAGCCACTCCCTCCACCCGCTTAAGTATCCACCGTGCTAAAACACAGAGCACTTTAGGGAAATGTGAATGTCACGCTTACACACTTAAAGGGTTAGTTCACCGAAAAATGAAAATTATGTCATTAATGACTCACCCTCATGTCGTTCCAAACCCGTAAGACCTCCGTTCATCTTCGGAACACAGTTTAAGATATTTTAGATTTAGTCCGAGAGCTTTCTGTCCCTCCATTGAAAACGTATGTACGGTATACTGTCCATGTCCAGAAAGGTAATAAAAAACTGAGTCAATCTTTTGTTCGTTATCTGGCTCGGCTCGGTGTTCATCTTCAGTTCTCTCTTCACAGACTGTGTACTGTTTGAGTAAATTAATTACTCTGGGATATTGGTTTGTTTTAACTCAGAGGGAGTGTCAGCCACGTGAACCATTTCAAACAATTCCGTTTGATGTGGTGAACTGGTTCAAGAATATCCTGTTATATCGAGTGATTCGTTCGCGAACCGGATATCACGAAACTGCTTTGTTTTGAACGCACTCACAACAGACCCAGAAGAGAAGACAATGCTGAATAAGTCATAGTTTTTGCTATTTTTGGACCAAAATGTATTTTCGATGCTTTAAAAAATTCTAACTGACCCTCTGATGTCACATGGACTACTTTGATGATGTTTTTCTTACCTTTCTGGACATGGACAGTATGTACACACAACTTTAATGGAGGGACTGAGAGCTCTCGGACTAAATCTAAAATATCTTAAACTGTGTTCCGAAGATGAACGGAGGTCTTAGTTTGGAACGACATGAGGGTGAGTCATTAATGACATAATTTTCATTTTTGGGTGAACTATCCCTTTAAAAGACACGACGGTTTCGTCACACAGGAAGCTGGGGTGGGTGCGCTTGGTGCCAATCATTGGCATACATTTTTCTAGTTCATGCACAGTTTGTGGTGTAAACGTGACGCGAGTGTGTAGGCAGCGGTGCTTTGCAATAACACAAAATATGACTATTTGTGATTTTTTTTTTTTTTTTTTTTTTTCTTTGGAAGTCTTACAGGTGTTCAATTAAAATTCAAATAGGTCCAGTCTGTAAATTTCCTTCCTTTACTGTTTCAAGAGCCTATATGATGTATACGCAATGTGCCTTTTATTAGCAGGAATGATTCAGTGAATTAATTGATTATAGGGAGTATTCATTGTGATATTAGACTTAAAGTTCAGTCACATTAGCAGAATTTCTGCAAAATTCCATTGTCAATAGTAGCTACTCAGAGGTCACTTCCAAACCAGATAACTTTATATTGGAAAACACAGCAAATGTGCCTGTTAAAAGTTAAACAAACAGTAACAGAATTGAAATAAAACATTTGATTTTGATCAGATAGAACCAATCAGGGTTTTATTAGGCATCACCTGCAGTCATCATATAGCATGTGTCAGTGTCCAGTTTCCTTGCCATGTACCGTTTTATATCTTTCTTTAACGAGCCGTTGCCCTGTTGAGATTCACGAGTGTCCTTTTATATTCATCCATTCATCTCATCCCATCATCTTTTTCTGACGCTTTTCAAAATCTCACTAAGTTACCCACACTATACTTCCACAATCTAGTAAGAACCCCCTGACTCTGGTAGAGTCACACTCAATCTAATACCACATACTATCCTAGAGTTCTCTTCTCCCAGTGGACACAAAGGGACACATGTGACACTAATGACCACAAGAGTCTCTCCTTAAAGAGACACCCAATAATTGCTTCAGGTAGGTGACCCTCAACAGGGTCAAAGGATGCCTAGTTTTAATGACAACTTTTATACTCCCAACCTTGCTCTCTCTGCCCTGTAGACCAATTTTAGTTTTTGGCCAAGAGAAAACTAGAGCGAATAATGAAGTCTCCTCTGCAAAGTCTGGAGAATCACCTTTAGTAATGGGCCTGAGGGGACACCTTTAAAGTTGAAGAACACCCAGACCACTATATACTGGCTTATCGTATTGTCGCAATGGGAATCTAAAGAGATTATTTAATTCAACCAGCAAATAATATGTTAAGGCCAGTCTGAGAGCTATTATATGCAAGTGCAATGTAACGCCATGTCAGAAGGAGGGCATTCCTTGACTGGCTGAAGGCTGGTTGTAAGTAGGTAGGTCTGCAGTAAGGTTAGATCATTTGAATGTGCGACTACTTTTCGCATTCAGGATGATTTTAAGGATGTTGAATTTCTATTGCTCATGTCTTCCTTTCTGATTTGGGATGTTTGTATTTTAATAGTCATTATGTTTAGAATAAACTGCTGCTTTTTTGAAGACAATAGAGACCTTTACAGATTATGCTTTGGTTATTTTGTATGGATCCAAGTAACATATTACATTAAATATTTGATGTGATTAAATATTTATTACAATTAATGTTTTGTTGTGATTTGACACTTGAGCCTCTACGTCATGTTAAGTTTTATGCTTTCCATTTCAGTCCAGTTCCATTTCCATTACAATGGAGCCTATGCTGTCAATAAACTAGTCAATACTTTTTGAGTGTTAGGCGAAACACAGCCACATGTTTTCAAAACCACAAGATGACGAGCCTTTAAATAATATTTCTACAATCCTTTAATGATAACCTAGAGCAATACTGGTACCTGCTACATAATATCTATTGATTCTATCCAGCATGATTTCCTTGAGTAGCTCGCTTGAAATGACTTGTGTGTTTGGAACTAAGCATTTCAAACAGACTGCTGTATACCTCTGCGGCAATCAATCAGCCTTAATCCAAAACCAATTTACTCCGCCTGAAGAGGAAAATATCTTTTAATCTCTTGCCGACAATCCCTGATTGCAGTGCTGAGCATCAGTTGACAGTAAAATGGAAGCTCGCTTGTGATGAAGCCTCTAGTTTATGTACTACACAAAACAGTCTTGACTTGTTGTATACACACTATAGACAAGGAGATGCTGTAAATCGCAGTATAATTGTCTTTGGAGTTCGTTCTGCTCAGAAGCAGTGCAGTTATTGCTGCATATGTGTTTTTTAATTAATATTATAATATTTTTTTCAATTCAGTTCAAGGTTTATCTTTGAAAGCTCACATAATATATTATCTCGAGCACAACAACTAGTGCAAATTAAACAAGAATAAGAACAATTCTAACTACACACTCCAATAATAATTTAAAAAAATTATGAACTGCAACTATTAATCCACTTTGGGCGTCCGTTTTGTCACTGGCGTAAATTTAAATAGCACTCTCTTAAATATTAATATCAACTATCTGTCATGCATAAAGATCATGTCTTCAATCTCATTATCTATTGCAAGAGTAGATGGATTTATATTTTATTTTTAAATCCAATTGAAAGGTAAAAAAATTCACCCCAACTCTCGAGGGCACTGAACCTCACGTTTTATTTATTGTCATTAATTGATGGAAAACTGTCAAATCTTCATGTATACTGAACATGGCAACAAGTAGTTTGTATTCATAATGAAAATGATTGTTTAAAATACAGTGCAATCTGTCCCCTTTTGACCCATCAAAAGTGTCTTAATCATGTCTGCTTTGTCTTGATTGCAAATAAAAGGAGTCAAAATATGCAAGCAACTTTGTCTCTCTGACAAATGACTCCAGAGGCACAGGAACAAAACCAGACATCTCATTGTAAAGTTTTGGCACTGCTGATGCGGTTTTGGGGGCTGGGGGGGTTGATCTCAGAGTCTGTCAGCCAGTTAGATGAGACTCTGATATTCATCTGTGTGTATATCTGGGAACGCTAATTGGCAAGATGAAGCGATGATTGATGTCACTGATGTTCTCCTGCACTCTTGCTGCAATTTTCCCACCCACATGCGTCAGTCAGTGTAATGACATGGTGTTGCTACTGTACAAGTTGCCCTTTTACACTGATCTGAGATCAGTGCTGTGCCATTTCTTAAAATAATTAAGCCTGTGATTCAAGTAGAGGGAGCTAAACCTTGATCAGCACATGAGAGGCAACGACATGATGGCCCATCCTCCATCTGCTTTGACGTTGTAAAGTCTCTCACTTTATTTGAAACATTGAAGGACATCACCTCTCTGTTCAGTGCCATTAGCCTCTAGCTCATTCTCTTCCCCAATGCTAATTGACTCAAAAACACACAAGGTGAGGTCCCTGGGATGAACTAAAAGCGTGCGCAGACAGCCTCACAATGGCCTCATTATAAAAAAATGAGATGTAATATTGTGCGGTAAGTGTTCCAGTTCTTGTTGGCCCTGGGAAGGGAAGAATTTGCACTTTGGTGAGCTTTTCAAAACATACTTAGCATGCAATAATTTTTTTGTACGTCAATAGGTGGCATTTCTAAGCACCTACACCTCTGTTGTTTGAATGAGGAGCGTTAACCTTCACCTTCAGCAAGGGCTGCGAATTTGGCAGGTTCCAAAACTCATAGACCTAAAACATAAGAGAAATAGTCAAAGCAATATGCTTACTTCCATGCTATTGAGTGCTCTCAAGGTAAGTCTATGTAAGTAGGATTGAAAGGAAAATCAGCTGAAGTGGCTTTTAGATGTCATTATTTGACTAATATTTTGGACCCTGATTGTGAATCTCTCTGATACAGCCTTGACTAACTTTGCAACCTTTTTTCTAGTATGTAAGTTGGAGGGATAAAAAAAGAATTTAAAGACCATTGCCTCCTCTTTTCTATGATCGATCCTTGGAGAACAACTTTCCAGAATACAAGGGAGGGGGCCGGTGGCTGAGCTGGATTCGACAGCTAATTAAGTTAGCTAATCGCCACATTTCACAGTGGCTAAATCAACTGTCACGCTTTACGATCCACTCGACGGCTTCTGCACAAGCATGTGACATCATAAAACTGCGCCAATTATCCACTCCACTGTTCCGAGTCAAGTCCTGCTTGTGAATAGGTTTACTTCCCCTTAACACATTATGCAGAGGCGCTGCGCCATAAGGCCATGGGAGGTGAGAAAAGTGATATAATCTGCTACACACCTGCCTACAGAAAATGCATCATCATATTAAGTACATGCTAATCATATACAGCCATGCTTTACCTTAATGAGTGGTTTAGCTTCTCCAACAGCCCTTGAACTCATTACCTGAAAGATTAGCTTTGAGTAGAGACATACCCTGGAGGAAATGTGCAAGATCTTTTTTTTTCTTGGTCCTATGACTTCCCAAATATGAAGGCACCCTTTTAAGGTGTGGGGGGGGGGGGGCTTTCTATAATGTAATTATTGGTTTGATTAAATGGGCAAATACTGTTGAATATGGACCCATGGACTCTCTGGAACCCTTCATGGCTCTCATTGGGGCCCTCCAAGTTTGAAACCCCCTAAGATAAAGGAAGCTATCAGCTAGTTTGTTTCTATCACATACAGTCCCTAGTACGGAAGCAAGACAATATTCGAAACATCTGGCAGACTTGGGCATTCATTCATTTTTTTTTTTTACATTTGGTTTCTCATGTCACAGCCCCTGTGTGCTTGATGGGAATGTGTTCTGGCATAAAGCTGCAAATTAGGTGTGTAGTTCAAGCTTCTTTTGGTGGTTCAAAGCCAACCAGGATTGAGGCTTTTTCCATGATTCATATGGTAAACATCGACGAAAAAGGGACTGATGTACAAGCAAACTGAGAATCTTTACATCTCACTCCTGTCTCTTCGTCTCCCTCTCTTTCTCTCGCACACACTTTCCCTTTCTCCTTTTTTATTTCTAACCATGTTTTTGGGGCAGCTGTGGCCTAATGGTTAGAGACTAGTTACCTGAAGGTAGCTGATTCAAGTCTCGGAGCTGGCAGGAGTTGTAGGTGGGAGGGAGTAAATGAACAGCGCTCTCTTCCACCCTCAATACCAATGGCTGAAGTGCCCTTGAGTAAGGCACTGAACCCCTGGGTCCTGGATCTTTAGCTGCCCACTGCTCCGGGTGTGTGTTCACGGTATGTTCACTTCTCACTGCTGTGTGTGTGTGTGCACTTGGATGGGTTAAATGCAGAGCACCAATTCAGAGTATGGGTTACCATACTTAGCAAATGTCACGACTTTCACTTTCTTTCACTTGTGTAGGAGCTCATTCATGTTTTAATTGGCTGCTCTCTTTGCATGTCAGGGTACCTGGTGGAATAGTGACTAATCCTCCAGCGACTATCAGACCGGATGCCATTCTTGGTAGGAGATGAAAAGGTGTTTCAGACATCCTATTTTCACAGTATCTTCACAATAGCCCAATCTATGGTGCACTTTCTTCAAACGTGCTGAATTATCACATGTAAAACAACTGGGATGAATATATATCTATGGCTATGTCAGGAAATTTGAAGGACAGATGTACAGAAAGAAACACAAAAATTATGATTGAATGTAGAGAGACTGTATAGCTCCGGCAGTTCAAGGCCCATTATTTTCCAATATGAGGCTGTCTTTATTTGCAGGGACTCTTTCGCCATGATAAAAGCAATATTGAAAATGGAAGGGGATGCGCAACTGAGCTGAAGCATTGGGCCTACCAAATTGAAGGCAGGAGACAGAGGCCTATGAGCCGGCGTCTCATCAAATGGCTCATGAGGCCTTACTTTTTTTTTTTTTTTTTACTAAAGCGATTTGCGCATCCTCTGTGTGGAGAATAACACCACCCTGGCTAAGCCCTGACGAGTGCTTATAAGAGAAAACTGTTTGGGAGTGATTTCCCATCTGGATTCAGCTCGGATAAGCAGTTTTAAATTGCAGTAGGACTTATACCATTGACTACATTACTGAGTCCGCCAGGCCACGATATTGCATCACTTGCTCATTGTCTGATCTCAGAATACAGCTAAGGTTAAAAAAGAAAATAAGGCTGGCAAGAAGCGGATGTACCCGTTTCAAAAGAATACAAAGTATGTCACAAACTCGCAGTTCTTGCCGGTGAGGTTAGCGCAAATTGCCGAGGTTGTCTATATTTGGTTGATTGAAACATTCAATAAAAGAGGCGTAATCATAAAAGATTCGATTGTTCTTTTTACTTTGGGAATGTCATGTATTGAAGCCACTGCAATGTTCATACGGCTCTTGCTTCTTTCATATCCTAGCAAAGTGAGTGATATTCTCAAATGCACCCCGGTCATAAGGGAGGGAGAAGGAGAGGCTTATTTGTGCAGCTAGGGACTAAGTGTTCTTTCTGGCAGTTTTTTTAAAAGTCGAAAGTCGATCTGTTGAGATTCTGAATGTGTTGCAAAAAAAAAAAGGACATGAGTTTTTGATTCACTTCTGAATCATAGTGCCATGCAATTCTTTTGTTGTTGTCTGTTATGCCCTAATAATTTTGGATTTTAGGAGATTCTATCAGGACATTGTATTTCACTGAATTACCCTGGGTGTTTAGCCAACTCCATTGTTAAAGCATGTGTTCAAGCATCTTTTTTTTAAGAGGACAGATATATAAATGTTAACAATGTTTAGATGGTATCGATTAGGTTCTACACACTAGAGTAAATATATTAATTTTTTATAAAAATATTTTTTTATGTATATGTGTATACATATATATCTATCTATCTATATATATATATATATATATATATATATATATCTATATGTATATATATATGTATATGTATGTATATGTGTGTGTGTGTGTGTGTATGTATGTACAGTATGTATGTATGTATGTATATGTGTGTGTGTATATATATATATATATATATATATGTATATGTTATAAAGTATTTTATATTTACTTTATTTTTAGAAATATTTTTTACATATTTAAATTGAATTAAACTGTATTATACAGACATCTAGATTACATAATTTTTTTACATAATGTTATTTAATATATGTAATAACAGATTTAGATTGTGAATTATTCATGCTGTTTTTGTTGGATTTATAGGTAGTACAATAATTACGATTATTTGTTTAAATATATTTGATAAAGGAATATAAATTCTTGTGTATTTTGTGTATTTTTAAAAAAAATAAATAAATAAAGAGTATTTGCTCTCTAGAATACTATTTTTTATTTAATATTTTAGCTCCTCAAAACAGTAGCATAAATAATATACTAAAAGGTATGTGAGAGCTATCCATCACCCCCACCCCAAAGTGTGTAAACATAACTAGAGTCAGAACTGGGCAAAGACTTATTCCATAGTGGGACGTCCAACATATTAATATCTTTTTGCAGTAGAAGACATATGATCGGTATCTTTGAGTTCTTCAATCTCCATTTTGATGTGAAGGCCTGGCCCACTGTAAAGGCAATGCTGCTTCCTTTTCGAGATTTTTTTTTCTCACTATTGCAACATTCTGTTAAAAACTGATTGGTTCAAACCTGCGCTCGTGAATACTGAAAACCACTACCTTGAGTTGACATCAGAGTACATTGAGCACTTGTTTGCGGGTCTCCAGTCTGCCTCCCTTAAATGAATTCCTTCCTCCTACTCCAGTTCCTTGTGTCCTTCAGTCAAATGCATTCTCCTCCAAACATGGCATAATCTTCCCATTTGTGAGGGCAATGCACAACTCCAAGAAGGAGTCGCCTCTAAATAATTGCTTCAAATAAATGAGCTCTTAAAGGTCCATTAGCCCAGCTTCTTCCTCAGCTAATAGCGTTTAGTGATATCAAAGATTGCTGGAAGGGACCTTGCCACAGAACAGATGGGGCCATCCTCTCCTAGCTGTAAATGAGTATTCTGAATGGATCCCAGGCCTTCATTATTACCTGGGCCTCCTGATGAAAAGGAATCTAAACCTCTCCGATTATGTCACGCTTCACAAAAAAGTATATGCCCTTCACATGGTTCAGTCAGTCATTTTAGTGCATTTAGGTGTAATTGCATGCACAAGTGGTGGGAGAGGGAGGGACTTGAGCTGTTTCTAAGAGACCACAGGTGCAAAAAAAAAAAAATATATAGATATATATTCTACCATCATACTTAAAAAGGTACATTTACTTTTACATATACATTTAATGTATATTTATACCATAAATAAAATAATTATTTATATAATTTAATTTACATAATTTTTTTATATATATTTACATAAGTCATGTAATGGGACAATGTTTAATGTGTGAAGAAATTGTTCTTTCATTGTCTCTTTAATGAATACACTTGATACACTTGAATGATATTTTCATGAATCAGACTGATTATGTTCTTGATTTCAACTCACTGATTCATGATTTGGTCACAGCACTCCATAGCCCACTGGAGTTGAAGATTATCAGTGAACAATTACTTAAATTTTGTCTTACACACAAATAAGACTTAAGAAGATGACTTTTAGATTCCCTTTATTTGTCCTTTTCATTTCAACTGCATGTAAATAAGCAACCTGTACAAAATTTCTTCATTTGTGCTTTAGAAAAAATGTCTTGGAAGGTCTAGAAAGACAAATATGAGTTACTGACAAAACTTTCATTTTTGAGTGAGCTATACCTTTAACAATTTTATAAATGTATTTACACCGAATAGAAATAAAATACAGACTATAAGGCAGAACCCTAAAAAAGTCATTCCTTTCCTGAGAAGATGTAATTTATTTCACCTCGGACAGATTTAGATCACTTTAGAACCGAAGTAGGTGGGGAAAAAAACCCTCTTTTTGAGGGAATACATTTTTCATTTGCCACATTTGTGTTACATTTATAAATGCTACAGCGTCGTTAGCATGTTCAAGCAGTTGTCAGACTGGTAGAACATCACTCAGCCTCTCAAGTGACCAATAAATTCCTCTGGGCATCTTCTCCCTAATCACAATTTAATCTGTTAGCTGCCTCCTCCTCCTCCTCCCTCTTAGGTGAGTTATGTTTTTTAGGGGGGGTGGTGTATTGGTCTCCAGGAGTCAACACCCACTTTACCTTCCAGTAACCAATCTGGTAGTGATCTAAATATCCTGAGGCGTTCTGTCATCTTCAGCTCAGTGCTCCTGTAGTAATGGCACATTAATTTGGGCCCAAAATATTTCATAACATGTCCTCAGACAGATACCAAGCAGCAGTTTGTTGGCAACAGGGCAGAAATGCATTGGAATGAGAGATGTGGTGTGTGAGAGAGAGACATATATAAAATTTGCTTTTAATGAGAAAAAGCAAAAAAGCATTTCAAGAGAGCATCACAAGAGAGCAGAAGTGGGATGACAGCAGTGTGTGTGGCTGCAAAAGTGTGTGTGTGTGTGGTGATGGGAGGGGTAATGATTTTTGAGAATTTCCCAGGGTGTAGTTAGAGAGGCAACAGAAGGCGGCCCTGGCAGAGTTCTCGCCTTCGATTATGTATACTCTTTTATTCGATCATTGCATCTCTCTGCGCCTGACATTTGGTCAATAGTGCAATCTTCTAGTGATCAGAAAACGGCAGTCAGCCCACCGCGCAGAATTCCATTAGTTTTGCTTTCAGTGGATGCACTTGAACAAGATAACTGGATATAACCACACATGGACTGATTCTGTTCTCACACTGATTGAATAGCAAACAGCATATAAACCAGATATTTTAACTGTTCCTTCTTAGGGGCCGTTCACATATCGCGCCTAAAAACGCATGGAAAACGCTAGGCGCGCTGCTTTTTCCTTCTTTCCAAAGCGCTTGGGCAGTTGCGCCCCTGAGGCATCTGCCTTTGCTAAGCAACCATGATGTGCTCTCTCCATGAAGACGCGGAAATTTCAGCAAAGGATAAATGGATTTGCAGCTCTAAAAATCGCTTGCAGTAGCTCTGCTACTAAATTTATTTCAAAATTGCAATCCATATACAACTATGATCAGCTGTTCCTTCATCTTGGCTGAGCTTTCAACGTTGTTACAGGAAAGGATGAAGCTGATTGGTTAGTTCTTGTCACATGACCCGCGGTGCACTTGCGGCATTCTGAAAAGTTTAAATGTTTTTAACCAGGCGGCAAGGAAGTCGACCGGAAGTTGAAGTTGGCCGGGTGCCGCCATCTTGTAGCAGAACTTCACTTGCGTTAGCATTCCCATTGACTCCCATTCATTTTGGTGTCACTTTGACAGCGAATAACTTTACATATGAGGCGTTTAAAGACTCCGTTTGTCCATTATTTATTTCTAAAGATACACGACTATCTACAGTATAAAGGGCTCCATTACCTTCTATGTTACATTATGGCCCCGTAGAAACAGTTTTTGTAAAAATAGGCTAACGATTGCATCATAACCACGCGACTCTCTGTCGCATTACCGTACAGACAGGAGGAGAAGCTCGCAGGCAATTAACTTAATATGGCGTACTGGCATTACATTTTAAAATACTATACAAAATAATTAATCAGAATACTTACTCCTGCTCACTCATGCCAAAGAACTCCCCGCTCAAGCTCACCGTCTCTGCAAGATTAACGTCAATGTTCTTGAAACTGGAAATTATATACAGAGAGCAAATAGACGTGTACAAAAGGTTACACAGGACAAAAACTTTAACAAAGAGCCCTAACAAAAACCTAAAATGAGAGACACAATCATGTCGCTAAATAAGCTCCGATGGCATTTAAAGGACAGATTAAGGTCTTTTAATGTAAAAGCAGCCCATGGTGGAGGGTTTTGTAAAGATTCAATACATCCTTTCCTGTTCAGTCACTATGACAGCCTTGATTCAAATGAGGCCACCTCACGCACAAAGCAGCGAAAATAGAGGTGAAAGTAGTTTTCAGTTACGACATATGTCAGTAGGATGGAGGTCATGTTTTAACCATCATTTATTGAGCCTCTGTGTAGCAGCTTACAAAACCATTCCTCAATGCATCTGTGAGAGTTTTTGTTGCTTTGCTATTAGTGGCTCCCATACTGCGCCTTTGACCTGCTGAATAGAATTCAGATATACGCTACACATTCGATGACAGTGGAGGTTTGCAGGGAGTTAGTGATTATTTTTGACATTTTTAATAATTGACTGCCGTCGGGCCCTCAATCTCTCTCTTCTCCGCGTCGCTCTGGCCAGTGCTCAGGAGACGGCCAATGAGTTTCAACAGATTGCCACTGTATGAATATTTCAAGAAAACACCATGAATAAATTAATGGCCCACAGCTACTGTACATGCCTTGCGAACTTGGACAACAGAAATGTTCTGTGATGTAACAATGTTCTCTAGGACTGTCCTGGACATGAATTACTGAAATTAGAATGAGACCACCGGCATCATATTAAGGTTGTGTATTCTGCCCCTGCGATTCTATAAAACATCGTAATTTTATTTAAATAATATATTTTGTATTGCATTCGATCTTTCTATATTCCGTCCTATACGTTTTAAATAAAATACTGAGCATATACTACATTTTAAAAGATGATATATCAGTTTGCATAGAACTTTCAGCGCCATAAATTTGCAGATAATGTTTATGCTCAAACATCAACATTACACACTAAATAACGCTAAAAACGTGAAATCACAATCAACCACCCCTTTAAGTATAATGTAATCTTCAAATTCAAAAAGTTTTCACCCCCTGGCTCTTAATGCATCGTGTTTCCTTCTGGAGCATCAGTGAATGTTGGAACCTTTTTTAATAGTTGCGTTTGAGTCCCTCAGTTGCCCTCAGCATCAAAAGATGGATCTTAAAATCATACAGTCACTGCTGGAAAGGGTTCAAATATGCAAAAGATGCTAAAGAAATGACAAAAAAATACTAAAATTGACAGATATACAGTACAGACCAAAAGTTTGGACACACCTTCTCATTCAAAGAGTTTTCTTTATTTTCATGACTATGAAAATTGTAGAGTCACACTGAAGGCATCAAGGGCTATTTGATCAAGAAGGAGAGTGATGGGGTGCTGCGCCAGATGACCTGGCCTCCACAGTCACCGGACCTGAACCCAATCGAGATGGTTTAGGGGTGAGCTGGACCGCAGACAGAAGGCAAAAGGGACAACAAGTGCTAAGCATCTCTCGGGGAACTCTTTCAAGACTGTTGGAAGACCATTTCAGGTGACTACCTCTTGAAGCTCATCAAGAGAACGCCAAGAGTGTGCAAAGCAGTAATCAAAGCAAAAGGTGGCTACTTTGAAGAACCTAGAATATAACCCATTTTCAGTTGTTTCACACTTTTTTGTTATGTATATAATTCCATATATAATTCCACATGTGTTAATTCATAGTTTTGATGCCTTCAGTGTGAATCTACAATTTTCATAGTCATGAAAATAAAGAAAACTCTCTGAATGAGAAGGTGTGTCCAAACTTTTGGTCTGTACTGTATATTGGTAGAAAGTATATTTATGTAAATTTGTTTTGAAAATACATGTATGGGTTCCTAGCAATTTCTAAGTTAAAACTGCTTCTACCTTATATATTTTTGGTGCTTTTATCAGGTATTTTGTCATTTTCTGGTCTCCATTTACTTTCATTGTACGGATGACAGAAGTCATTCAGAAGAAACAAAATAATAATAGGGTGAGTTACTGATGTCAGAATTGTCATTTTTGGATAAACTATCCCTGTAACATTTACACCTGCTATGTTTGACTTTTAAATGAATGATACCAGGTTTGTCTCCACTAGAAACCCAAAACAAATTTCAGCAGGGCACGAGACATGGCCATGCACCATGACTCTGAATTAACTGGCATTCACTGGGTACACAGAACATACATGCCTAATACTTTATCTTCTAGTTCTCCCTCAAGAGGTTTAACCTTTACATTTTAAGCTTACGGTGTCATTCACAGGCACATGCACACATAAAAATACATTGGCTATCTCATCCAATCAGGTTTCCTTCTACCTCGACTTGCACTGCTGGCAAGTTCGATGACCTCTCGGGTTAAAATTTGACAGGGTAGAAGAATATTGTGAGCAGTTCCTACGAATACTATTTGTTTCGTTGGTTTGTGCCTCATCTACCGATAATTTGCTGCTCACAGATAAGAATAAACGTGTTAATCTACTGTATAATCATAGTCCCTCTAGGAGGCCTGCAGGGAAATATAAGTCCTAGTTACAATAAGAGAACCGCTGACACCCGGATTCTTTTATCATCTCATTTCAAAGTTGTGGAAACTTAACTTTATGTCAAACAAAGACTGAGCATGAGTCAGATTCGGGCTTCATAATAGAAGCGCACTGCTACCTATGAAAACAAACCTAGCTTTGATGGTTCACTAAGGCCCTTGTGCATTATCATTCATATTAAACTATAACCCAGTGGCACTTATTTTTTCTGACACAATATCGCCAGTCAATCAATAATGCATCCCAGAGTTCAATTCGAGATGGATGGATATGCTTTATTCTGCACATTATATTGCAGGCAATCTAACAGTGCATGCAGTCGTTGGTGGAGATAGAATTACCAACCACTGATCAGATGCTAAAGAGTGAGCGGCATCTGTTTGTATGCATGGAAGATGGCTTAATATTACAGAGAACATTAATGGAAGAGGAAAGGTAAGCAAATATTTAGCAAGATTCCTGCTATCAGGCAGTTAAACAATTTCCGAACAGCCCGCATGTCAGTAATGCGACTGCCCTCAGCAGTTAGGAAAGTTCTGCTTTATTGCCGATTTACATAGAAATTGCCTTATTTTAGACCCATTATCTGCTTCTCTCTTTTATCTATAAGATGGCAAGGTTCTGATTAGAATTATACGCAATCAGGGTTGGAGAGCGCCTTTCGACTTTAAAGCGTACTGAAGTTGTCCTAGGGTTCAGTCCTATAGAGTTCTGCTTCTATTATTTATCGAATTAAAATGCAAGGTGATATTGTTGAAACATTCACAGCAGCAAAGTGTATCAAGTGCAGAAATAATAATATATATAAAGAAAGCTTGACCACATTGCTGTAGCAATTATTATTGATAGAAATGTGATTTTAGTGTTAAAGTGTTTGCACACAGTCCATAAGAGTAATTATTATTTCAGGAGAACAAATATCACCCCTTGGGCTCCAATTATTTTCATGCATTGTCTCCCTTAGCTTCTGACTAGGTTTGGTTGTTTTGCCTTTGTTCTTTATTTATTTTTTTAATCCATCTTTGTATTTTTGATCATCTTTTTCTTAAAGGGTTTGCGCTTAAAAAACTTTAACCCTTTGTGCTGTTGCCTTTTTGCAAGTGTTATTATTTTTGTAGCAAGCTGTGAATTGCTATTCACTCTAATCTTATAAAAGAGTGACAAATACCCAAACAAATTCGAATCGCCAAGTGGATACCTAATGCACATGATGCTGATCAACATCTGAGTGGATATCGATGTATTAAGCTGTATTAATCGAGTAGTTTGCAGTTTCAGACTAGAAATGATTCAGTGAATGCTTTAGTCAGCTTCTTTTGGTCCATTTTTTTTATTTTTTTTTATTTATGCTGCATCTAATACATAAATGTACCAAAAAATATTATTTAATAATAATATTGTGTATATATAGACAAACACACTAAATAACATAAAAATCATCACGGTTTGCACAAAATGTTTAAGCAGCACAACTGTTTTCAATGCTGATAATAAAACATGTTTATCAAGTCAGCATATTAGAATGATTTCTGAAAGATCATGTGACACTAAATACTGGAGAATGGCTGCTGATAATTCGACTTCATCATAAACAAAATATTTTAATTGTTAATATTTTACAATATTCCTTTTTATGCTGTTTTAAATACTGTTCAAATAAAAATGCTAATTTTCACAAACAAATGCACGCCATTCAATGTTTATATATTTAAATACAAACGATAGAAGACAAGGGGAGTGTTTAGGAAACCTGTATGGAAACAATTATTATTTTGCTGTTTGGTATTGATCCGTAAGGTTGTTGCAGTCAGTCAGATCTCACAGAAAGTGTCAACTTTAAGTGAAGCACAGATATTCCATCTTCATTTTCCTTTGTATTGTCACTTGCAGACCAACCAGTGGCAGATCTGCTGTTGTACAGGCATTTGCTATGAAAAAAAATCATCATTGTCAAAGGCAACTTAAAGTTTACACTAACTAATTGGCAGCAACATAAAAGGGGTATTGAAAAATGACAAGACACCCTGCTTCCAACCCCTCCTTTGAAATTTGTCAAAATGTTTTCTCTTATAACGGGAAAACAAAGCATTCGCTCATTAACGATGAAAGAGTTGCCTAAGTCCCCTGTTGATTGACGATCACTGAGATGTATGACACCTCTCAACTTGTCATGAAGGAGTAATTTGTACTTGACTCCGATCCGTTCTGTGAGGAGAGACCAGATGTCCCGTCTTAATTAGGCCAGCAGTGATGCTTTTAATGACTTCTACCCCATTACAGGCAGAGCGTGCGCTAGTGAGAACGAGAGAGGAGTTTCAAATCCTTTTCCCTGTCACTCTCATCTGAATGCGAGTGAGCTCCAGGAAGTGTGCTGCTTTTTGTCGAATTGCGGTTTGTGATTTGAGATGTGCTAAAAACCCTCTGAAGAGCCAGGGAGGAACTTGAGGGTTTTGGAGCGAGATAAGTCAATGGTGAACAAATGCAACTTTTCTGCCTAATCTCCTCTCCGAATTGTTTTTGTATTGCACGCTTCATTTATATCTATGAGGGTGCACACTGTGCAATATATTTAATTAATGGCATCTGTTATGGAAACTAGGTTAGACTAGTTGATGGGAGATGTCTAATGCACAAAAACACTCTACAGAACTTAGTTGTGCTCTCCTGAAAGGTTTATGCGCAAAACGGTTTTATTGCATCTCAGATCTCTAATTCTGATTCCCCTCCAGATGACCGTGAAGAAAAGGAATCATCTCGTACCGAGATTTGGCATTCGCAGATTCATGACAGGCCAGTGGATGGAGTATTAGAGCTCTTACTTACAATGCACAGATCAAATTTGGATTTGGCCTATATTAAATTATAGGTCTTTCTTTGTGTCTGTTCAGTACATTTGGAGAACAGCATAGAAGACTGTTCACAAGGCTGATGGTAGCATTACCTGCGTGCGAATCACCTCAAGGTAGAATCGAAAGTAAGTTTCTGAATAAATGTAATTGCTTTGCCATAATGAGGGTATAAAATGTTATTAATATTTTAGAACAAGTCCTATTTTTCATTTCTGAAAACCACTACGGGGCTCCTTTTCAAAGGGTTTCAGTCAAAACCCAATGGGAGATTCAATTGACTTTAATCTTGCATTCGTTTGAAAATTTGAGCCCATTATTTAACTTTGCCTTTTCTGTGCAGTTTTCATTGCATTTCAATGAAGCCGCTTTCCTGTGGTGTTAAAACACTAATAGTTGCTTCAAATAGTAAATGAGGAAAGGATTTATAGAGGGAGAGAAAGGGGGGAAGAGAAGAGTTGAGGACCTAAATATTTATATTAAACATCTGTGTTTTTATGGAGGTTGGAATAAAAAAAAGATCCAATACACAGCTACAGGGTACAGGAATCAAATATTTATATGCTTTAGTGAATAATTTGGGGATTGAGATGCAACCATTAAGCATTCTGCACCTAGCACGGTTCTCTGACAGCACATCATTTGTGGCCAGGTGAACCAGCTAATTGATGAAATACATTGTGGTCGCTGGCAAGGGAAAGTCAGGGGACCGGCCGTAATCAAATAAAGGGAAGGCCTGAATAATTCTTTTTGAAGTGCTACGGATCTCATGAGTGCAATGCGACTCTAATTGCTGACGCTTGGCACGCACCCTCCCACTGAATTCGTGAAGAACCCCACACACCTGCTCAACCCACTTGGGACCAACGATATGAAGGAACCGTATTTTAAACCAGTTCATTTTGACTCGCTTCAACTAATTTTGATTCGCTAGTGACCAAATCCCCAAAGAAGAATCTCAAATAGTGCAGTTCTTCAATAGATCTCCACAGTAAACCATCTTCTCGCTACCTTTCCTTATAAATCACGTAGGATGACTAAAACGCCTGCCTTATGAAATGCTAATGTGTAAAAAGCACTTTTTATTTGACATCTGCTAAATAACAACAGTTCTTACCTTGAGGCTGACCATCAGCCCCCCTTAAGGGTCAGCATTTTGAATCCTGGCTGCTCAGCTTTGAGTAAATAAATTGTGTCTTTATGTTTTTTATAATCTGATAAACAGCTCTTTTTCGCGCTCAGAATCTCCATTTAAGAAAAGTAGGTCAAGAGCAGAAGCTTTAATCGACAAGCCAGTACACTTCTCTTCTCCTTACTTCTCTACTAAAAAAAACCTAGAAAAGCCTAGAAAGACTAGAAAGCCACCTCAGTGGTTTATCTCAGTCGTAATTCAGCACTTGTACAAGTGCACATCAAAGGATGCATCCAGATCAGATTATTTTGGATAAAGTTGTGGTATTGTTGGTTGCAATGCAGCAAATGCAGTATGAGGCATTAGGAAACATTATGAATTTAAAGTGATAGTTGTTCTGTGTTGTTTTGGCCCTATAAAAATGCCTATGGTCAGATTAAATTTAGCTTATTACATGGTTTTCCGGAATACTTTAATCAGATTTATTTACTTAGTTGCTTTTAGGGGCTTGTATCACTTCAAGCTCTCTGTCCTCTCATATAGTAAAATCAGTATTTTTTTTTTTTTATAAAGTCAATTATTTTATAAATCAAATATAATTATTTATAAATCACCAATATAAAAACAAAAATATGTCTCTTTGATACCAATTATGTCAATTTATCTAATTAGAAACGTGTATATGTATGAATGGATAGACAGAAAAAATAAAGAAAGAAAGAATATCCAGTACTTATTCATATTATTTTTTTTATTAAATTAATTATCTTAATATATTAAACATAAAATATATAACCTAAAATCCAGTATAGAAACAAAAATGTAAATTTCATATTTACAATGGGTATCGAAAAGAATCGCCCCCCTTTAAAATAATCACATTTTGTTGCTTTGCAGCCTGAAATGAAGATAGAGACTGTTTTTGTTTTACCCAGCTGTATTGATTCAGTGCAACTTATAACATCCAAGTGAAACATATAACAGTAACATGTCAGAAAATAACTAAATAAATAATCACTGAGTTGTAAAAAAGGTTAATCTTTCCTTGAGCATTTCAGCCCTTGGTAGTGCAACTGAAGCAAACAATCAACTTTGGGTACAATGCACTGTCAGAAGATCTCCAGGATAACATTGTGGACAGGAACTAATCAAAAACCAATGGCTTTATCAATGCCTACAAGCACAGTGAAGTCTTTTATTAAGATGTGGAATTGAAGTAAAGTCTATTATTAAGAAGTGGAAGGTATTTGAAATAACACAGACCCTCCCTGGATCAGGACGTCACTCCAAACTGTATTAAAGAGCCAGGAGGAAACTGGTCAGAAAGACAACCAAGAGGCCTACAGCAACTCTGAAGCAGAATTTATGACAAAGAGTGGTCATTGTGTGCATGTGACAACAATATCACATTTTCTTTACAAATGTGGCTTGTATGGGAGGGTTGCAAGAAAGAAAAAAACACTACTCCAGAAAGGCCACTTGCATTCACGACTGAGCTCTGCCAAAACGCACCTTGAACATTCTGAGGCAGATGAAACTAAAATTGAATTATTTGGCCTCAATACCTAACGATATGGATGAGGCAAAATACCATCAAATCCTGGAGGAAAATCTGCTGAGCTCCTCCAGAAAGTTGTCAGTGGGAAGAAGGTTTTCCTTCCAACATGACAATGACCATAAATCCCCATCAAATTGAACTGAACTCTTGAGCAGTTCTGCAAAGAGGAGTGGGCAAATATTGCAAAGTCTAGATGTGCAAAGTTAGTAGAGACAAATCCCAACAGACTAAAGAAAGTAATTAAAGCAAAAGGTGGTTCAACAAAATACTGACACAAGGGGGTGATCCTTTTCCCAAATCAGTGATTTTGTTTTTTATTCATTTATTTTTCTGACACGTTGGTGTTATAGCATTCACTTGGATGTTATAAGTTGCACTGAGCAAATACAGCTGGAAAACAAAAACAAAAAAGTCTGTTTTTGTGTCTTTATACTCACTTTTTATATCTCCAAACTGGTTGATAAATCAAAGGGATTTAGTTTTCTTTAACAACCGTCTGAATGTACATTATTCCTTACTAAACCCTAAATAACTGCCAGAGGCATTTTAATAAAACAGTATACATCACTTTAAATAAGAAATATGATCATGATTTCAGACTGTTTACGCATCATCGTGGAAATCAGGGGAAAGCCAGTGTTTTCTGTCTGTCAGTACAGGGTGTATAATGGGGCATCAAAGCAGCCAAATCAACAAACACATGCCTGTTTGCAGGATTGAGAGGATGAGTCTGATAGGACAGGATTCCCATCCTGCCCTGGTGAGACTCTCAGACAGTCTGAGTTTAGGCTTGCCTTTGCCCATCTGTTGTGAACCCTGGCCCGCAAGGGAGGGTGGGCTACACCAGGACAGCAGTTGCCCAGTCACGTGCCAAAGAAGGGCCTTGTGTTGATCCTAATACTTTTCAAATGATGCTTCCTGTCTAGGACCGTCCTAAATTGCCCAGATTGGAAGAAAGCTCTTTGTTTTCTGTATTGCACTGTCATGAAGCTTTTCCAAGCCCCTGAACTGATTTAGCTGGTAAACAACCTGTTAACCTTGCTTCGCTGCAATAACGGCCTGTTTCCACGCAACGAGATGTCATAATCATCTTGCTTTGCAAGAGTCCGGCATTATGCACGGTATTTTCATCTCTCGTCAGCATCCTTGACAGAACAGCAACATGACAGGAATCCAGTATATCAAAAAGCCAGAACGGTTTATTTCCTCTAGAAACCACTTTCAATTGGCATGAACATAGAGAAAAGTGCATTTTCCTTTAGATCTAGGTATATATGCATTTAAATAACATCCCAGTTTGTTACTCTGTATGTCTAGGGTTTATAGTAGTCTTCATAGGTGAAGGCAGGCCGCAGGGAGAGGAAGATGAGGGTATGTTAGACCAGAGTTACTGCGTGGGGTCCATATCAAAACCCGGCCATCGCACCACTATCCCTGTCTGCATCCAATTTCAGCATGAACGGTTCCTGTTAAACCCCCATCAAACAGACACACGGCAGCACAAAGGAAAACCTCATCTCCACGGGAAACTAATCCGCCGGTGTGCGCTGTAAGCCTGTCAGGCTTTTTTTTTTTATTATTATTGAAAGAAGTCATCACTCATTTTTGCCAAAGATTAAAAGTATGGCTAAATTGAGAAAATCCGCTTAGGAATTTTTCTGAATTTAAATTTGGACTGGTAAATGAGGAAGCTTCTCTGGACAGAAAAGGTGTGTAAGGTGAGATAAATTAGAAAATGTCGAAAACATAATTGTTTCAGCCCTCCCTCTTCTCTATATATAAGTCTTCCTTTGAATGCAGAACAAATGAATGAGGTGAGTTGGCAGCATTTCTGTAGTTACCTCAAAATTCGCCCTTCCTGACTGGCAATTCGAGCATAAGAGACATGCTTCTGAAATGAGTTCTCCGTCCCTTTAATTGCATCGCCACTGGCAACCAGGTGTGTCAGTGGGAGGGAATGACAACTGCTTGCCAGCAGGAAGAGGGGGACTGGGGCGAAACCACTTTCACACATACGTGCAACATTCCCTGGATGGTGTATTTTCCTCAACATTAGCTTTTAAATAATTACAGGCATGTTAAAAAAAAGTGATTTTTTTTACAAATATTTCTATTATTATTGCTACTTAAAAGTGTCCATTTGAGCAAAGCAACTTACAGTGCATTCAGGCTATACATTTTTTCCCTGGGAATTGAGCCCACAATCATTTGTGCTTCTAATGCAATACTCTACCACTGAGCCTTGAGGAATTCTACTTGAGGAAATTATTTCAGAGTAAGTCAGAATAAAATCAAATGTAACTATTTATTTTCAGTCAGGTAAATGTGTATTATGCCAATTCAAAGATATCAAGAATTCTCAAAGATGAATCTAAGAGTCAAAGGTGCATACCTGACCTTGGAAAATAGGATGGAGTGCAGAGACACACACCACACTATGGGCTTTCTGGCTACCGAATCGCCTCAACCCTTTTGGAGCAATCCTTTAAATACAAAACCAAGATAAAACCTCCCCCAAATGGAGGCATGTAGAAACAATTGGAATTTGCATTAACCTAGGTCCCAGACCTGGGTAGTTTACACCTCAATGGGATCAGAAGGTAATTTGCATGAAAGACCCTGGGAGAGTTCACACCCATTACAGTAAGGAAATATCTTACCAGTCCCACTGATACATTTCAAATGATAGCAGACATGACTGTTAATTCACTTGCATTGACATCTTCATGTTACATTTTGAACAGACTGAGTAGAAGAAAGGATGGGTGAAGGGATTTGAATAGAAACAAATGGAAAAAAGGGAAGGAAGTTTCCTGTTTCCAAAGATGCCCATGTACTTTTGTATGATCTGTTTCACAGGAGATCAAAGTATCTGGGCTTCTTTCATCCTTACAAGACAACAGGCATTCAAATAAGCTTATATTTATTTGAGTGAGTAAAGAAAGACATCTCAAGGACAGTTTGAAGTATCATAACGTGGCTTCTTTAGGTTTAGCTAAACAACACAACTGAAAACTTAACAAACCAATTTCTTGCATACATTTTTTTCCAACCGATCCATCTTTTACACTGTACTTGACTCCAAAATCACATAATTTCAGAGAGTTCTGTACATATTACATCCACCATGTTGCTGTTGCTGTGTGACCTTCCACGTCAGTCGTGTAACAGTTTCCCACTGTTACCGAATGTGAAACCTGTTGAATAACAGTTATTATTTTTTAATACTGTTTGGTGCCACTAATGATGGAGACATCGAAAAGTGCAGCACCAGCATTCCATGATCCTGTGTGTAAACTTCGCAAAGGCAGCAAAGTTATATGGTGGTTATAAAGATAAAAGTAGAGCTTTATGTGTGCCTAATCAGGGCAGAGCGCTCGTCCCATCACTCCCTCGTCTGCCATTGTTACTGGCCTCGCTGGCCTGGACTGAGCTTCTTAGTTGGTAATTATGTCAGCTCCAGCCTAAATGATTTATTATTTATTTTGTCAAACTGCAGGCTGAGAGACAGATGCCCCTGGAGTGGTCATTAATGTGCTATCTGGTCGGGCAGGGCACGTCTCCTATGATCCTGACCCAATCTCAGATCCTAATCCAAGGAGGAAGGAGGCTGCAGGCCAGGATTTGGCGGCCCAGCTATCTCACTGTCTATAATTGATAGGTTTTAGGCGATTATATGCTTCACGTGATTAAGATCTATAACGATGTATTGATCGGACTGCACTGGGATTCGACCAGAGGGTGTTAGACATCCACGACTACCCGCTCCGCCCTCCTCCCCCGACCGATGGTTTGACATTTTGATATCTTACATTAGATAAAAGTGCACAAGTGTGTATCTGTACACGTGTTTTTTCTTCCCCGTACGGCGTACCTGCAGATGAAAGGGATGAATGTTGTTTGAGTTTATGAGTACATACATATTTACAGTGTGCGCGTACGGAAACATGCGCATCTATCAATCTGGGGATCAGAAGAGGAGCTGGATTGGATTTTGAAGGTTAGACTGAGAAGCCTGTGGGTGGGTGATTATTAATTATGATAGCTGTAGACTCAGATTTTATCCTGCAGTCAGAGACCTGTGGGACATCAGCGGAGCTGGGTTGGCTGACACTGAGACAATCAGGAACAGGATGATGTGGCACTTGATGGGAACACGTTGGGGAAAAAGCACCACTTTCATCTGCACTAATACTGTACATAACTAGCATAAATATGTAGTTTCATATAAAAGTATCATCTTTTAGCACAGATATTTAGGTTATAGGCTATATATTTATTTGAAACTGTTGCTTGCTATGCTACAAGCTAATCAGCTAGCTGTGCTACACTTTAAATCTTGTATTGGATCAGTGAATCAGTTTACTTAACTCATTTGAACAAACTGATTCATTAAAATGAATCAGACCTCAAAATATGAGATACTTGAGCTTTTAGGAAAGATTGTTAGATTTATTTACTTTTCAAAGGAATAAACATGAAAAAAATACAGCTAATCAAAACTGTTGCTACTTTTGTTTTGCTCGTTAAAATTGAAAAAAAAAAAATCTTAAAGGAATTAATAGTATGAAATTAAATCTTGATCTGTGAAGTGTTTTATTAAATGGAAAGATTAAGAAAATAAATACAGCTAATAAAGCTAGCAAATTTAGCAAAACGGCTTACTTAAAAAAAAAAAAGTAATAGAAGCTTAAATTATTTGAATAATTATTTATTCAATTGGTGAATGTTTTATTTGGTCATTGAATTGCTTAAATTAATCATGTTAATAAATAGATTTAATTAAAATTCACAAAGGATACATTTGTTTTAATTAGCTACTCCCTAAATTGAGAAATTTCTCAATGATATTTAAATAATAATAATAATAATAATTTATCAAATGAAAAGATTCAGCAAAAATTTAATTATGTGCAGTATCCAATATGTACCCTGTATAACTCCATATATCTGTATTGTGTCAGTTACCCAAAGCTCAAGGAATCTTATGTTGATCTAAGCACAGTTCAAGATGGAGCAACTGACTGTCCACAGGCTTCCTTGCTGTCGATTTGACATGCGAGAATCCATCCCTATTGTTAACAGACAGAGTGCAGAAGGAAAACGGAGCAAGAGTGGGGAAATTAAGGAAAAGCAGACAGAAGCATTTCTAGCTCATTCCTGCATTATGGCACATTTCCATTCCAGTCTTAATCTCCATTGAATGACTGTCATCGCCCTCCGGCAGTAATTAGAAACGGACTCTGGACAGGAACAGACAAGTTGGTCTAGCTTGTCTCAAGCAGCAAATTACCTTTAGCTTATTGTAAGCAATATTCTGTGCCAGGCAACTTTTACTGCTGATTAGCAATTAGCCCAAACTACAGACAGCCAGAGAGCTAATGTTTAATTTGGTCTGCTAATGATAGACTCCCATCTAGTGTGCACAAGCTGGGAGAGCAAACTCAAGGGAAGGTGTGTAAAAATGTATGGATTTCTTCTTAATTCCTTTTCATTTACAACCTGACAGGCCCTCTGGTAGTAAGGACATTTCTTAGCGATTAGTAATGGCTGCCCCCTCAAAGTGGCAACCGAATGTTAATGCTTCTTTTCAAGGCCTTCATCCAGAAAACACACACTCCTGAGGCTAAATAATCATAGTGTTTTCTTTCACAAGCACAAAATCGCACAATAAGGTGATCACGAAAGAATTTGAAATGGACTCTGGAGGGAAAGAACTTGAACTAGACTACACAAAACCCTTTGGGATGAATTGGAACTGCTAATGCTAGTCAGACACCATATTAAATGTATTACGCAACTAATTATCAATGGCTGCTAAATACCTTTTTTTCTGTAAAGAGGCTCTGTTTGTTTGCAGATATGACCAAGCGGTGTCTGCGGGGGATCAAAGTGTCCCATAAGACCCTGCTAATCATTCTCATGTAACCAAGCACACACTTGTGGGCTGGACCCGCCAAATCAGGTGGACTAGCTGCAGCAAGTTCAGCGTAGTTGCTTGTTAAGGATGTGCAATGGTTACCGTGGGAATTATCCCATCCCTCAAGGCTAGGGAGTTCTCGGCGCTAATGAACGGCAAGGATGAGGCTCGTTATCCTCCTCTGTCTGTCTGATATTCAGCCACAGTGTCTCATCTCGTACACGCACCTCTCTTTAGTAAAGATGGAGGATAGACGGTGGATTTGGCTCTCACGTGGACCAGAACTTTGTGATATATGCCCTGCGGTATGGTTAGAATGAGAGATGATATTTCTCAAAGCAGGTCATTATCAGCCAGGTTCAGGTTGCTGGAGAATATGGTTGTCAATTCTAAGTGCTCCATTAGTTTCTGTACACATACTGTTGGGCTATTTTTAGTTTATGACCAAATCCATGCTTTTTACATGAAATTATTGTCTGTCGACTGGGAATATAGTGTACAAGCCATATGGACCATGCACCAGTCATGTAGCCTGGTAATACCAAATAGACAGAGTCTGGAAGGGCATAATTGACAAGCGTTTTCTTTCTCGTTTGTCTGAAGTTTAAAATCATTGGTTATCCGTAAGCCAATCACATAATGTTTGGTTATGACATGTGTTATTCGCTGGCTCAGCCGCCTCGAAATTCCACTTTAAACACAGGTATGCTACGAAAACAAAACCATCGGGCGAAATACCGGAGTAAACATGGCAGTTCACAATCACAATTATTGCCTTGCCGGACTTTGGCCTCCCAAGTTTCTCTCTGATGATCGGTAACAGCTGATACATTTTACTTTTCCCAAAACCTGTCGGGACTCGGGAGTAGGGCCACAACTTCACCTTAATCAAATCAAAATTCAATTCAAAATATGAAATAAACACTCTTCTTGTTCGGCCTTCAGTTGGCAAAGGCCAGGAATATTCTCCACAACAGAGCAAATAGCATCCCGTTTCTCCGTGTCCGTTTTCGATTTCCCTAACCTAAACTACAATAAAAAATTTGGTGCTTAGCATCTACGTCATGGCTCTCAGCCCGCCCTCTGTTCGTTGATTGACCGGCTGTTTTGGACCCGGAGAAAAACTGGGAGATAGTTCGCAATCTCAGACTGAGTACAGAAGTGAACTGAAATTGAGCGAAAGTACGAAGTCTGACGTAGTCAGGCTACCAGTCATGCAAGTTCCACAGAAAAGTCAACTTAAAAAAAATAAAAAACTTTATCTAGGTCTGTCAACATTGTGTTGGCTTGAAGTATTATTAAAATTAGATAATGTTTACCTTCAGCTTTTGGGTTTTTGAATATAAAATACTATATATTTTCTGGAAAGAAACAAGCTTGGAATTAGGGAAAAGGTTAAAAATGGATCAAATAAACTGAAAACAAGAAAAAAAAAAAATTCTTCCCTTAGGGAGTGATGTTGAAAACTTCAGGTGTTTCATGTAGCGTTTACAGGAAAGCAGGTTGTCCACATTGACCAGTGTTACATGTTGTTTGTTTACCTTTTCTTTCTTAATTCTTCTTCCAGCCTTTGTTCTTCTCTTCATCAGACACACCTGAGATACAGCCAAGGTGTGGTTTTGCTGCTTGGCAAGTTCAAAAGCAAAGGGATGTTTTCCTTCTTTCCAAAGTCCACAAACCCAACTTTTTTCAAATCTGTGTTTCTGATTTGTGCAGGCTCTTGGGAATGACAGTGGTGCAAAAGAGAAGGGGCCTGTGGAATCGAGTGGTGGGAGAGGTAGAGAGGGACAGAGAGATGGAATGGAGAAAAAGAAAGAGAAGGAGAGAGAGAGAGAGAGAGAGAGAGAGAGAGAGAGAGCACTAGAACATGGAACTCTCTCCCTCATCCTCTCGCTCGCTCTCATACACACACACAAAAACACAAAAAGACTGACAGGCTGCAGCTTCAAAGCTTCAGCTTCTCTCTATCCTTCCTTTGGTGTGGAATTTCAATGCACTATTTCATTTTTCATTGGGGGGTTGAGGAGGGCGGGGACGCTGGGGCAAGATGAGTGTGTATTCTTTCAATGATCCACTTCTGTCCCACAGTGGTGCTGATGTTTTTCAGTAAACTAATATCAACACAAATCCAGCCAAACTCCAAATGAACAACATGTGAGATTGTCTGGAAGTTTAGGACACGCTGTATTTGGAAACGACAAATTCAGCAGATGGCAGGCAATAAAATGTAGCAATAAAATAATTTACTAAATATTTCATTTTTTTACATAATTATTTTTATGAATTTATTTTATTTACTTTTCCGCATCATTTGTGGCAAACAGTACAGGTCATTGTTTCCATCTTTCTGTAAAACTGCTCCTATGAAAAATGTGAAGAAACCATGGTTTTGATCATATATTTTTGACACAGAGAGAGAAAGAAAAATTTAGGTTTCCTACAGAACTTTTCTACTGAGATTATAAGTTGTTAGAAGATGCACTAGTCACAACAGATGTTGTTCAGTATCATGTTGCAGTTCCTTTGCAATAACGGACACCAAGGTCTCAAAATTGAACCCTTTTGTGAAGGTTAACTGAAGTGCTACACACTTTTTAATCTTTCACTGTGCCAGGCTAAAACCCAGACTCTTAAACTTTTTTTTTTTTTTTACACATTTTATCCATCTCCATCACTCACTTGGTGGCTGGCTATATAGACACCTTGAGCCACCATTATTTTATCTTCGCATACTTAAAAGGTCTGTCGGATCCACAAGCCTTTGAGTGTAAGTGGTACCTCTAGTGGCACATCAAGGAGGTGAGAAGAGGCAGAGAGGTCAATGCTCAAGGGTTCCTCGGCTATCTCTACCTCATCCTGGGGTGCTCCCCTTGAGGAACATGTCAGCGTGTTTCGCCTCTGATAAGGAAAGGTCAATCTGCTACCATCATCCCAAGGACCACCGAAAATACCAGAAGAGAAGTCAAAGAGCCACAATGTATCTCCAGTTTTCCTTACTTGAGAAACCTAACCTAGCATTGCATTTTCTCATATATTCCTTCAGCAACATGCACCGTTCTAAGATCCCATTCTTTTTGGTTTCCAGCCCCCACCCCCGAACCATCTCACTCTGTTATTTCTGATTAGCTGTAAACGAGCAAATATTTTCCCAGTGTTCGCCAGGTTAGATCCCCATTTAATTAAACTGGCTCATTATGTCACTCTCTGATTAGTGGAGGAGAATCAATTATTCAATTCACAAACATGGGCCGCATGGAGCCGGAGGTGCACAAAGAGCTGCTCATTTAATTCCAAGGACCCTAATTAGCTACAAAGCAAAGCTGCAACTTTCAGTCTCTCTCCCCCAACCCTCCTTCCTCAATTACCGTAAACGTAGGACACTGGGTGGTGTGAGGCAGACGAGAAGAGGAGAGCATGATGGGAAACCTAGATGGGGCAGGTCAAAGCGTTCCTTATTGACAGGATTTCTGTCTTGTTTGCAGGGTCGAGATGTTGCGGATGGCAGTGTTATTTGCTGATATGTAGATTGGACGGAGTGCTAAGCATCCAGGAAGTGACCCGAGGGATTTCCAGCAGCTTCAAACTTAAAGGCCCGCCACTTTTGTTCTCCGCAATCAAACAGCGGGCAATTATCTGAATTATTGACAGCAGATTTCTCATTTCAACTGCAAATTAAGGCTATCAATAAAGCTTTCTGATGCAAAAGTGACTAATTAACCAACGGAGTGGAGCTCTGAAGCAGTGTTGTAAAAAGAGGGGGAAAACAACTCCAGTCGGTAGCCCGTACTGGAAACACAGGGGAACTAATTAGTTTAATTATCAAAACAGCTAATTAAAATTACACAGTTGCTTAATTAGTTCTGTGCTTCTTGCTGCCTCTCTCTCTCTCTCTCTCTTATTTCCTCTTTGCCCTCTCACTCTTTAATTGACAGGTTGAAGTTAAATATAAAACAGGAGGAGAGAGGGAAAAAGAAAGGAGAAAATGCGTATGTTGGGGTAGCTACAGAGAGTTTAACGCAATATCTTGGCTGACGCCGTCTATGGAAAAAGTGGCAGATCTCTGGAGCAGGAAAACAAATGACTTTCATGCAAGCAATTCCAGATTTTCTACCACAAGTCTTTTTGATATGAACAAATTAAGAATGTGTCCTCTGTTTGTTACCCTGAAAACATGATATCAAAATGAGAGGTGTTTTTTGGTAGCTTTGAGTTAGTCTATGTGCTGGTCTACTCCTAAATGTTGACTAAATTTGCTTTTACTGTATATAAATATTTAAACTGTTAAAAAACTGTGAAAAATGGAGCAGTGACGACATCTTGCACAACACCGATTTCTGTCCAATCAGATGCTCTCTTGAAAGAGAATGTCTTGCCCCCTTACGCCGCATACAACTGACTAGTTAGTAGTAAATCATGGCAGTTACGTGGCTATCAAAAAAACCAAACAGATGATCTATTCAAATAGAAAAACGTCATCAACACAGGAAAATAAACTCCATGAAATGCTTGACGAGTGCAACACTACTGTTAATATTAAGGAGAATGAAAACAAAAGTCTATATTTCCTTTCTGTTTGCGTTTGTGTGGGTGTGTGAAGGACAATGTGGTTACCGATACATGATTGACAGCACTACTTCCAATCCAGCGTACTGCAGGTGATGAGTCAAACTGTTCAATATTGCTAATGCAACAACATCCTTGTTTGTCTTTTCCTGAACAGTAGCAGAAGAAAGGCGAGACTACTGTAATATACATTTACTGTATATAAAAACGTGCGTTGAGGGTCTGGTGTCACGTTTGAAAGCACCAGCGGAGGGACCCTTTCATTGTATGGCATCTCTGATCAGCCTCTAAACATGCAAATAGGCCGGAGGCCCGTCCTACCACCTGGCTCCTTTTGGCCATGCTGGTATTTTTAGCAACGCTAATCAGGCAGCTTATTATTTCTCGAGTTCAGAGAAACTTTGAACTCCAGACTCCCTCTGCCTAAAAGATTCATGAAGGCCGGGCATCGGGGGACATGCTTAAGTTTGCAGTGGGGTCAGAGACTGGCGTTATCCCTTCAGCAAGTGCAGAAAAACAAAATGCATATCTTAAGGGCATGCCTGGTACATAGCATATTGTTCAATGTACTCTTTCTTTTTCCAGTGTCCATCTTATACCTTAAGCTACTTTTTAGGCTATACAGAGCTAACAAAACAGCTCCATAAATAAGGGTAATAGACAGCCCCAAAATGCCTTAATTGGGCTGTTTGGTTGACCTTCAACTACTTATAGTCAGCCTGTAGTTATACAGACATTTTGATTTATGTACCACCCTGAACAGACACCAGGTTTGACCTCAAAGACATTATTTTTTTTTCTTTTTCTTTTCATTATGAACTGCCATTGAAAAATAGCTGGCTGAAAATTCATCAGAATGTTTTATTTTGTGCGCCACAGATTAAATGACACCTTATGAGTTTGAAATGCTATGCTGGTGAGTAAATAATGACAGATTTTTCATTTCGGAGTTCCTTTAATAATTAAGCTAATTTCCATTTTGTTGTCGTGTAAGAAACTTTGAATTCTTTAGCACACTTGCGAAGCAGGGAACTTTATTAGATTGTGAGTGAATATGAAGGGTCTTCCAAAGTGAAGGCCTCTGTGTATAAAATGCAATCTTGTCCAGGCCTGCTGGCGGAGGGATCCATGTAGATTGCAAGGTGAATTGACTGCAAAGCTGCTGTCCGATTTGAATTGTCAGTGCGTCGCCGTTCCATTTGACTCATACGGAGACCACTTTGGCTGAGATAGTGCAAAGACAGATTCCATCACGTCCTTATCTGTTACAACCTGCATTGCTTGCAAATGGATTCAATAGCGGCAAATAATAGTGTTATTTTTATAAACATTAGGATACCTGGAATTTTTTATTTTCGCACTGGTCAGCAGTGGGGTGTATGGGGATGGAAAAAAAGGATATAAAAGGGAACCTTATTCTACCTTGTTTTTCACACCTCCTGCTGTCCAATGCCATGAATAGTGCATTATTCCGATCATTTTTCTGACTTTCAGGAGGAAAAAGTAATTTTATCTGGAAAAGGATATTTTTTTTTTTCTCTCAGCCGGCCCATCCCAAGAGTGGTGTGCATTGTGCCGGGCTGAAGAAATCTCATCACTGTATTGATATATCACAAAAGCCAAGCGCAATCATCATCTGTGAAAGATCCTCTGAGACCAATTTAGACCCCAAAGACTTTGACCATAACATTTAAATCAGCAAACCAGACTAATTTAGTGTTGGCTATGAGAGTTCTGAATACAATTATTGTACCCTCAACACGGCAGAATTCATTGAAATAGCCATAACTGATATCAGTGTTAGTCCAATTTTTCCATAATTTTCTCCCTCTAAAATAATTGGACCTAGATCTTGTTTTAAGGCCATGGGAGAACTTTGATGGGACTCATTTGCTGTGAGGGTGTCTTTTTCAAACAAGACATTAATTAAGTTAGAGTATCCGCTCTCTAGTACTCTGCCTTATATATTTTTTGACAACTTTAAGGATTTAAAGGAATGATTCACTGAATGGAAAATCTGTAGTTATTTATTCACCTTCTGTGACCAATCTGTATCACTCTCTTTCCTCTGTGGTACATGACGTGCATATATAGAATAATCTTTATCTAGCTCTTTTATTATAAGCCATATAGTAGCTTTGTCTGAGGAATAGGCTGCTATTGCCATTATTTGCTGCTACTTTTCTCCTTGGGTGAGCTGTTAACTCAAGATTTACTCTAACTGAATCATTAGGCAACACTGATTCAGTTGTATTTGCATGGCTTACAAGAGTGTAGGATGTATAAAAAAATATATTTTATTATGCACTTTATGTAATATTTATGATATTTATTACATTCCCACGAGTTATTATGTCGTGGCCACGACAAAACTAAGTAAACTAAACAAGTCACCTTACAGGCACCGTATTATTTAGCCATTGTGTTGTCTTTCAGCATTTTCATACATACTTTTTTTTCTTAATTTTGTATAACTTTAAAGTCAGTTTGTTCATTCATTTTAAAGAAAAGAGCTGCACAAAGATGATAAAAAAATTCAACTGAAAAAATCCACAGGTTTGAAACGAGGTAAACAATAACAGAAATGTCATCCCTGGGTGAATTATTCCTTTAGAATCGCACATTAAAAATCTCCTTTCTCAATATTGCCTCTAAAAATATGATTTTCACTGGTCCTAGGAATTCACATGCATAAATGTACTACGAAGTTCTCCAAACAAATCATTATGAGTCGTGGTGGTACTATTCCCAGTTGCTTAGCATTCTAAGTTATGATAAAAGCGAGTCTCAATTTGCCTTCATGTTAAAAGTTCAAGTCAAATATTCATCCTTTGCCTGAATCACATTCTGATTTTTTTGTCCTCTTGAGTCGAGCGTGTTGGTATCAAGTCAAACAATGTGTGCATCTGTTCAAAGAGTCAGAATAAGATGGGTGAAACTCTTTAAGAAAAGCCTTTTTTGATTGCTTCAGATGCAGACGTTCGGCTCTTGGAACAGAACAGAGCTGTCGCAAACTCCCATCTTATTTACATTTTCTTTTTTTCCCACCCCACACACATACGCCGCACCGTTCCAGGAACGCAAAAGGGAGCCCAAAAAAGAGTGTCTTTCAATGCCAAGGTGCCAGGGCCTTCTTTTAAGCTGTAAATGTTCTGACGCGGGAGAAGAGAAGGCGATAATGAGAGCTGAGCTCCTTTCCAAGGCATCCGTATTGTTTTAATTGTTCGAGCCACATAACGGAAGAAAAGCGAAGTCTCTGAGCCGCAGCGCCAACATTTAAAAAAAAGAACAAACCTGGCTTTTTCCAATGTGTTGAAGCAATTATGTACAAACCCTGTAATTATGCATATCTTTTTGAAACATGTAAAGCTGTATGGAAATGAGTCTGGGCCGATTTAACTCTGCACTGCGCACCCCTTACCGGCAGCGCATTGTTTGATATTTCAGACAGTTTTGGAGAAGTAATGGGGACTTTAAGTGACGCTTTTGTGCGAACACGTGCACTTGCGAACGTGGGTGTGCACGCGCGGAGCTAAAAGGGGAAGCTTTAGGCCGTTTATTGCAGGAAATGGTGGGAAAGTGCTACAAAAACACACCCCATGCTAAACTTGCTTCGCTTCTTCCTGCATTGTTGTCTACCAAACACCCCCCCACCCCCGCCTTCGAACACAAGGTGCCACTCTTAATAAAGTCTGCTGGGGTTTAAAAGTGTTGAATTTTGTGTAAAGAGCACAGCTCAGCACATTTAGAGGCCCGCACGGGTGCACGCGTATGCATGGTAATCAGAACATCCGCTGGCATTTGAGTAGAAATCTTATTTTCAGACAGATTCATACACCATCCCCCCCCCCCCCCCCCAACACACACACACACACACACACACACACACATACAAAACGCTTGTTTTCCCAGTGATTTCTGAAAAAATGCAGCATGAGAAGTGAAAGACTGGCCGATTGTTCCTAACCTTAAGTGAGAATATCTCTGCTCAGCACCTCTGTTTCATGCAATTACCACTCGTTAATCCTTTTAAGAAAGAAATTCAATTACTTTTATCAAGTTTATTTCATACTTGATAGACAGCGCTGATGCGAGGGTGCAATGAAAGCACCGTTTTGGGTTTCTGGACAAATAATTGCGCTACACTTGCTCTTCCAGGAGAATGGTCTTCCCAGAACCATGACAATGCGACTTGTAACAGATCTATGAGCAACCAATAATGGGGACATTATTCCGGTTCACTAGGAGCTAAGCACCTGTTACGGCTCTTCAATGCAGAGCCCACAGTGACATTTCAAATTTTCATTTTCAACGTTGATAACAGCTTATTGGCAGGAGTCTGCGCCGGTAAACCAACGAAGGCTCTTTGAATGCACCCAGAGTGGCGAGATTAAAATCAAATAGGTGTTAATGTTTTCTTCCTTCCCCGTTTCTTCTCCCTCCTCCTTTTTCTGCTTGACTTGTCTGCATTCGTTCCCCCCGAAACCTTTCTCAGGAAGAGCAGTGGAATCTGGGTAGCTTCCCCCCTCCCTTCTGCACCAATTACCCCATGATGTATTTTATTTTATTATTTTTTTTGGGAGTGAAGCCGGATAATTGTGTAATTATCTGGCTGAAATGGGAAGTCTAATGTGTTAAAGTGGGATTTTTTTTAAGCACTGGTGTAGAAGGGGTATAGCAGGATCAACTTGGGGTGCGTTTCCCAAAAGTATAGTTGCTAACCTGTTAGCAACTTAGTTGGTTGGCAATGAGAAATTGTATTGAAACCAACAAAGTTAGTTTAACTTAGTTAGCAACTATGGTTTTGGGAAACGCTCCCCTGAGAAGTGGATGTTCAACCAAATTGATAAGTGATGAGATAAGTCTGACTTGACTGAAGTACATCCAGGACCACCAATTCCACATTGGAGAAGGCTTGGAGACCCAGAAATTGAGCCCCCCATGAGAACCCCAATCCTATATATAAGTTGTGATGGATGGCCTGCCTCCCCTTAATTATCATCATCACCCAGTCCTTTAATCCCCATCCTTCACCAGGCTCCCGACTGGAGTGGGTGTGTGAGAGAGAAGGGGTGCAGAATCATCCAGGTCTGGTAGTGTGTGATGAGACACATCTGAAGTGAATGGAGCCTCATCATCGCCGCTGTTAAATGCCAAGCTCACCTCTCCTTGAGAGACCAGTCTCTTCCCCCATGTATGCATGCTGGTGTCCTCGTGGGCCAAGGAAGGGTGCATAGAGGGACTCCTGCGCAGCCAGAGGCGTAAGCTGGCAGACATATGTTTGATTTTTTGTTTTTTTTTATAAAAGCCTCTCCAAGGCCTGACGCCAAACCCACTGTGTCTGTGGTTTGCTCCTCCCACCACAAAATATATAGGATTTTAATCAAACAGCCAGCAATGATAATGCGCATGACTGATTCATCACTTAATATCCATGCATCAGTTGTGCTTAAAACTGTAGAATCTTACTCTCTTTCTCTTTATTATGCTCATTACTGTAAATGGTGACACTGAAAATAATGTTTGTGACATTTAAACCTCTAAATAGCTAAACCTGAGTAATATAGCAATAACAATCAGATGCTTTAATTAATGAATAAAACAATGGACAAACTATCACAACACTAGAATTCCTAGGAGATCTGTTCCCATTTAACAAGAACAATATTAAATTGACCGTAAACCGCTTTTCTTCGCATGTGATTTTGCGCTGGCAGATCTGAGATATTGGCTCCAAGACAAAGCTGGTGGTAAACAGCAACTTGTGAAAATGAGGGTTTGGAGGGAAGAGAAATAACACAATGAAAATTCAGGGGAAAAGCAACATGATATGTGTTGTCTCCCTCGTTAGGAAATAAATTGCTTTTGAAAGAAGAAATGTTTACCTCAATTGAGAGACGTTTTATGCCCTCGACGGGAAATTATTTTATAGCTTCTCTTGCGGTTGCTCTTTCCAATGGTCATGTTTTCTTAACCTTACAAAATAACTTGGCCTCTACATTCACCTGGAGCATAAACACTTATTCTGTGTTTAGAGGGCTTTCTCAACGGGTACCTTAACTAATTTCTTTCTTCTGGGGAGGAACTGCCAAGACGGAATGGATAGAAAAGAGATGTGCTGCTAGTCTGACTATTCCCCATATTTGCCCTTTGTGTTGAGAATGTAGCAAGTGGCAGAAAGTAAATCAAATGTAGAATTGCACTGACATATTTTTTTTTTTTTCCTCTTTAAATTTGTATTAAAAGTGTGCACCTTGCTCACATAATATTGCAGTTGTTGTTAGCAAAACAAATCATATGAACCGTACAATTGAGAGTAAAATTTGTTTATGGCTGTTAATGTTAGTGTAGTGTAGGCACCGTTGCACCATTGTTGCCTTGCCCGACCAAATCACTTCAATGTAATTGAGGATGTGGCAGAACATGGGGGACAGACAGAGGACTTTTGAGCATATAAAGTGAAATCTGAGGGTACATCAGAACGGAACATTGCTGCTATTCAGTGTAAGTCTGTAGCTCTAATGATTTATTTTATTTGAACACATTTTCATCTGAATAACATTTTAATAGTTTTGGACTACAAACTCAAACAAACAGACTGTGACAACGATGACAATGACTAGCAGCTATATTGTTCCTGAAAACACTCATTTATTCAGTAACAAAACAAGTGGCTGCATTTATGAATGATTCATTGAATCCTTTGCTTAGTTGATTTGTTTAGTTTAGTCATGACAACTCACAGGATGAACTGTAAAATCTTTATTAGTGTAAATAGAATGTGCTCAGATCATAAAATTACAAGCAAACATGCTGCTGCTTCTAGAGAGAAGAAGATCCACCAAAGCAGATCTAGGCAGGTGGGGCTTAGGGTGCAGTGGTTTAAGAAGAGGATATTCATAGTGTGCAGAAAAAGCGTTCATTGAATACTTGGTTATTATGTATATAAATATTTAAGAGTATACGGATTCATTTAAAAACACTGATTCATTAATTTACTCATATAGTAAGATTTATTCATTCGTTCAGATTCATATAGTAACGAAACACATGACTGTCTTCATGATTTTTTCAGAAACAAAACACTTGACTGCATATAATGAATGAAGTAGTGAATTCTTCACTTCTCTGATTCATTCAAAGCCACTAATTCATTCGATAACAAAACAAGTGACTGCCTTTATGAGTGAGTTATGGAATTATTCACTCAACTGATTCATTCAGACATTCAATAAGGAAATTACAGCCTTTTGTTCCAAGTTTTTCTGCAGGTACTTTTTTTTCTGGTGTATACAAGGTTTTATTGTCCAATATTTACTGATGCATTCTGTTCTTTTCTTGAGATACTGCTGTAATAGTTTTCATATTGTACATTTAAATGGTGAACATAAGCACAGGCGTAATGTCTTTCAGTCAAATGAGTCACACCTGGGAATCTAGATTTCATCAAATTTATCTTAAAGAGGTAACATCTATTAGCACCTCACACTTTAAAGTCACTTTAAACAAACAACATGCTTTATCAAACAAGTTAATGCTTTTACAGAGCATACATTTAGTTTTACAGTGGATATCGGCACAACAGTTTATCAAGCACCGCTCAACCACAAACACAGGTAAACAAAAATTCAATGGCACTCCAACCAAAAGGGCCTTGTGTACAGCTGACCCTCTCAGGGTACTTGCTGTACAATGAGCCATGAAAGCAACAAATGATGCTAAATTAGGCACAAAAATCTGGATTGTAATAAAAGGTTGAAAGTGGACATCTCACACTATAGTGCAGATGTCATTACAACACATATGGGCAAAGTTCATAAAGTCTGACATTTTCATTTAATTAGAAATGGAAGTCAACATTTCACTCAATTTTATGCAGGTAATACAATTTAAAAATTAGTTAAAATAAAATAAAAATTACAAAATAAAAGCATTTCTAGTTTCACGAGTTCACGCTTGCATATAATTAGCTGAGTATCTGATGCGCTCCTCCCTTAACCTTGTTAACGAAAACATCATTTGTCGGTCTCAAAGTTTTGGACCTCTTAATATTTTACTGTGAATTTAAGATGAGTACGCATTTGAAACAAGATTCCCAACTTTAAAACTTGGAATCTAGATGAATGCCACTGCAAGGAAAATGCAGCATCCTCTTGACGACAACACCAATAATCCTGACTGAGTAGTGATGATGACTGTCATAAAGGCTACGGTTGTCTGATCAAGTTACTGCGTTCCTTCTAACGACGACAACTGCAGGGAAAAAAGAATTGAGGATAGCTAATTAGCAAATCCATAATGTTTCCCTCCGTTTAAGCATCTCCCTCGGGGGTGTTTTGAATCATTATGCAAATTATGTTGTCAAATGTCAATTAGTGCAGGAAGAAACTCTCATAATTTATTATTTTACAGAGTACTTTTGCAGAGGGAAACTTCTCCCACTAGTCATCAAAGGAAATGAAAGATGAGATATATGTGTGGGAAGAGCACACGTAAGTCTCTCTTACCCACTGCATTGAGCGAAAACCTTCATTTGTAGGCAAAGGACAAGGGAATGCTTAAAGGGGGGGTGAAATGCTATTTCATGCATACTGAGTTTTTTACACTGTTAAAGAGTTGGATTCCCATGCTAAACATGGACAAAGTTTCAAAAATTAAGTTGTACGTTTGAAGGAGTATTTCTGTTCCAAAAATCCTCCTTCCGGTTTGTCACAAGTTTCGGAAAGTTTTTTTCGAGTATGGCTCTGTGTGACGTTAGATGGAGCGGAATTTCCTTATATGGGTCCTAAGGGCACGTCTGCCGGAAGAGCGCGCGCTCCCATATGGCAGAGCACTGAGAGCATTCAGTGATCAGAGCGAGAGCGTCGCGAAATGTCACAAAAGAAGTGTATTTTTGGTTGCCAGGGCAAGACAACCCTGCACAGATTACCAAAAATAAAACTAAGGGACCAGTGGATGGAGTTTATTTTTACAGAGCATCAACGGAGTTGTGCAAGTGTTTGTGTTTGTTCCCTGCATTTCGAAGATGCTTGTTTTACAAACAAGGCCCAGTTTGACGACGGATTTGCGTATCGTTTATTTCTTAATGATGATGCAATCCCAACAGAAAAGGGCCACGATCGTGTGTTGGAACCGCAGGCGGTGAGTAAAACTGCTTCAAATATCTCTGCCTTCTTGTTAGTGCGTCCGCCTCCCATGCCGAGACCCGGGTTCGAGCCCCGCTCGGAGCGAGTCGTTGCTGCTGCTCTCGTTCAGTTTCAGCCTCGGGATCTGATTCTGGAACATAAATATACGCTGAATCTGACTGTTAGCCATGGTTTGTTTTGGTTGGTTTTGTCCTCACGGTGTCACAGCTTCCACATGCTCTAATGGCGCTCGTGATTCTTTAGCTCCGCCCACACGTCACGCCTCCAGGCGCTCGTGTTTTTCCGGGAAAAATCGGTACAGACTATCTTTCTCTTATGAATATAATAAAACTAAAGACTTTTTGGAGTTATGAAGGATGCAGTACTACTCTATAGGTACTCAAGATAACAGGATATTGAGTGAAAACGAGCATTTCACCCCCCCTTTAAGTGGTCCACTCTGGGGCTACACCAAACAGACCTTTGACATGCGCCATTGTTTCAACTAGCGAGGGTTTAAACACAAGTACTCTACACTTGGATGCATTTTCAGCTTTTTAATGCATTGCAGATGTTGTAATTAATGTCACAGACAAAAGATACTTTTTGATGTGCCATAATTATGAACAAGGACATAAACACATCAGGAGAGCTTCTTTGACAGCTGAAGGATTCTCTTCATTTTTCGTTTTTTTGTTCCCCGGTGTGTTTCTTTGGCATGGCAAGAGTTTTGCTTCCAAAAGTCCCGGGTGAAGGGCATTTTTTAGCAGCAGTGCAATTACCCAATAAATCAACCAATAAAAGATGATGTCAGTTGTCTATTAGGTTTTATAATTGAATAATTATTGTACAAAGAGTCAATGTAGGGTTATTAAGACTGTGGTTCTCCAAATGTCACAAAGCAATTGAAATGAATTACACAACTCTAAAACGACTCTCGTGATTAGCTCACAAGAAAAGCCTTGCCCTGTTTGCTTTGTTTAGCAAAGCCTTCCTCTTCATTCTCTTTGGTTATTTCCCTCTGAACTCACTCTCTCTCTCTCTGATCGGTCTCATCGCTCTCAAAGGCTATGGCAAAGTGGAGTTTAGAGGTTTCATTGCGATGACTGCATGCCTTCATTACCAAGGACACAAGTCTGTGCCTAATAAAGAGTTACATGCAATTTTATTATTGTGAAAAACTGTAAGTTCATTTCATAATGCACCTGGAATGATATCTTTGCTATGCTTCACAATATTGCAACAACATCTGTGCTTGATCTATTGTAAAATGTAAGTTACAGATCATGCTAATTTAGAGGTGCTTGGATATGATCTGGAAAAAGTACCGGGCTTCTTTTTCAAAACCCAATTAAGGATCACATCAGGGTTGTTAGGTTAATTATTTATTCATTATCTACAGGGACTTTTAACAGGCCAAACTCATTTAGATGCTCATTATCAATCTTGGCAACATATCAAATTATCAGGACATTTTGATCTTTCTGAAGCACAACCATGTACAGGATGAAGGTGGAGCTCTGTGGAAAAAACACCAATAACATGCCAGATCCTGTCTTTGATTAAACATTGAGGTCTGGCCTCTTGCAGAGAACAGAGTCATGAGCCCCTTTCACACTGCCATTCCGGCAAATACACAGGTAACGTGTTCCTGCAATTGTTCCTGGGTCGCTAGATTTAACACTTTCACACTGCCAGCTTTCACACACAACCCTTGAAGATCCCGTAACGACACGTGACATCAGCGCGTGACATGTAATGTACGAGTCGAAAACGCTAGGCACGTTATACTTTCACTGAAGCAAGCAAACGATCTCTGCGTCAGCGCGGAAAGTGAGGAACTAACTGATCTCTGCTTCATTACAGTTTGCACATATATTTTCGTCGCGAACGTTGATCTTCCTTCAAAACAGCTGGTAAAAGAGTTGCGCGATAACATGCTTCATAACTTCGACACGGAATTAGATCTGGCTTTTGTTCACACAGCGCTCGTCCCGGGTCGAACCCCGCAATGTTACTAGGTCCCCGACCCGGGTTCAATGCGGTAATCAATCCCGGGACGTGGTTGCTTTCACACAGAAGGCGACCTGGCAATGTTCCGGAAATATTGCGGGTCCGACGTGAAAGGGGCTATGGATGGCTCAGCAGACTTCATTTGGACTCCCATGAGTTCACTCTCCACCTCAGCTTGGGGTGTGACTACAGGTGCCCATCCAACAAAAAACCAGAACAATTAAAGTATTAATTTATAGTTACAGTATTAATATAGATAGAGAGTGAGAGAAAGAGAGACTTTACATTGGCAGTTTAAAAATTGCATTGCTGAAAACTAATCATGCTCCAAACTTCAGATTTGTACAGAGAAAGAAAATACACCACAAAAGAAAACTTTGAATTGGGGTTTAGAAGAGATTTTGACTGGCAGCATATGCTAAACATTAAGGTTGGAATTAATAAGAACATGCTGATTCATTTTTGTCATAGATCTGTCCCTGCGTAAACCATGTCCCATTTTGATGAGAAGTAAAAAAAGAGCAGAATGAATATATAAATGAGGGGTTTGGTTGCCAGACGCACATCTTCATGGGTAATTTAGCTGCATTTTCTTTTCTATTTTTTCTTTTTTTGTTTTTGCTTGATATGCATAACAAGGCAATGTAGTGTCTCTTTTAGGAGCTTTGCAACATGTATGTGTTAAAAGTTTTACACGAAACATAAACTGCTCAAAGTAGGAGCTCAAAAAAAGATATTCTGGATATTTCTGACTGGTTTCTCAAAGAGAGAGGTGGCACTACTTTTAATGAAATCAGGACTAGTTTAGTCTATTATTCCTCTACATCAGAGGTAGTGTTCCTTATATGAAAACTGAGTTCAGATAACTTAAAAGTGGATAGTCTACTAAAAGTGGATAGTTTTTATAGTGATTGGTTGTCTTGGGGATTTTTTGCATGTGGTCGTTTTACGTACATAATAATGCATTTGCAAGTAAAACTGGTCAGTTAACATAAAGCTTAAATTTATCCATCAGGAAACGATTGGATCACCAAATGTCAACATTTCAGTCAGTTGTGGAGGATTGAAATCAGCTGGAAAGGCTCATTAAAGAGGTAAACGTTTTGATTGTGATGGTGATTAAATGCTTTCTATTTCAAAAGCAAAAAACACACTATCAAGTTGACTTATGCACTATATTTCAAGTCTTATGAGGCCACTAGCTTTGTGTAATTATTTGGCTAAAATAACTTGTTTTCACTAATAAAACCATCTACTGAAGCTCTCAATTCTATTCAAAGTGTTCCTGTGGCTCAGTGGTAGAGCATTGTATTAGCAGTACAAAAGGTTGTGGGTTCAATTTCCAGGGAACACAGGCACAGGTAAAAAGGTATAGCCTGAATGCACTGTTACGCACTTTGGATGAATGCATCTACTAAATGCATAAATGTGAATCAAACATGTTGACTAAGTGTGAAATGTGGCAATTTATCTTGTACCTCAGAAGTTTAATTGTCAAACAGGTGTAAGCCTGTTCAAGAGATGAAGAATACCATCTTGAACCTAACTGATTAGCCCAAACTAGATGACTTATTACTGTATGTCTTTCATTTCACTGAAATGCTTTTCAAGATAGTTTTTAATGAGAGCTCCTCTCTTCCTCCTCTCAATCCAGTATGTGTCGTTTGTGAGCTCTATCAAGTGGTACTGTATAAATCTTTAATTTTCGAGATCAGCATTAATGGCCGAAACATCCTAAGATCTCGGCTCGGCTTCTGCCTTTCATCCCCTCCGCTGGTGGAATTCCGGAGGGGGCTGCGCTCAATCGTCTGCTCCCTTAAGTACACAAAATTAGCTGCTTATCTGTTGATCTCCGTACATGATCCCTATGAAATCCTTTTTGTGTGTCCAAGGCTACAGCCTTCACAAGAGCCTATAGGAACCTCCTTAGTCTCTGTTTCTCTCTTGCTCAATTTCACTTCCCTGGCCCACAGAGGGTAAACTAATCCTAATTAAATTGCTCTGAAAGAATTAAAAAATTAGGCTTCCACCTCCACCTTATGCTTCCCGTCACTTCCAGGGGCTTCAGGCAGACCTTAAGCCCCAGTCTTTTACCAAGCTGCTTGAAAGGATTTCGCAAAAATTAAATTGTCATTCACATCCGTTATCCTCCTCATAATACAGGCCGATGCCGGAAACCGGGTGAGCAGAATATGTTAGAGTACATTAGAGACTCCTGAGTAGATTACCAGACTAAGTTAAGTTGATTGCTATGTCTTTGAGGTCCAGTTCAATACCATTCCAAATCATTCGGAGCCACATCCCCACATCTGCTTGTCCATAAACGGTCTCCTTAATCTGGCCACATTTGGCCACGTTAATGAGCGCCGGCTGTGGAATTAAGCTTGCCTCTGCTCCGTTAATGCCACCTGTGAGAACTCGAGAATGACTGTAGCCCTCGTTAGTGCTGCCTGCTCACTATTTTGTACAGGGCCACTATGGGCTCCCTACCTGCCGCTGACTTTGTACTTCTCCAGGAGTTGTAAGGGGCTGCCAAACAACAAGGAACCATGCACTTCTCAAACAAGGTCTATGAAAAGCCTATCAATTAGGCTTTGAAGGTCAAACAAACTCTCTCTGTGCCTCCTTCTGCAGTTCTGTCTTTTTCTTTCTCGCTCTATCTTTCTCTCGCTCTATCTTTCTCTCACTCTCCCTTGGTTGGACTTGCTCATCTTGAGCTGGCACTATCTCCAGTGCTCTCTCACTTGCATCGCTCTCTCCAAAATACATCTGAAGACTCCATTCAATTAAATATCTCTCGGCTCCAGCTGCTCCCTAAGTGAAAGGTCAAGCAAGTCCAGGAGGCTTAAAGAGAAAGGCTTGGCTTCTTCAGAAAGCTCCCCTCCCTCATCCCTTCCACCTCCCAACAAAGACTCCTCCAAGTCTGGGCTCTCTCTTAATGATCCCCACTGGTCAATCCCTAACTAGCGATGACAGTTCCCCCGAGAAGCATCACTGCAGTTGGGAGCCGATCGATCAGTTGGAGCCAAAAAAAAAACTAATAATGATAACCCGCAGACATATTGTCAAGCCCTTGTGTCGTCCCAATTGTTTGACATTCGGGTGGATAGAGGGGAGGGCCAAGTGCCAAGACATCAAAAGTGAGGTGCTGCGGTGTGCCACTTCATGCCAAGTGAGGTCTGTTAACCCCTCTCTCGCGTGACCTCTAATTAACCGATACGTGACCTGAGGGAGTGTAAATGGGTTAGCTGTCAACTCAGGCCCCGTCCACACGGAGACGGAGCTTACCCCAGTCCGATCTTTTTTTTCCTCGTCTCAAGAAATATCCGCGTCCACACGAAACCGCATAATGATGTAGTATACATGCCAGACCAGTATGTGGCGCTGTAATTCTGCCACAGAGATACACTAAAAACAGAGAAGAAGACTTGGACTATGCTCATAAACCTTGCGCGTGGTACACAAACGAACATGGAACAATACATTTATTAATCAGTGTTAATGTTAGTTAATAAAAAGACAATCGTTCAGTGTTTGTTCATGTTTTTGTTGCTGTTACGTGACATAGAGGTGTCTGACTAGGGGGGAGACGTGGGCTGATGACGTAATCGTTTCAGAAAATGTACGGATTAGGCGTTTTCGAATTTATCCACTCTGGGACCTGGTTTCAAAAAATAGCGGTTTCACCTTATGAAAACGCCGGATCCGTGTGGACGAAACGCCTATCCGATAAAAAATTTGTGCGTATTCACAGAAACGCGTATCCGTGTGGACGGGGCCTCAGAGTGACCTGCATACCATTGCGTCAAAACAAACACTGGTAATTGTGGCTCATTACTAGAGCAGTAATCAGGCTATACAGGTCTAGTAACAGAAAGGAGATTGTCCTTCTGTGCAATATTAACCATCAACTTTGAGTAAATGAGATGATAACAGTACCAGCAAGTCAAAACAGTGTTCCCCAAGGGGTTAAACTGATCATGAAAGGCATTTTGGCCATTTAATAGTAGCCTGCCTGTCAGTCCAATCCATCAATACATGTTCCAGTTTGTAATAATTTAGCAAAATTATTTTGTGAAAAGTACATTTGTAGTGATCTGATATCTCTCCAGGTTCATATATTTATGGTATTCTAATAGGGGGTACAAAAAAAGATGGACTTAATTATGCATAATTATTTTTTATATTTTGTATTTTTAAATTAGCTGTGACTATTGTGCAGTAACAGTGAAAAGCTAAATATTTGTATTAAAATATATTTGTATACATTACATGAAAACATATAGCATTATAATTGTATATTTGTTATATACATATATAAATTTTAAATCTCAGTTTAACTCTTGGTATTTTAAATTATTATTATATATTTTTCCACGAAATTGACATTTTCTTAAGCATATACTTTGTAAGTATTGCAATATTCCATATTATTTTTGTGTTATCGTCATTATTAGTATGTGAGTTAGTATACAAATTGTACAGTCCAATTTGAACTTATCTCAGACTAATGACCATCTAAATGCTAAAATGCCTTAAGAGCAAACAGAATAATGTTTCACCTTCATTCATTCACCTCAGTTTTTGGTAACATCTTGTGTATAATGCTCAACACTTTACCCTTTCCTATCTCACATTTTTTAAGGTGTTTTCAGGACTATTCTGCTCTGCCCCTGAGAGGGCTTTTACACTGGGCTTGTTTGTTGCAGTCCAGTTGCAGTGCTTTCACACTCAATAGTTGTATCGAACCCAGGTGCGTTTGCAGTCACCTTACGTCATCGCAAACGCACACGGAAAACGCATGGAGAACACAACGCGACTGAGCGTAGTTGTAATTTTTTTGTTATTTTGGTGCTATTATGCAGAGTATAATAAATTATTTTAAATATTTTAATTATTTTATTTTAATTAATTTAATTTTAGGAGTGTTTGGAATCAACCTCAGCTCTCTCGTGTGTTGAGGAAACAATGATATCGACAGTGTTACGCATGCGCGGGATACTTTACTTCTTGAACAAGTGCGCACCCGAGTCCGTGTTGCTTGCACATTCACACGAACTGCGTGACAGCTTGGGAGCAACCAAACTCAGACCACCTTCTCCAGGTAGTCTCGGGTTCGGTAACCCAGTGTGCACCAGGGTCCGATGACAGCGTTCACATTAGCATTTTTTTTTTTATGCAAACCGTGACCCGTTCCGCACTAAACTGCCTGTGTGAAAGCCACCTGAGAGGCCAGAGTCATGCAGAGTTTAGCTCTAGCCCTAATCAAACACACCGGCCTATAATTTCCAAGTAGTTCAAAACCCTGACTAGCTCATTCAGGTGTGATTGATTTCAGTTGGAGTTCAACTCTGTAGGACATTGGACAAATAGAAACATTTAGAGTTATTAGAGACAACGATTCCTATATCAGAAATTACAAAAAACACATAGGAAAATAATATTGCATAGATGTTTTTTTTTGTATTCACATTTTTTTGTCATGTCAAATTGCACTGTGACTAGTAAAAAAAAAAAAAAAGTAGTAGTTAATCGTAATTTTGAATCCAAAAATGATTTAATAATGTTAATATTGCGAGCATGTCTTCACATTTACCTCAGAGGGAAAGACAGCTTTTCCACACTCAAACTTCAAAAACAAATGGCTCCGGTGGGACCAGGCAACCGTACGGGTTCGTCTTACCATGTGATGCTTTGGCAATCTATTTCTCCCTTTAATTGTGAGCAGACAAGTGGAACCATACATCTGCTCTGTGCTGCTCGACCCAATACATAAGTGCCATTGATCAGTCTGGCTTAAAAAGTGGTGCCACTTTCCAATCCCTCACTGAAAGCAGGAGACCCCCCCCCCCACACACACACACACACCTCCAGTTTCAGATCAAATTCAGGGTGTCTCAACTTGGATGGGTGGTGGACAGACGTCCTGACTCCAGCGCTAGATGAGAAAGTGTTGGGCTGGGCCCCCCCCCCCCCCCCACCCTGAAGTCTCATCAATAGCCACTATGGCAGCCAGGCCGCTGTAACACAGGATGCCTGTCGCTTCTATGCTGATTAGAACAGAGCAGAGGGATAGAAAGCTGCAAGGATACTCTTGATCAGTACCTGTCTCTGTCTCTCTTTTGCTTTCTGTCTCTCTAAATGCTAGGACAGACTGGTGGGAGATCGTATTTCCCATTTTATCAATACTATCTTACCATGCTCCCTGCCTCCTCCTGGTTTCATAACCTTCATAAGAGTCCCCTTAATTAGCACTGTTGTCTTTGGACTACTCAAAGTTGCCATTTTTAATGACATTGATTTAAAGGGTTTTTTCACCCAAAACGTCAGTCCAAATGCTTTCCGAATAATTTACTCTAGGCTCTCTGCTTGTATCTTGTGATGCACTTCTAAACTATAGCATTGATTTTTAAAAGTCTTTATAGCTGTTATTTGAAACAGAATCTGTATTTCTGATTTAAAAGTCTACATATCTGTTTTTATTTGTTTTGTTTTGTTTTTTGCCAAACGCAAAAGAAGATATTTAAAGGAAATCTGTTCTTAAGAAAATCAAAGGACTCCGGACTTTTTAAAAAAGATCACAAAGTTAGATAAATATGCTAACATACACATATACACATCAAATGTCAACTGACAATAAACCTCATTGGTTTTTGCACTTCATGTGACCAAACATAATAGCATTTAAGGTTTGTGCTGCCATTTGAATGTAGCTTTGGTTGTAAGTTTTGAGTCTCATTTAATGAAAATCATGCAGGTTTGCAAAGACGTGGGGTTGATTAAATGATACCAAATGTTTTACTTCTGAAAGAAACTAGAGAATTTAATTGCACTTCCTCTATTAAATTATTAAATGTGTCCCTTTGAAATGTATTTGCCTCAAACCTGAAGTTGTAGGACTTCAGAAATTGCTTCGAATATTAGTTTTGCTCACAAGAAAAACTAGTTCTGACTCTCTTCCAACGATGTGACAGATTTGTTGTCAGTGGCATTTACCACCTTAGGCAAGTGTCAGCCAACATATTAAAGTTAAAAGTATTGAAGTAGAGGGGCTCGTTTATTTTCCTAAAATCATTTGTGCAGGAAAAGAAATAGAGGAGGACAAGTTAAGCCCATCGGATATTAAGTACATAAAGATTGCAATATTTAGCTTGTATCAGTTACGGCAAACTGGAAAAGTGCTGTGTAAGTTATGACAAAAATTGGATTCCTCAATCAATCTTCTTTGTCCCTCATCGATCCGATGGGTCATACTTTCCCTTGTGTCAAAAACAAAACAAATGTTGCAGTGCTCTATGATTTCTCATTAAGTCCATGTCTCCAATGGTCTCCAATGGTCTGCAGACACTCCCACAAATCAATAGCTCGGGGTCCCTATGAATTGCTATTGTGATGATGAAGAATTGATCTTTCCTCTTATGGGAATGTTTTATGACAGAGAGAATGGTCACATATTCAGATATCACAAGCAGTGCATGATTTCCGTAAACACCGAATCTATTACTGGATTTGAATTTCCCATGTCCTGTGGAGAAAACGAAACTTTATACTTTTATATGACTAAATAGATCAATTTACTAAATAGGTCCACTACTGTTACAGAAGCAATCGAAACTCATTGAATACTTAGTATTGCGTTCAAGCATATGGTTTTACAAATCTATAACAAACTTCCACCAACCATCAAAACTACGATAGCAAAGTGGCATTTCCAGGATTTCTACAGGTGCCGCACTCAAAGTCAACCATTTTCTTTGGCTCATGATTTCTGAAAAAAGTCCCTGCTTGCTCCCTTTGATTGAACTCTGTGGGATTACAACATAGTTCATCGCTTCTGGGTTTGTCCACTTATTACCATGTGAACTCCCCCTCGGCGACCCATTGTTTTCTACCCTTCCACAAAGATTACCTTGAGCACAGTTTGGAATTGCTCTATTGTCTCCGTCAGAGTGTGGGAGCTTAATGAAAGCAGAGTGGCCGACTTCACAATGGAGACGGCTGCCGTGGAGAGAGGTGGCCGCGTGCTCATTAATGAAAGTGCTGCGACTGCCTTTAAAATTAGAATTGCTGCTTGCCCTCAGATTGAGCTATTAGGGACTTGTGATTGTATGTAAAGCCCTCCCCCCCATAAATGTACCTTCAAACACTTACCTGCTGGAAACATATTAAACGGCACCACAGGCCAACTACAAGGAAACCCAGACTTTTTATTTTTGTCTCTTTTTGCAGTAGATAATGGCTTCTATTATACTGTGAAACTGGAATGCTTAACATTTAACAAATAATCTTAATACATTGTTTTTGTTTAAGGGGGGGGTGGAATGCTATTTCATGCATACTGAGTTTTTTACACTGTTAAAGAGTTGGATTCCCATGCTAAACATGGACAAAGTTTCAAAAATTAAGTTGTACGTTTGAAGGAGTATTTTTGTTCCAAAAAACCTCTTCCGGTTTGTCACAAGTTTCGGAAAGTTTTTTTCGAGTATGGCTCTGTGTGACGTTAGATGGAGCGGAATTTCCTTATATGGGTCCTAAGGGCACTTCTCCCGGAAGAGCGCGTGCTCCTGTATAGCAGAACACTGAGAGGCTGAGCACAGCCTGATCAGAGCGAGAGCGTCGCGAAAAGTCACAAAAGAAGTGTGTTTTTGGTTGCCAGGGCAAGACAACCCTGCACAGATTACCAAAAGAGAAACAGCATTAAGGACCAGTGGATGGAATTTATTTTTACAGACCATCAACGGAGTTGTGCAAGTGTTTTTGTTTGTTCCCTGCATTTCGGATTGCACATCGTTTATTTCTTAAGGATAATGCAGTCCCAACAAAAAAGGGTCACGATCGTGTGTTGGAACCGCATGCGGTGAGTAAAACTGCTTCAAATATCTCTGTGTTGTTAACTTAGCTATCGGCGCGTAAGCACATCAAGTAAACAACATGCGATGTTGCCATCAAACTGCACTTTCCACATGTACAGCTTAAAAAAAAAGAAAAAAAAAAAAGACGACATAAAGTGGAACTTAGTCATTTTCCAAAACCACTAAGCAAATATATACAGTTTCAGTACATACCACATAGAGACGCCTTTGCTGATGCTGCTCTTGTTAAATTTCAGCCTCTGGATCTGTGTCACAGCTTCCAGACGCTCTCAACGCAAAAGCCTACTGGCGCTCGTGATTCTTTAGCTCCACCCACACGTCACGCCTCCAGCCGGTCGTGTTTTTCCGGGAAAAATCAGTACAGACTATCTTTCTCTTATAAATATAATAAAAATAAAGACTTTTTGGAGTTATGAAGGATGCAGTACTACTCTATAGGTACTCAAGATTAACAGGATACTGAGTGAAAACGAGCATTTCACCCCCCCTTTAATGCAACACTTCGAATACTAAAACCTCAAAATATGTCTGAGAATTATTTTATTTTTTTTAGATTTTTTTAATTAAAATTTTTTTCAGGGATCATATGTTTAGGTTCCGTTCACTTATCATTATTGAATGCCTTTTATATTTATATAAAATGTCAAAGTTATTTTTATAGGATCCCGATTTAAAAAAAAGACAAATCTCAGACATACAGTATTTACAGGTTTTTAAAGGTTTTTTCTTAAGTCTTTGTACATTCATACTTATACACACATACATAAATGTATGTAGGAATGTATGAAGAACTCTCATTATAATACATAAACTGTAGAAATGTAAATCCCACCAAAGACAGTAATATATTGGATCATTGTTACACCACAATAAAGGATGCTCTGTCCCTCTGGCAGTTTTGGGGTTCTCTGATCACTGTCTAGTTCCATGTCATACCAACCTACAGGCAGAAACTGAAATCAGCTAAACCTGTATTAAGGACTGTTAAAAGATGGACAGAGGGAGATTTACAAGCCTGCTTCCACTGCACTGATTGGAGTGTTTTTGAAGATGTAGCCACCAATCTGGACGAGCTCACAGAACTGTAACATCATACATCAGTTTCTGTGAGGATATGTGCATTCACTATGTGCATAGTCTTTTATTTGAGATACAGTGGGTTAATATGAGTTATTTTTCAGTGTTTTAATTGACCCCAAACACTTACAATTGCCCACATCAAGCGGGCAATTGTAACACTCTGATTTCTTGCATTTTATTTTATATTATAGTTTTGTCCTTATTAGTGAAAGTATATCAATTGCATTATTAATTAGTGCACCTACATTTGTTTCTTGTATCAAAAGTTGACTAGTGTATTTCAAGTAGTCTGTGAGTTATGAAGGTAAACGTAATTTTTTTTCCAACTGCCCCCAGTCTCCCCCAATCAAAAATGGTCAGACATCCTGTTGAAGACCCTTGAGATAAATCATTGCACTCAAATTTATATAGAGATTGCAGCTACTTCAGTGAATCAGCTGGGACTGGCTCACTAAGAGGTATGTGTCCTCCAAAAATGAAAGGTCAGTCAGTTTAAGTGCGGCATAATGAGACATTCCAACATGCAACTTCTGAAAAGGTGTTCATTAACTAGAGTGTTTTAATGCAGTCTCTTGAGTAAGCCCATGTGAAAAGGTCTTTGTTTATTGATGATGTGTTATTTTCACCATCTTAATGAAAGCATACTTGTGAAGAGAAGACCTTTAAAATAGGGATATTTTTAAATTCCTCTAAACCTAATTGTAATAACCATAAGGTTGAGTTGCCATCTGGCCACTGAGATCATGGAAAAACTGCTGGGCTATTTCCCACACCTGTATTTCTCTGTATTTATTTTTTTCCCACCTCTTTATGAGCAAACATAAATTTTAATTAATTTATTTTTTAATTATGAATTAATTGATTAATTAGTTTATTTGTTTATTGAAGGAATACATATCTTTTTATTAATATATAATTTGATGTTGTTTTTTAAATATGATATTATCAGTCGATTTGGTGGCTTAATGCAATTAATAGTTTGCAAATCTGGTAGCATATATATACTTACCCAGTAACCCTGATTGCAGGACACAATGTATCTGACTTGACTGTTGATTCTAGTGCCTATACAGTAAAGCTGAAAGTTAAATAACAAACAAAAAAATAAAGCACTGCGCCTATGCTTAGATCTATAAATGATAGCCATAAACATTCTGTACAGGAACTACTGAGAAGGTCAGGCTGTTGTTCAGAGTAATTTACCAGTCTTTCAACAGGAACTGTCATCTGGGCTTTATGTTAAGTTCACTCTAGGTGGAGGAAACCAGCTGTGATTCAGGCCTGTGCTCCCAGCGAACCTCTCCTTTACATTCTGTGCCAAGAAAAGGTCAGGTTTACTTCTTGCCGAAACCTTTAGTGGTCATTTTGCTTTGCCACCAGGAAGGGTGTTTGGTGAGGGACTGTCAAAACTGTTCAGATCTTTGCAGAGAGAAAGGTGTGCAACATTTAGAGTCCCTCGACTTAAGAACGCACCCCACCACACCCAAACATCACCTTAAAGGCCATATATTCTGTTTACTCCACTGTACCCTTTAGTTCTGTCTCCCAGGGTTTAAAGAACAGTTATCTGACTTGAATATCTATCAACTCATTGAACTGGGAACTGTGTCAGGCTACAAAGCTAAATGTCAGAGGATAGTTTGAGGGGATATTAAATCAAAAACTTATAGTCTACCCATGATCACTACACATGGAAATGACCCCATGATTAACCCACCCTCAAGCCATCCTAGGTGTGCATTTTTTCATTCAGACAAATAAACAGTCAGAGTTACATAAAAAAAAATGTCTTGGCTCTTTCAAGCTTAATAATGGCAGTCAATGGAGATCGAGATTTTGAAGCCCAAAAAAGTGCATCCATCCATCATAAAAGTACTCCCCTTGGAACGGGGGTTAATAAAGGCCTTCCGAAGTGAAGCGATGCGTTTGTGTAAGAAATATAAAACTTTACAAAGTGTAATCTCTAGCTTCTGCTAACTGTCATACACGTTCACAAAGGAGAGTGGCATTCCAGCAGAGGATGCAGGACGTGTGCTTTTATATAATTTGGAAATGTCCAATGATAATGGATATTGTGAATTGGTGCTGCCTAACTGACAGATCTATGAAATGTCACAGAAAGGGAACCAGAGATGACATGACCTGATACATAATATTTCAGAGCAGTCAGTGTAATAATAATCATCTAAATCCTGTTGCTTACCATGACATTAGCGGTTAGCAGTAAGTAATGAAACATCCATTGGCTGTGCCTTATAATTAGAAATGTTTTGCATGATTTAATTGATCTTCAGATGTGTGGAATATACACAAGGTATTAATTACTGCTCCGCTCCATCACCTGGTGTCGTATCGCCAAAACTCACTCAAGTGGGACACGTTTAAAGTGATAGCCTCTTCACCATAAAACATGAATGAATATCCGGGGTGGCCTCAGCTTCGAACAATACCCCGAGCCAATGCCTTCGGCGAAACGTTTCTACGGTTCATTTCTGTACAGCAACCCTCCAGCCAAGAACCGCTCTCTTTTCAAGCGTGCAACACAAAGTGGAAATGTTGAATACAGAAAGGAAGGAGGACTGCACAACCACAGATATGAGAATCAAAGACATGTTGGCATCAGGGGAAGGGAATACACTCACCTTAATCAAGACATGAAATCATATTTTATTTATCAGCTATTTATTATTGAGTATATATCATCCATTAAAAATTTACAGAGTATTGCCTACTTCTTTCTTCGCCCTAAGTTAGGTCTCAGTGCACAATACCTACAGGGTGTTCCCATATTCTTAGTTTTTTAGTTTTTTCTCAAGTATCTGCTAACATTAACTCAAAAATTTTCTAAACTACCTCAGGAGTTTAAGTTCCATAATTTTAACATAAATCCTTCAAGATTTAAAACAGGCCGTCAAACACCAGTGGCAGTTATGGGTCACTTTGTGTCTTATGCAAAATAAAACATGACCAAAGAGAAATTTCTTACTTTTTAAGACTTGTAGCGCTGTTTTCTTCGTTTAGTGTGCAATGGGACTCAGGTTTAAATCCCCTATTAAAAACCTGTACACAATATCTAAAATAGTTAAATACTTTTGCAATTATTTTTTGTTATTTTACTTTTTATTTATTTAATATTTTGGAAATTGCATTCTAAATAAAATTGATTAAAAAAATCTAAGAGGGCCCATGCCAGTTCTTTCAAATTAAATGTGATTTTCAGTACAATTAGCTATTAAATTAGCAAATGAAAGCTTGACAGATGGTCAAGGTCTACTCAGTACTCAGCCTCATGCCATTAATTTCAAATAAGTATGTACACATTGATGACAAATCATCCAAATTAACATTATGATTTAAGTCTGTGTGTTCTAGGTCAAGTTAATCTGAAGTTTTAAGCGTAGCTGACACTGTCAGCATGCAAAGTCGAGGAGGACCCCCATAAAAACTAGAGCAAATGAACAAACAGCGCAGTTGGCCTGCCGAGCTGCCTGAGAGACGTTTTAATTAAAACTGTGACATTGTACCATAAAAAGCAGGAATCTAATCATGATGGAATAAATATAATGTAATTATCACTCAGGTTATAAATAGCTTTAATTTCATGCTTTGCAAAAAAAAAAAAAAAAAGCAGTTGAAACGGCATCCGGTTGTTTGCAGAGCTCTGCGCCACCTTCAGTTTGCGCCAAGAGACAGGAGCCAGATCCAATTTCTCCTCTACAGTCTCATGTCTGTCCATTCATCCATCAAACCCTTAGCACTCATTTTCTCATGCCCTTTTCCAACGGACAGCATGTCTAGGGTGTTTAAGGCCTTTCCGGACTAGACTGGGTTTCCCAGAGGGAGTACATTATTTTATTTTTATTTTTTTTCATTTGTGGTTTTAATCCCATCCAAATTGAACATGGTTTCTCACAAAACAAAATTATGGAGAAAATGGCCTGTTTTCGCCTAATTCAGCGGTCCTCTGAGAAATCTAATCCTATTTGAGAAGAAATGTATGTGATTGCAGTATATTTTCACAACCCTTCTCCTAATTTATTAGAACTTTCGTTTGAATAATTAAAGCTATATTCTGCACTGGTTTGTTATTTATTTGGACCTTTTTAGTGTAAAGTTACAGTTGGTGGTTCATGTAATGCTGGCAAATCCAATGAATAAAGAGAATTACATTTGCAAGGAAAGTCCCATCTCTTTCAGATACAATATTTAATATATTCTTTGATATCAGACAGATTACATTTTATAGATGATTTATAGTATTACATATTACATATTAAATTATTACCCTTAGAATGTGCCCCTACTGATGGTCTATGTGTCGTTAGATCCAGTGTTGGTAAATTTACTTTTAAAACTAATGCATTTTGTGGTTCTTCATTAAAAAAATAACTGTGACTTAGTTGTTTTTTATTGAAAGTAATGAATGCATTGTTACATTTGAGTTACTTTTGTCAACTGAGGTGGGCTTGTTTATTTATCTTAAATAACAAAAAAACAAAAACAAAAAAGTTACATTTTTGGCAACTTTAAGGGCCCTTTTCCACTGAAAAAGCCTTAGCCTAAGGGAATTGCCTCTACACCTCACTCCCTATTTCCTTCAACAAAGGGACAGGAGAGTTTCGGTGAATAAATGGGAAAACAAAATAACTTGGGTTACTTATTTGAAAAAGTTACTCGGATGTTTTATTGTAAATCATAATGCCTACTTTACTTAGCAATCTGCTTACATAACTCATGTTACTTGTAATATGTTGGCCCCAACACTGGTTAAGTCACCCAATACCATCCGAATTGGAAGTCCTATATTAATAACTGTAACTCAAATGTAATTTTGAAAACTAATCCCACCCATATAATGCTTAAGAAGCTACAAAGAGGCACCTTCTGCTCTAAATAGTGTAGACAAACTCTATCACCTTCCTTCAAACACACCCTGAGGCAGATGGTTGAAGCCTCACACCTACATATTAGCCACATTGGGTGAGAATGTTTGTTTGTGAAGCTCAAATTAATGCCTAAGCAGACCAAACAAGAATGTTTGCGACAAAACAAAGGAATAGCAGACTAACAGAGAAGTGTGAGAGGAAAGAGAACACAGGGCTTTAATGACTGGCCTGCAGAAGAAGGTGAACAGGAGGAGGAAGAATTTCTGATGAGGACTCACTAGTGGCACAGGTGCACGAGGTGAGAATAGGAACCACACTGCATGATCAGGAGGGGTCCTTGAAGTACTCCTTGGGGAACCCCACTACACATAGAAGAAGATTCATGTAATGAAAGAATCCGTGGTAAGATTGTGGTGGAGATATAGTAACGGCAGTATTCTTAGATCTTTGTGAGGGGTTGCCTGAAAAACAAGGTTTTAAAAGACACCAATAAATAGTTGGCATGTAAATATATTTTAAGCTAGTTTACCTTTGAAATAATGAACCTTATGGTTGAAAATGTTTAATGGGAAAATGGCCAGAGTTTGTTTAAATTTAATTTTACACTTTCAGTTGATCACAGAATGGAAGCTTGTTGGTATACAAGCACAATTTGGTTTTGTTACTTCCTATAAGAGCATTTCTGGGTCAAATTCCATGAAGGATGGCAGGTTCATGCTTGCCTCTTTCTTGGGGAAATCTTATAAAAGCCAAAATCTATAGAAGATTTAGTCAATATCCAATGAATTTCGAATAAAATGTAGTAGCATCCCACTGGTTAGAAACCATGTAAACATTACCTGCACTTATATATATATATCATTCACCACTTCTTGACAATTCTGTAATTTCGATCAAATAAATGTTATTTTTGTTGTCCAAATACATACAATATGCATCAAATGGTATACATAAATATACATGACTGTAACAAAAGAAGTGAAAAAGCAAGTAAAAATTAAGTCACTACACATTAAAACGGTTTGGTACTTTATCAAAATGTATTAACTTGATACCTTAGAAAATACTTTCTTTCAGTTGGTGGAGTTTTGGTGGATAAAATCTATTTCCGCCCTACATTTTTTGTTCCCTTTTTGAAAATCCAGTTTAATTAAAGTGAAATAGGTTTAGCACCATTTCACTTTTACCGTCATGCATGTCCACGGCTTCTGTGTTGAATTACGTTAGTACTATTATAAAGGAAGGATTGCTGAATGACCCATAAACCCAAATTAATGTCCAGAGGAAGTAAAAGGGTCATAATATTGAGCTCTTCCCATATGTTCTTTCCTTTTAGTGAGCTAAGTGGAAGAAAGTCTTCATTATAAGTGTCAAAATATGTTAACCTTAAAGCATAAATGACCTCAGCCTATCGATAGAAGAACTTGTATCACATGATGGGTCATGCACCATGCAGTCATAAAACAGGAGGCTGAAATAGCCATTAGAAAGCCATTTTATTGATGAAGTCTTTCTATTGCTAACAATTGAGTTACTTAGTGAAAAAGGACGTCAACCTCTAAAGACTTATTTACTTCTGTTGTGTTCCTTCAGCTCCTCATTTATTTGGTATTGATGCCGTCGCATTAATTTCCCCTGCAGTGACATTCTGATAGGAGCAGAACAGATGGAAATACAGGATTGTCCCAGCAAAATTCATCATGAAAAATGCACCCGACACCTGTGTAATTTGCCTAATCATCTTTTCCTAATAAGCTCCCTCCATTAATTATGCACGACTTCCACAATGCAATCAAGATAAAAGCAAATCTGATGACTTAATACGCTTCAAAATAATTGGTTCAGCCAACCACCCTCCACCCCTCCTCTACCACACTCCCCCTTTCCCATCATGCCCCATCTCTGGGACAGATTTTCTTTTGATTCTCTCTCCATTACATCTCTTGGACATTAATTGGGATTAGGGATCATAAAGCGAGTAGTCTGGAGTGTGCAGCGTGTCAGGGTATGCATGACAGGAGTTAGGCCGGGAAGATGTCTGAGGGCAGGAAGTTCACCCGCTGTGGACTGCAGGATTCAAAAATGGTTTTCCCCACTTCCTTTAAGCCCCCCACCTCCTGAGTCCTCCTCGTCTGCTCTGGCTCGCTGTCTCGTTGCAGTTAACAGATGCAGGTGGAGATGAACATGCATCAGGAGGCAGCTGCGAGGGCCTGTCGGTGGGGCTTTGGAAACCTAATGAGAGTCAACCTTTGTGAACTTGCTGTATTGCCGTGCGTCCCACCTGTCACTTTGTTACAGCCGACGAGTGCCTTGAATTTAACGGGCTAAATGAGCAGGAAAAGGATATTGTCATTGCCACACACTGAGGTTTAAATCTGAAGATGGGATGCCCGGGGCTGATCCTAAAATGAAATACTGGAACAATACAAATAAAAAATAAAGTGTGTTTAAACACAGGGCACGGATTTACTGACCATTTGTGCCTCATTTGCATACTATCGATATTTCGGCAACAAAAAGTAAGTTTTTACATTTAAAAATGTGAGGTCCAAAGACATGTTTTAGACATGAATGCAATGATCAGACATGACCGGCTACCACAATTTTATGTTGAAAAATAATGGAAAAGCACCGCAGTTCTCAAATGCATTAAGTGGAAATGGCACCTAACCAGTAACTGAAATTATCAAGTTATTGTCACTTTTTTGCGCCTCATAAGAAAAACTTTTATCAATTAGCACCCACAGAAAGTAGGCTGTTAAGGTCGAAACAGATGAAATGATAAAGAAGTATTGCTAAATCAGTTGCTAAAACAAAGCAGACAACATGCAAATAAACATAAATTGAGCATTGTGTTAGTTCTGTCAGGCCACGTTAGTCACGCTTGCATCAGCCGACAGTCAGCTGTTCCTGACGTGTACCAATCCAGTCTTGACACCGATCACATGCGGCCTTTTTAAATTCCCATTCTTCAGTCTCTCTTCCCTCGCATCACTGCTTGCAATTAACTCCCTCCTCCAACCCCAACTCCACCAACTGAACCTGTAATCTGATCATACTTTGTTCTTTCTTTACATTCTCTTCATTGGAAGCAGTCTTTAACACATTTTGTTCACAACTCATGTATTTGTGAATTGTAATTATGTATGCTTATAATGGTTCTGTTCTGTACCCCAGGGGGGTTTGTCTTGCTGCTCTCCCCGCTCTGTCCAAGCATGGCTGCATGGACAGTTGTGTGGAGTGTTGCCCAGAACATAACCATACCGCCAACACTAACTGTATGCAATATAATTGTCAGAAAATATACTTGACGGAAGTGGTCCTGATTGAACTATAGGGCGGCATAACTATACTTCAAGGGTATAGGCAACATAGTGCTGATGTCCTGCAGAGTTTAGTTCCAACACAGTAAAGAAACGTCACTTGTCTGTAGCCTTCGTAATCCTGAAGACCTTGATTAGCTTGTTCAGGTGTGTTTAATTAGAGTTACAGCTAAACTCTGCAGAACAGCGGCACTCCAAGACCGACGTTGCCTATCCTTGCCGTAGTTATTTCTTCCCATAGCTTTTTAAAACACCTTTCCAGTTCCACCATTATAGACAAATATGCATTTTGTGTGTGGTGTGTACTTTTGTTTTCTGTTGACTATGGTAGCAGTAAGTGAAGGCCAAAATGTTAAAGAAGCGCTAATTGCTAAATCAGGCAAATAAACTTAGCTATGTGAATGCACCAATAGCCTTTTAATACACCTTTCCAATTGCGTCATTATAGACAAATATGTGTTTTGTATAAATCCTTACCTCTAATATCATGAGTTTATAGTCTATATCTCTGTCTTCAAGAGCATCTCAGAACTTTGGCTAGCAGCAAGCCTATTCTTTCCTGCCCTATTGCTAATCCATGGCATAATTAAATCCCTGCTACTTTTAAGATATCTGAACAAAGCCCACATTTTCTGATTCCCAAGCGTTCCACCTTTGATCAGCTGCCTTACTCCTGGCATGAGGCTGTGGCTAATGGGAGTTAATGTTTCTCTCGGTTGTGCTACCCACGGAGTGCTGTGTTAAGCCCACATCAATGGTGATTACAAGTGCGTTTGTGGAGGTGGGCTGTAGTGCTCTTTGCATTGAACTGGCCATACCTACCTGTCTTTATCTTTGCTCAGATTTTGAACTGCTTTGAATTGCACAAAATCTCCTGTGCTGTTTATGGTGCTGTGCAGATGCTCTATTGACTTAACTACATTTTAAAGTAGCATGATAGCAGTTTTGATGTTTTCCCTATAGTATAGCTTTACCAGTAACAGGCTAATGTTTTCAACAAGTAGCAATTTACAAAGCTGCTTTTAATGTTAAATTGTTTGCACACGTAGCTTTATTGCTATGTTAGCTGATGCAATAATTTGACACGGACATTGAAGCATTAAAGAAAGCATACTGTCCCCTTTATAGGAGCTTTTCCATCATTAATTTGGAGACTGCTGAAGTTTTAATCAATGCTGCTGCCACAGTAACAGAACAAACAGTGAGTCCTGAATCCCCCGCTAATTGTGCTTCATAATTTCAGACAGAGCAGGCAGAGCAAAGGGGGCTTCAGTTTGACGTCTGCTCATAGAGACAATGTTGTCATTTTAGCCTGATGTCTCTCCATCAAACTTAGTCTGGGCTTTGTTTCCATTAACTAGTAACACCTCACCACCAGAGAATGTTTTAATCAATTATCGTCTGACTCACTCACAGCTTATAGAGAGACAAACACATTTATGCCTTCCTCTTTAAACTCTCACCACAAATCATCATGTACAAGTGCTTCTCCCGGTTTGGATGTTACATTTTGAGAATTGGTGCATGCATTAGGATAGCACACAGTGCATATATCAGGTTAATCACAGCCAATTATGGTCTCGAATTAAGTGTGGTAAAGTTTCACACATAGAAACTCTAAAAGCTTTGTTTGTGTCTTCACTTACGGCCTATATAGCCCCTTTCACACTGCACGTCGGACCCACAATATTTCTGGAACATTGCTGGGTCGCCTTCTGTGTGAAAGCAACCACGTCCCGGGATTGATTACCGCATTGAACCCGGGTCGGGGACCAAGTAACATTGCGGGATTCGACCCGGGACGAGCGCTGTGTGAACAAAAGCCAGATCTAATGCCATGTCGAAGTGATGATGCGCGTTATCGCGCGACTCTTTTACCGGCTGTTTTGAAGGAAAATCAACGTTCGCGACGAAAACATATGTGCAAACTGTAATGAAGCAGAGATCAGTTAGTTCCTCACTTTCCGCGCTGACGCAGAGATCGTTTGCTGGCTTCAGTGAAAGTATAACGTGCCTAGCGTTTTCGACTCGTACATTACACGTCACGTGCTGATGTCACGTGTCGTTACGGGATCTTCAAGGGTTGTGTGTGAAAGCACGCACATATACCGGGTCATCACTGGCTGTGTGAAAGTGCAAAATCTAGCGACCAGGGAACAATTGCAGGAACACTTTACCTGTGTATTTGCCGGAATGGCAGTGTGAAAGGGGCTTATGTGAGCTAGTTGCAATCACAAACCAGCTGCTAAAAACACGTCTTGTTTGAACAGGCAAGATCAATAAGGAAGTTTTAATGGATTTTATGTGGGTAATGATAGAGGGGGTTAAGAGGCTAGGGCATGGGTTAATGGTACTATCAGGACATAGACCAAGTTAAGTGCAAAGGAAAGGTCTACCACCAGAGGTTAATTAACCTTTTTAAACCCCAAGGTGTCAGAGCACACATACATATTGAATAGAAGCTGCCACGAAAAGTCTGTAGGTCACCGCAAAAACATTTAGCAAGTTACAATTAAAACATCATCAGACCACTCCACATCTCGATTTAGTAGCCATTTATGAGGTGAAAACTCAGAAGGCAATTTATTACAGTCAAAAGCTATCTGAACAGAGGGCAGCAGGTTAAATATAATTTGAGGTAATGGCACATGTTGTAATAATAAGACAGAAAGGCCACTGATGCAAGCTCAAAGGCATCTGCTTTTCATTTTTACCTTTTCATTAAGTTTAGTTAATGAAAGATTATTGGAAAAAAATACTGCAAATGATCAGCATTTTTTTTTCATTTCTTTAAAAGAAACTAAAAGCTGTTATAATCAAAATGGTTTATGCTGTTGAAGGTACATTAAAGGAAGGACATAACAAATAATGCACCTTTTGAATTCGGACAGAATGGAAAAATGAAAGATTAGTGTATTTGATATTTTTAAGTATTGTCATTATAAGTCAACGTGGCTAAATAGAACTTATTTCAGTATTTACTATTATCGTATTTTTATTTTATTTTTTTAATTGTAGTTTACATTTTAGCTATTTTGTTGTGTGTTTTTTTCACAACAGTTTGATATTTTAATATGTATGTTTAGTATTTAATTTTAGTTTTGGTCTTTAGTTTATTTAGTAGTCTATTTAGTTTGAGTTATTTTAGTACTTCAACTTCGTACTCAAGCCTCTTCTTGGTTTTATTGTGATTATATTGGTTCTGTTGGTTTATTGTTATTTTATTTCATTGATGAGTGAAATACTACACTTTTCGGAATAAGAATAGGTTGCAAACGATAATTTCTATGCATGAAGCAGTTGGAAAATGTATTTCCCAAGTGAGCAACACTTTAAACCCTCGCACTAGCATTCAAAAAGTTATTTGAGATCTTTCTGGTAAATATTTGTCTGCTGTAAGAAATAAACTTTTTTCTCAAACCCTTTGAATTAGTTGGATTGCCTCAGTATAGCTTTTTAATGATGTGAAAGCACGAGATGTTTACCGAAAGTTATTGCCAGCGAGTTTCACGTACACATCAGCGTTAGTAACGAGAGGTAAAATATCCCCAGTGACCAAAAAGCGCAAACCATGATATACGAATGACTCTGATTTGTGGTAAGTAGCATACAGAGAACCCTGCTGACAACTTCCACTGTGAGTGATCATAAACTTTCTATAAACCAGCGCACACATCTTGCCATTCCCATAGTGACTGGTATCCCTACCAGCGCCTCCATTTGGAGCTTGAAACTCCCCAAGGCCGGCTGTCCCAGAGGGACCACAAGAAGGTAGCAAGTTTTGTGAATTTCTTGCAAGTATATTTGCATTTAACACGAATGGGACGATGAGGGTGGGTGTGAAGAACCATGAAACTCATGAAGCTGATATTTCCCTATCCTCTCCAGCAGTATTCCCTTTTCCGTCCTTTCCCAAGAGCCTGTCAATCCACACCCAAAACAAAGACAACAAAGGAATCCCCACTGGAACCAGATCATCCTCAGAAGCGTAGCGCCGAGAAGAAACTCTCCACGCCCATGATGTAATGAACGAGCAAGGTTTGCCCCCTTCCCAAAACTCTTTGCAGCTTTCCGACTTCGCACTTTTTTGGATATGCCTCTGTTTTTACTTCATGCTGAAAGTTTTTTCCTGCATATTCAGTGCGAGCCTGGAGTTTGAGACTGCTCACTCCGAGCCTCGCACCCACTCTCCTGCTATGAGCGCTATTCCCAAGGTGTGCTCTTTCCAAGTAATTGCCCTGTTTTTCTGAATGCACCGGATCTGGTGCCACACTGATGCAGTGCTTTAATTTGTGGGTAAATAGGCTTTCTGCTGAGTTTAAAAGCATGGCACCCGTTGGGAGATTTAGCTGTGGGGGGATTCTGGAAGGTGAATCATTAGATGAACGAGGCACCTTGTTTCTGGATGTGCAGCTAGGAAGTAAAGCAGGTGGATAATATGGCAAACAAGGGTGATGATGGTAACTGAGCTGACCTCACACATCAGTTCATCACGGTTCGCCTGCTGAGCCATACTGCCATCAACAAAAGAGTTGCTGGATTCTGGTAAACAGCTGAGCTGCTACAGGCAAAAATCACCATGAATAAAGGCTGCATTTGTGACTGCATTTCAAAAGTTTATCTTGGGAAGTAGCTTATATGTAATTTTTTGACATTTCCAAGAGTGCATTTGTATTGTCAAGTCACATTTGAACGTGGATGAATCCTAATAATGAAAACAGACATATTAGGAACAGCAGAGTGCTAATAATATGTTCAAATGAAACAGGCAACATGAGCTCACCAGACCCTCTTTGCAGTTAATCACTTTGAAATAAAAGACAAAACATCTCAAGAGAATAAACCAATTATAACGAGATAAAAGGCAGCTAAAAATACGGTTGCAATGAAAAAGAATTTGCTGCCTCTTGTTTGTTCACTATGACTTGCACTGCTGCACTGCTAGCACAGCTTTGACTTAAATGGGATCCCAGAGGTCTGGGTACTGGTTAAACACATGCAGTGACAACCCAAGCATAACTCTAAACATTCACTCTGTCCCGCAGGTAAAACGCAGCGTGGACATTTAGTTTCATACGAGTTTAACTTTAGATGCGTCTCCAGTGAAAGCTTGACAGCCGGCCCTCCGTGCACAGAGCAAACCTTTACGCTCTAATTTCCATTCCCAAAAGTGGACACCAGAGAACAAATGTATTGGTGATGGATGCTCACAAATGACAAACACAACACCGAGATGTTCCCTCGCGCTACCTGGAGAATTTTCGCACGCAAAAATTCAATAGGTGAGCCTTTCGTCACATTGTTTGATGGTTGAATGACAGCTTTCAAGAGAGTTACTGTCCCCCATTGTCAGTTAGGAGCAAACCTCATTGACACACATAAAACCCTGCCACCATGTGCTTGCGGTAATTGCAGGCATGACAGTTTATCATTACCCATGAAAACCGCTGGGTTTTGCACTCATTTTTTCAATGGTCCTTCTCAACTGGAGAGTCAATCCACTTTTTTGTGTCTGTTTGTTTCCATGTCATTATTTTTTTCCCCAGGGCCAAACAGTCATTTTACTTTAATGAGCTCACCGTTTTCAAACATACGATAAGTATTGAGAGTCGGGTTGCGGGGGCCGATTGAAAACTTTAATCAAGGCAACCAATAGGCAATTACAATAAATTGCTTTTGAAAATCCTCAGCACTCTTTCAATTTGTTTGCCTTGTTCACTCCCTTAGTTTCTCTGCTGATGTGATTTTGGCATTGTCCATGATTTAGCTCTTAATCTGTCATTTACCTTATAAGCTAATAAGTGCACGCACACTTTAAAGGTTTGAATTTAAGCTCAAATAAAGCAGGGAAATTATAAAGTTGGTTCAGATAAGGCTTTTAAAGTGTAGAGATTAAAAAGGCTTCTCAAGGGCCCGTGTTTGTGTGTTTTCTGATCTGGGTGGGATTTGTTAAAGAATCAGTTAGATATTAGGGAGTTGGGCAGTCTCATACTAAAGGGCATTTGATTGGACAGTAATTTGCTGCACAAGATGAGACAGTATTTTTAAGATATCTATCTCAGTCTTTTTTTTTTGGCTTTGAGAGACAAATTTTCAACTACATACTGAAAGTGAGTTTTGACTACCTTTAGAAATGTTATTTTCATAAAAATTACTGATGAAAATGACCATTAAGTTATTTTTTTATTTCATCATTAACAACAAGACGAGATGAAAAGTGCACATCAAGGTGGTAATTACATTTTAAATATTGATAAAATATGACAAGAAAAATAACATGCAAGGTATTAAACATTTAAAAATATTGTAATTTAATTATTTATATGCTATTATGATGTAAAATAAGTTCTTATTTTCAAGTCTTCTATATTTATTGTAGTTTTCATTGCAAAGGCAACATTTTCCATTTTCACTTCATTTTTTAAGTTTAAGTAATTATTGTGTAATATTTTATTTTATTTCAGCTTTATTTCAATAAAAAAGCTGAACTGAAACACTGAAAAATTATTGTTTTTATAAAATGTCTGATTTATGTTAAATTAATGTTTAACTTCTTTTAATATTTGTTTACATTTTGCTGTTAATTCTTGTTGTTGTTTTATTTATTCTTGTATTTTATGAATCCTTTAAAGGACATTTTCATCAAAAGACAAAAACAATAACTAGAATTGCATATAACTGACCTCCAAGTAAACAGATTTGGATCAAAACCCCCCAAAAAAGATTTCATGGGGTCTATAATCACTAGAGAAACTGCCTGGGAGACGTTTGAAACAATTTCTAGCATCTAATGCCCTCAGTGTATTACAAATCCCTGTAATTAAGACTAACGAGAACAATCATGTACTTCAGCAGCAAACAGTCTGTTCATGAAGCCACTTAACGTCCGGTCTCACAGCAGGCCTCATTTGTTAAAAATGAAAAGTCCATTTCCTTGCTCTTATCACAGCTGTTAAATAAGGATATTGACCTGTAAATTCCTCAGAAGGCTTCAGCATCACAGGGCCCGAACACTATTTGTTGTGATGGGGCCCGTGTTTGTTTTTGTCTAAGTGATTCGATATGTTCTGCAGCTGCAGCATAGTTTCTTATGACATCTCTAAGCTTAGGGTTACCTCTCTATTTTTTTTGCTTCTGAATAATTCATGAACAGAAATCCAATACTATTGAGTTGGAGTGAGGGGGACTGAATTACAAAACATTGCATTCTTTCATCTCATGAAGTTTTGCGAGGAGCAAGGGTCAATTAAGAGTCCTCTGGCTACAGTGAGTATGTATAATGCACCACAGGGCTGAAAAACCTTGGGAGACTTGCTTTACTTGTGTAGATTATTGACGCTCCTACCGCTTTTTCCCCCCTTCCCCTCTCCTCAGGTGAAAAGGACCCCTTGTCTGCGGTGTCTCTGACTGTTCATGCCTCAGTAGCCTGGAGGCAAAATGGGCCTAATTTGCACAGGTCTGTTTTGGGGGCCAATTATTATAATACCAAATGTTCTGGAAACACAATACAATTGAAAACAATAAAGAGCAGAGCCGCCAATATTGTCAGACATTTTACATTTTAATGAATCTCTCATTAATGCTGTATTTTATCAGTTTGGCGATTTGCAGTGCTCCTGTTTTTCACCTTTTGAGTGTAATTGTAAGATTTAATAGCTTATATGTATAATATACAGCCTGTTGTTCTTCCAACACTATCTAAATGTATGCCAGAATTAATGTTTTAGTTTATCTATTCTAGTTCTAACTGAAGATGTTATTGCTTCTGACATTGATGTCTCAGGTATGTTCACAAAAAGCTTTCAGCTCACCAAGAAAACATATACCTCAAGGACAAGGTCTCATCTGGCGCTCGAGAAAAAGTCCTTATGTAAACGGCAACATTGCACAGTGTAAGTGTTGTCGTATTTATGAACATGTTGAGTGATAATGGATTCTATGTGCACGGTGTCCTGCATGGCTTTAATAGGATACTTCAGCCAAAAAAGAAAATTCTGCCAGCCTTATTTTGTTCCAAATTTAAATGACTTTGGAATTCTGTGGAATGCAAAAGAGGACATTTCCATATTTCCAGGCTGCATGTTGTTTTGGACCCCATTGAGTTTCATTGTATTGGCAAAAACACAAGTAAGTCCTATGGGTTTGGAATGACATGAGGGTGACAGAATTAAAACTTTTGGCTGAACTATCCAATTAAAGTGTATTTAATAGTTTGTATACAGTACATGATTTATAGGTGTTTCGTTTCCAAAACTATGTGAAAATAACCTATTGTTGTTTTGGACCTCCTTGTATAAAGCCTGCTTCCAGCATGGAATTTAAAATAATAATAATATTAATAATAATAATAGTTCTTAATAATAAGGTTACTGCAAATGCAGTTCTGGCTTTTCTGAAAAAAAAATGTATATATCAGAATTCTGGCTGTTTTTACAGAATTAAATATTTTTCTTTGAATTCTGAGTTTACAGCTTGCTATTCTGTGGATTTGTTTCTGTTATAGAATATAGAATTTAAAATGTAATTTAGAATTTTTATCTCACAATTGAAACTTCTAGACTTCTTAGAGTAGATTCAGACTTATTTTCAGAATTGAGAGAAGAAGGGTCAGAATTGTGAGGTTAAAAAAAAAACAATGAAACTTACCTGGACTTGTCACAGCACTCACATATTGTTGCTCTTTTGTTGGTTTGATTGCTTCTATTGTCCTCATTTGTAAGTCACTCTGGATAACAGCATCTGCTAAATGACTAAATGTAAATATAAATGTAAATAAAAGCTCAGAATTGTGAGGAAGAAAAGCCTGAATTGTGAGATAAAAAGTCGCATTTACCTTTTTATTGTTACTATTAATTATATTTTTTTTATCTCATGGCAGCAAAAGGCTTCCATACCATTGACGTTCATAGCACAAAAACACTGAAGAAAGTCAGTCATATAGTTTTGGAACAACATGGGCTTAAGTAAATGATTTTTGGGTGAAGTATCCTTTTAAGAGAAGATCATGCACTCTAAACATGTCTAATTATTAAAAAGTTCTTAATTATATTAGATTCAACTTTATTGTAACTGCACATGTAAGGTACAAAGCAACAAAATGCAGTTAGCATAACCAGAAGAGCAATAAGCAGTAAGTACAGAATATACAAGGTCTACAATATGTACAATAACTATACAGATAAGTATTATGGGCAAAATATACAGATTATAAATACTGTCAGCATGATGTATAGATAGGTGTACTATGAACATACTATACAGATGGATTATGTAAAAATGTATGTACACTTTAGGCAGAACTGGACAGAATGCAAGAGGACTATAAAATCATGCCTGTTGGTCATGCTTTACAGTACATGCAGATGCTGGATCTGTCATGTCGGTCAGAGGCTGGACACTTTCAGATTGCCACACAGGCAACACTAGATGTCAGTGTTCTCGCTGATGTCGGACTGCAAGCTTTTTGTTTTATGGGAAGGAGAAGGAGAAGCACATAGTTTGAGGAGTTGTTGCTTGCACTTTAGAACTTGGGGGTCCTAATGGATTTCCTTCTATTAGAGGGACTGTCTGATTTGACAGAAACTGTGTTGTTTCACAATTAAAGCATTTTTCTCATGTGTGCTCCAGCTTGTTCTTGATGATCATAAACAATACTAAAATAAATCAAAAATAGTATGTCCAGTTTTAGTCTTAAGTATAAAACATGCATGCGGTCAGTCAATAATACTATACATTTCTTAGGGTCAATCTATCTCTATCTTTTTTTCATTTTGAAAGGATGATTTAAAGTAGGGTAAGTAAATTTCACTATGAGTATTATATAAAAAATATTATACATATAAAATATTATCGATTTCTTTTTAGAAATAAGATTAATTATTTATAGACTATAATTATTAATTTTATTGTTGATGTCAGCCTTTCCACGTATAAATACATTTAATTGTTTACACTTATATGGTGGTTATGAATGACACATCGGGTACAGAGAGCAGCCTTCTCTGTGAAATGACCCCTAGCGCTTGACTCTGCATCGTGATGACGTCACGGGGGGCGGCTCAGTTTCGATGTCTGTAAGCACCAATCAGAGCGCAGAAAAACCCGGAACTTCTGAGAGTGCAAGAAAGAGCGCCTGCATTCAATTTGAAAAGAACGAACGACGTCAGGTATGAAATGTTTATATATTTATACCTTCTTCTATATCGTTTTTTAAACGATTTTTGAAAATGGTAACCGTATCACGAAGTTTTATAGGCTCTAGACTACTTCAGTCTAGTTTTAATCTGAAAAACACATGACAACATAAGTGTAACGTTACTTCTACAACGTTCTTGTGTTCAGTCATCAGAAAAAGTTTTTTTTTTTGAGTAACGTTAACTCTATTCAAATATGTCATACATAATATGCAGTCCCCTGCGTTTAACCGTGAGCTAATGATGTCTGTCTTTGCGTTCAAAAGGGTAACCTCGTAGGTTTGTGTATAATCTGTTTTGAAATCGTTAACGTTATACAAAAATAGAATCCACAATTCTGTGTTTTTGATCTTTGATATGAAAGTTTTAACAAACATAAAAGCAGCACAATAGTCGCTCACTGTCTGTTGACATTAAAGAGACCCTTAAAGCGAAGAATTTTATGTGTATACTAAAGATTGATACTTAATACTTTTATGAATTGTAAGAGCTGATTATAAACACCATTTCTTACTCCATGAGATAATATTTCATTGACTAAAGCTAGATTACTTGTAAGTCTACTTCTAGTCTCAGATACCTCATATATTAAGCAAGAAATAAATGTAGACTATAGAAGTTACACCCCTGCGGCAAAAATACAAAGCAAATGCAGCTAGGTTATTAGGCACATTTCTTTTTTTTTTCTTATATAAATATAAGAAAATAATTATATTAGAATTAGTTTTTTCTTCTCAACAATGCCTTTGTTGCTAGGTTCAAACTGAGCCCAATATGAATAATTTTAGTATTACTTAGGCTTCTGTATATATGCTATACAATCCCCCAGTGATGAAAAACCTAGAAATCTAGTAGTAAATTGTGTTTTCTTGGGCCTGCGAAAGATCATGGAAATGATAAAAGTCTTAAGAAGTCTTGCGAAAGTCATGGAAATTTCTATAGGGAATCTAGCCTAAATGTTTATGCTTTTGCTTTAATAATAAAAACAGAAAATGTAAAATCTAATTCAAAATATTAACAAAAACTATTATATATAAATTATAATGGCACTGCAGATCCTAGAAACCATCAGGGCAATAAAAGTGACTGGGAATATTTGGTACTCCAGCTCCACCCCTCATCCATGTGGCTCTTCTGGGAAACAGACCTGTGGATTTGCCAATGCTGGTGATGTTCCACTGTTTTATTTTAAAGTGGTACCCAGCACCTTTACATTTAGATACAATAGTATTTGTAAAGAAAACCAGGGTTTGTCTGTGTAATTTTCTATATGTATGCATAAAATCATATCCTGAACAAAAGAAAGTGGTCTTGTTTAATATAAGCGCTGAGTTATGCAAACAAACCCTGCCAGTTGCTCCATATTTAGTCTTTTTAACTAGGTTCTCCTGACCCCAATCCTCCTCAGCTGGCTTTTAATTGGCTTCACTGGGGCTAAAATGCTGCAATATTTCTCAAAATTGACTGCTTATTTGAGTGTCGAGAGTGATGCAATTTACAGTAAGTTGCTGGTAAAAGTGGACCGTGGCTTCAGACGCAGCACTTAGCAGAGGCTGCATGGGGCACGCGCAACTTAAGAGGATTCATTTCACATTCGCTCTGGTTTTATGGAGGCTTTGTACAAACAAGGGGATGGGCCACACCACAAAGGCAGATGGGATGGGATTGGGATCCTCCTGGATACCTGTATGCGCAGCTCTGTCTTTTCGGGTTGATCGGGCTGCCTGTTTACAGTGTGTTATAGAAGGGCTGACGCCAGTCTCCCTCGGGAGGGAACAAGGGTTAATTGCTGTTAAAGTGTTGGTCTCGTTCCTCTTTCTGGCCCTGATGCTCCATTAGAGCTGACACTAATGAGACAGTGCAGAGAGGACACCCCAGAGTCAAGGGACAGCACCACCGGCTGGGGGAGGGAGTCATGATGGAGAGACTTTACTTAGCTAAGAGAGAGAAAGCATGTACTAAGTCATAGATCAAGAGTGTGTGCTGTTCAGTGTTGTTGGGATGTGTGTGTAGGTTTGGCTCCTTTTAATTGGTGGCTTATCCTCTGCATATGTTGTTTGTTTGTCATTACGAATTCATAGGGGATTGGATTGTTGGTCGTCCCTCATACTTGGTCTGTGGAGCCAATGGCATTTGCTTAGTAATTGTACCATATTGATTGTAATTTACAAATGTCAAAATATGGATTTTCAACACCCTAATAATAGAAATGATGAAATTGGCTAAATACGTACTTCTGTAAAAAAAAAATAATAATAATAATAAAAAAAATTAATAAAGTCGTCAGAAGATGTGAGGCTGCTGTAAAATCATTTAACATATTAAATATTTTCATTTTTTTATTTTAATAAGTACTACATATAATTATTTGTATCAAATGCAATGAATAAAAGTAAAAAATTAATATTATAAAAAATTATAACATTTTATCATATTATGAATTATAAAAAATACCAGTGTAAGCAAACTCAGTGAAATAAATAAGGCTGAAATAAATGAATAAATCATAATTTATTTAGAAATCATTCTTTTTAATATATTGTAATTACTTATAAATAATGCATAAGAATATAATGAATTTTACATTAAAAAAAAATTTACATTAAAAATTATTTTATATAAAAAACAAATCTGAATATGAACAAACTCAGTGAAAGATGAGGATGAAATAATTTTAGAAAGTAATTTAATATTTTCAATATTTTCAATTTGTTCTATATTAATTCTATTTAAGAACTGTATAGATTTCTATAAATTGTATCAACAATTTATAAAAAATATTATTTTAATTATTCTTAAATCATTTTATTTATAAAATTATGAAATATTAAAATACTAATTTTATTCTATATAAATTATGTAGATATTATAAGTGAAAATATGCAAAATGTTACTATGTATGTGTGTGTGTAGATTTCATTGCTGATGGATGAAAAATAAACTATAAACTGAATATGTTTTATGCATTTTATATGTCATCAATTTTTGTATTGGTCAACTAGTGATTTTGATGTTTTTTTTAACAGTGATTTACTGTTTGTAGGTAGTAATACTGATCTGGAATCAGCACCCTCAACTGGTCGGTCATGAGTTTTGCTCCGAGTCCGTTCACCCCCATGGGCATTCACAGCATTCAAGAGCAGCGGGACCGCTGGGAGAGGAAGAGGAGCCGCACAGCCCGTGAGCTAGTCCAGAGTGAAAAAAGCTACTGCCACCAGCTGGATCTAATCGTCACGGTTAGTCTCTCAACCGGCCAAAACACAAACACCCATGGGCTGCACTGGTCCATCTTGCATCGAACAATATGCTGATAGAGAAACACTTGTCAGGGCTGGATTCAGTCATAGAAACAGAAAAACATGTTAATCATCAGAAAATCCTAATCTGAAATTCAAATTATCTTTGCTTTATATTTTGAACTGTTTCACAAGGTTTTCCGTTTACTGAGTGGCCCTTAACACCATCACAGGGCTATTATTTTGAAACTGATGGTTTATAACCTATTCAAGGAATTTATTTTGCAGCTAATTAGTTTTACTTTTAAGATTGCTGAGATTTCATATCATTTCTGTTCATATTGTGTTGAATATCAAAATTGGCATTTGAACTTGAAAAGCTAAGATGGAGAACTCACACGTCAGTCTCATTGCTTTTGAATGCCGCAGCTAATTAAACAACGTTAAAACTTATTTTGAGAAACCACGTCACCTCCCGCCTCTGGTGGAGCTGTGTTAGACATGCGGCTCATTTTAACCCGCTGGAGGTAATTGAGATGTCATTGCTGCAAAATGCTTAGCCCTTCACAGATTTGTTCTCGCTTTGTCTCAAGGGTGTGTGACGAGAGGTGACACTCTCGGTAAGATGAAGAGTCATGTACGATGGTAGTCTGAAAATTGAATTTTCATGTCTCTTTCTTTTCTCCAGTACTTTGTGGAGATCTTGAAGGCCAAAGGAACCCTCAGGCAGGACATTAGAGAAAGCATCTTCAGTTCAATTAAATCCATTCATTTAATAAACCAGTAAGTATCCTTTAAATAATTAAGTGTATATTCATGCTCAGGGGAGAGAGACGGCTGAGGGTGGCTGGCTTTGATACCGTTTAAAAAGGACGAGAGGGTAGGGGAGTATTAATTGGGGTCTAACAGGAGAATCAAGTTTGAGAACTTGGAGATTGCCTGGTGTGCCTTATCTTATGTTATTCTCTTTAATTGGATTGCGAATCGATGCGGATGCTGGATTTAGGCTTGCAGCTGCACTTTCTTCAGAGTATTTTATGTTATCCCTCTATACTTACCATCATGGGTGATGGCGGCTTGTTGTTTGTGTCTTCCAAGCCTTTTGTGTTGATAAAAATAAGCTTTTTGCAATCGCTGATGTTTTAAACATGCATTTTTAATGAAAGGGTTCATTATCATGCGTTCATTACTGATACTCAGTCTTTCCTCCTGAACAGGGCCGTATTAAAAAAGTGTGGTGCCCCTGGGCACTATACCTCAAATGTCCCCCCCCCCCCCCCCAAGCATAATTAAGGTGATTTCTCAAATCAAATGTAATTTATTAACTTGTCCAACTACCGTATTTTTCGGACTGTAAGTCACACCTAAGTTTAAGTCGCATTAGTCCAAAAATACGTCCTGACAAGGAAAAAAACATATATAAATTACACTGGATTATAATTCGCATTTATTTAGAACCAAGAACAAAGAGAAAACATTACCGTCTACAGCCGCGAGAGGGCGCTATGTTTTCAGTGTAGACTACAGGAGCACTGAGCAGCATAGAGCGCCCTCTCGAGGCTGGAGACGGTAATGTTTTAACTTTAACTTCAATGGTAAACGGGGAGAGCAAGCGATAGTGCAGTCAATAGTTTCTGTGTCATTGTCGTCCTGAGCTCATTCTTCACTAGTTAAAAAAAAACTTTCGATCCCTGGAACATTTTGAATTGTAGCTAAACGTCTAGCGTCCTTGTCTTTCTTTAACTTTATTTTTGCAAAACCACTCAATTGACGTCTGTCTATTTTGATTCATTTTCTGTAACCGTTAAAAAAATTACACATTTGCGCGTACTTGTTGTGGACCAGCTCAACTCTGACAAATTGGGGACGGAAGGGGGAGACTGATACTGGTCATGTAATCTTTATTTATTTATAATTTGTTATTATTATTGTTGTTGTTAAGTTAGTGTTCATAAACGAGTTATGTATGGTCTTTTAAGACTTTCAAGTTAATAATAAAACAATTTACGAACAATATTTTTAAAGCTTGTGTCATGTGGTGCCCCCCTAGTTGTTGTGAATGGTTGGGGCCCCTGGGCACCGGCCCAAGTGCCCTTATGGATAATCCAGCTCTGCTCCTGAACTACTGTAGCAGATTCTCCAGTTATAGGCATCAGGCTATTTAATACAAGGTTTAAAGTCAGATTTTATCCAGTAAGAACTTTGAGATGAGGAGGGCTGGGGGGGAATATGATTATATAATACCAAAATTTCGGTAGCTGTAATGTGCTTTTTTTTTTTTTTGTGTCCGACTTGTTTACATTCTCTTAAGACAAAAAATAATATTAATACACCAAGAAATGCATTTGAACATGAACCAGTGTTGTTTTTGTTAAACTTGTAAAATTGTTTTTGGTAACTGAAATCAAGCTTAAATAAAATATAAATATTAAGTGAAAATAATTAAACTAGAAATGTTGCTTTTGTAAAAAACTGAAATAGACAAGTTAAAGTACTATAAAAACTTAAACTGAAATAAAAATGAGTTTACATTTATGTATTTGTCAGATGTTTTTATCCAAAGTGACTTGCATTGCATTTAAGAAAATGTTAAGGGGAAAAACTATAAATGCATATATAAAGGACTAAACCTTGTATAGAGATAAGCTATATGTGACCCTGGACCACAAAACCATTTAGAAAAATTGACACTTAATACAGTTAAGACCTTTTGTGGATCAGGGTCACATATGCATTTTATTTCTTACCCTGGACCACAAAACCAGTCTTAAGTGTCAATTTTTCGAAATCTGAAAGCTGAATAAATAAGCTTTCCTCTGATGTATGGTTTATTAGGATCGGACAATATTAGGCTGAGATGCAACTATTTGAGAAAAAAAAAAAAACTGATAAAATCGCCTTTGAATTTGTCCAAATGAATTTGTAGCAATTCATATTACTAATCAAAAATTAAGTTTTGATATATTTACTGTAGGAAATGTAAAAAAATTCTTAATGGAACATGATCTTTACTTAATATCCTAATGATTTTTGGCATAAAAGAAAAATTAATAATTCTGACTCATACCATGTTTTTTTGCCTATTGCTACAAATATGCCCCAGCGACTTAAGCCTGGTTTTGTGGTCCAGTATCAAATATATATATATATATATATATATATATATATATATATATATATATATATATATATAAAAGCTCTTTATAAAATGTATAGTTCCGGTCCTTGATTCTGAGCCGCGTTCGAAGCCGTGGTGAATTACACTACAAACATATACCTTTGGCAACCACTTTCTTGGAGCCACAACTGTTTCTGAGGAACTACATCGTTTGTTGGAAGAATACTTTTAATTTATATCATTGAACTTTATTCTCTCGGTTTTATTCTGTGAAAACTATGTGTCTGGAATAAGCATTTTATAAAAGCAATAAGCCCTGCGAAGCCGTGGTTTACAGTGAATTTAGAACAGCTAAGGGGGTTTCTGTCAACAAATGTCAAAAAAAAAACTGTAAATAGTCTATTTATTTATTTATTTATTTTTTAAATACCAATGGTAGAGTGGTCATGGTAAGTGGTGAAACCCAGCTGTGACTCTTCTGTATACAAATGATTAGACAGTCTGCTTGAGGGGCTTTTATGGCAGCTTGAGCAAATGAAGATCCAGAGCCGCGGGAAACAAAAATAATTCATCAGGAAAACTGGCCTGAAGAACAGTTGGCATTGATCTGCCCATGCAGGCTGGTCAGACTAACAACATATTAACTCATCGGTGTCAAAAAGGCTGTTCTTGTTAATTTTATCTGAGGCTATCTATGGTGAAGTGTGCTGTGTTTTGATGTACTACATCTGAAAGCAAAAGCAGAAGCCCTCTTCTAATTTCCAATAGCCTGCAAGGATTGATCAGGTTGTTACATATATCAAACACCGCTCACCTGAACTGAGGATCAATCATCTCTCTGTTGCAAGCTTGAAGGTCTTAATAAAAGGCTTAAAGTGTTTCCAGCATTTTATTAAGTCCTTCAAGCTTGCAATAGAGATATGATTGCCCCTAAGTGCAGGTGAGCGGTGTTTGATATATGTAACAACCTGATCAATCTTACAAAATTTACCTGACAAGCTCGAAGAGACATTTGCAAACAGGAAAAACCTAGTGAGGAGGTTTCATTAATACTAAATTGGCAGAAGTTCTCATTTAAGTAAGTTACTGCCATGTGGTTTCATTGTGTATATATTTCGAATTACCAAATGAATGGAAGGGGGACTGCCTTTGAGGGCTTTATCTAGGCCCTGTTGATTGAGAATCATAAAATTGTCTGAATAATGAATCACTGTGGGTCCCCGAGGCTCCCATCATTGCCTGATTGACGGGCCTCTCTACAAACAGAGGCTGAATGAAGATGGAGGGCTGAATTTCAGAGCCCGATGTATTGGATAAATCGGTGCTCGGTTACCATATATCATCATTAGAATCGGTTATTGAAGTGCTGGGTGAAGCATAATGGCAGTCTCTCAATTTAGATCTGTGAACAGTCAGCAGTGGCTGACTAATTAAAAGGAATAAAGTGCTTGCGCACTCCAAAACCACATCGTTATCAAGAAGCTTCTTCAGATGCATGTTGATATCTGTGCTGGCTGCTGAAGGTTATTTGAATCCTTAGCTGAAATCATCACTTTTTATCTTGGACTGGTCAAAACACAGAAAAACTGAGAACAAGGACAGGAGCTGCGCTGTAGATTGTTTTTATCACACACAATATGCACTTTATAGTCGGAAATATAAAAGAAAAATAAGTATTAATGCATTTGAATTTATAAACCATTGTTGATTTGAACCTTTAATGATTAGGACAAAAGAAATTATAAAATGTAAAATACTTCTCTTCATGTTTTTCAAAACCTATTTGACTTTCTTTATTCTGTGAAATGAAAAAGAAGGTATTTAGTTAGCTGTCTAAGCTGCTCTTCTCCATACAAAAAGATTTAATTGTGACCAATGTTGGGGAAAGTAACCCCGTAATTCATTACAATATGGCTTTAAACCATAAAAAAGGAACTAATTGTGTTACTTAGTTATTTTTAATGGAAAGTAATGCATTGTTACTTTTGGGTTACTTTTTGCCACCTGAGTTGAACAATATCAAGTTATATTATATAACCTTTTCACAGCAAAAGTGAAATTAAGTGCCTGAAGGAAGTTCCTCAACCTCACTCCCAATTTCTGTCAACACTGGAACAGGAGAGGTGCCAGTGAATAAATGGGAAAACAAAGTAACTTGCAATATTTATTTGAAAAAGTAATGTTACTTTACTAATTACTAGAAAAAAGTAATCTGATTACATAACTCGTGTTACTTGTAAATGCATTACCCCTAAAACTGACGGTGACCACAGCTACCATTTTCATAGCAATATTTTTTGGTATTTTTTCAATATTTTAACTTTTTGGACTTTTTTTTTTCACAACTTGCATCTTCTATGGCATTAGAACCACTACTTTAATGGTGATTTCTGTTCTTTGTGGAGCTTGACTGCCCCTGGGCACCATCCTCTTGTGTTGTATGGAAAAGAGCAGCCTGAACATTTTTCAAAACTTCTCATTTTGTGTTCCACAGAAGAAAGCAAGTCATACATGTTTGGAACAACATGAGAATGATAAAATTTACATTTAAATGTATTTTATTTGTACATTTTATGCATTTGGCAGAATACAATTTTAAATGAGAAAATTAATTGTATTATTTTTTATTTTATTTGTATATAGTTTTTAAATTTTATACAGAATTTAATTTAGAATTTCTGGTTTATTGGTTCAAATAATTTTATTTTAAAAAATTTTATACTGTCTTGTGATTTCTGAGATATTTGGAGTGATTAGATGACCCGAGGACAATGCAAACCAATCATTCCCAGTTTTGAGTAAAAACTTCAAAATGATGGCAGCCTCAAAGGTGACAGTAATGTGACTATATTCTTAGAAATATAAAAATATGTCAGCTACTAATTTAAGTTTAAAAGAATAGCATGCAGTTGGTTTGAAGTTCATTCTTTGTACATCACATGATACTCCTGGGTCGGTAAAGACTTAAATACCATATTAATTAAACGCTGCTGAACAAGCAAACAAACAAAGCCTGAATATACTGTCATGCCGCTGCCATTAATCAGAATTCTGGCTGTTTATCTGATGAGTGGAGTAAGGCAACAGTGGGAAGAACCCAATTTTCTTAGAAAACACAGAATGCAACAGTGATCCCAAACTTGAAAGGGCAGTGACTTAAGTAGCACAAAATCAAAAATGTATTTGAGAGAGAAACAAGTGTGCCTAGGGGTTTTCTTAATGAGGGTAAATGTGGTGTGGAAATAGATCAAATGGTATCCGATATGAAGGAAGAGGGTCCTTGTCGCTATTGAAGGGAGGAGGGAGTCTCCTTACAACCCAAACGATGCTTTTGGGTCCTGTACATATTTGTGTTTTTGCGAGTGTTTGTGTTGCTGCTAACTATTCATTGACAATAATTAGTATTCCTTAATTCTCACTTCCAGCAAATGAAGCCACATAGTCCCTTCATTGTTTGGTTGAGTCTGTGCCGAGCCCAGATGTCGCAACCGCTAAGAATTAATGTAGATTAACGTGAAGCAGGAGGAATGCTAATGTTGTCTTTGTCATCTTTCTGATAGCCAGAGAATTTAATTGCCCTAAAAAAAAAAGAGCATAAAAAATGTAAGTCATAATTTCATATTTATCATAATAGCCTCTGGCTGTGAGGAGGAAAAAGGAAACACTATTTTTCCCGCCCTTTGCCCTCGTTAGAAGAACTCTCTCGGCTGATCTAGCATCTCCTGATTACGAACAGAGGCTACCTTGGCTTGCAACTTCATTAAAATCTATTTAAATCAACTTCAATCACAAAACGCTCCTTCTAAAAACCATGAAGTCTCAGGGAACATTATTAGGGTGTGTGTGTGTGTGTGTGTGTATCCGTATCTGTATTTCTGTTCGGTCTAAGTGGTATGTATGCGCAATAGCTACCTTGCCTAGTTTGGATAATAAGCTCCTTCACAAGTGTCAGCACCCTCACCCTTGAATTATACCCATGTCACCCTAATGTTTCTGACAGCCAGAGCACCAGCTTTCCCATTCCTCTTGAACACCTTGTTTTGTTCCTGGTTTCGCAATGAGTGCGTTCCCGCTACAAAGCACCGCACGCTTGCCCTTGGGCGCTAGCCTCAGCACCCTTGTCTCAAATAAGTGTGTCACCCACAGGGAGAAGCCCTCGTATGACACCACACAAATCTGACTAAAAACGCTTCCTTTTGCAAATACGTCTGCCTCTGAACTAATCCTCCTCATTATTTTTGACAAGAAGTGCCTTGACTTCCAAAACCGTATCAGAGTTATCATTGTGTTTGGAGTGCGGTGGCAAGACTGCAGGGTAGGGTAACGTTAATGTGTGCCCTGATATTTATCTTTTGAAGTTAACCGCACTTAATTGTTGATGATTTGACACAGTATGATGATGGTCTTTGGAAGTATGACTTAATATTTAATTGTGGATTTGCATGACAGGAAAAATAAATTTAGACTAATTAATGTTAAAAATATATATTTTTTAACATTCATCAATGTGTTTATTGAATGAATTCATTTTTCGTAATATACAATATTTTAGTTTAAAAGTTTTTCCAGTTTTTATATATATATATATATATATATATATATATATATATATATATATATATATATATATATATATATATATATATATATATATATATATATATATATATAAATATATAAATAATTATAAACACACACACACTTTTCAATAAAATATTATGTATTACTAGTAGTGGCTAACAAATGCATTATTTAATTTATTTATAAATGTGTGTGTTTGTGTGTATTTATATAAAATTTAAAGTATTTTTAAATAAAAAAATGTTATTATGTATTTAAAAATTTTATATTTATCTATTTTTATTGTTATTGAGTTTATTTGAATTAAGTATAATTAATGGTTTTATTAATAATTAATATACAACATTTGAATTTAAAAAATATAAATTTTCTATATAATTTATATTGTATATAAATATTTAAATATTTATTTAATTTACTGTACATTTGAGGTATGAAAAATTTATTGAAGTCTGATTAAATGACATTGCATAAAGCGAATAATAGTTTGACTTATTACTTGTTTTTAACAGGACCCTACTCACTCATCTAGAGCTGGGGAGGTTTGGTGTCGGGTTTGAGGAGTTCTGCGCTCATCTGCAGCTGTATAACACTTACGTTGACAACATTCAGACGGCTAAAAAAGTCCTCTTGGTAAGTTGAAGTTAATGTTTCACTTGTTAAATTTGACCCTTTTTCACTTCTGTTCACATGCTATGCGTTTGGCATTGACAAACGTGCTTACAATTGTGACTATTACTATGTGACATATTTGTATGGTCTTGAGTAATGTGTGCGTGAATATGGTTGTATAAATTAAAGTGAATATTATTACATTTCACTGATTGTGTCACTTTGCATTTTTTATGATTTAAAAAAAATCATTGCTGATATTGGTTTTATTGTGAGTAAATGCCTTCTTTTACCTGGATAGAGGTCACCTACTTACACAAAAGCCGATGGCTGCAGCTATCGATATGAAATCATGAATATGTATATAATACAGATTCTATGGTAATGTGCAGTATTGACAGAATGTCATGCTCTACTTCTAATAAGTGAATGTTTAATCCAAACCTATTAAATCGTTGTACAACTCCTCCTCTATGACACCTTTTTTTTGCCTTGTGAAAAAAAAAAAAAAAAGAAGACACAATGTCAGGTCAGTAACTCAAAGATCGCCATTCAGAATGATTGACGTTTGGAACGGTGAAAAAACATGGTCACCTACCTGATTAAGGCTTATGGATGACACTCTGTGCAAACAGACCTCTCCAGGCAAAACCCAGCGGTACCATTAGGTCCAACACTACCATCTCATTACGCCTGACTTAAGTGGGCAGCCTCCATCAGTCGGCCAGAAAAAAGTGAGATGGGGAGTCTCTCTTTTTGCTAATTAGCTCCTCCCACGGCAAGGCACCTGTACCCAAGTGTACGGATGACTGATTCATCATGAAAGAATCATCGGCATGCCTGGCTAATGCTAACTTCTGTTTCCATGTGCTTATGGTGAACTGAGGGGGCATTGTAACGTGTTTCGTCCTATGCATGTAATTGTGTCTAATACTGAATATATGTTTGAGAGTTAGCCTCACAGCAAAGCTCTTCCAAGTTGCATGCTAATGCTGGTTTTATTTATCTGAGGGGAAGCCTGGAGCCTCACAGATATTAATGTCTTAATTAAGAGGAGGAATGTGTCTGCGGCCAATTGACTGATTCTCATTGATTGCAGATTGAGCTGTTTAAGTTAGCATTGATTCCTCCGCTTGGCCGAGACATAGATGTAATTGCTGGAACATGGGCTGGTGTGTGTTTGCTATGTCACATGATTCAAAACATGGCTCGTTTGTCCTTCAAAATCCAGCATCCCATGAAGCTTATTAAGAGAATAGCAATCTAGACCAAGATCTCAACGTTTTCCCAACATGAGACTCTCTTTACATATTTATATGTATATTATATATGTATATTTATATTTTACATTTCTTCAACCTTGACAGAACACACAGTATAAGTAAGTTTGGTGCAATAATAACTTTAATAAATATATAATAATGTGACACTTTTAAAAGATAGCTAGATGGTTTTGAATAATTTTAGGAATGCACAATATATCTATACAAGGAGTCTGCAACCTTTTGGGCATAAAATGCCAATTTCAATTTTTCTGGTTAATCACTGTGCCAATGAGGCCCTCCCATTCCCCACCCAATTTTTTATGCTGTTTTTATACAGTACATAATATTTTTTACATTTTCAGATAAAAATCTGTATTATTTATTTATTTAACTTTTACTGGTGTAAATGTTTAACAAGGCTACATCTATCTGATCAAATATAAATTAATTTATAAATGAATTTAAATTGATTCTATTGTAAGATTAATTATTGCAGTTTCTTCTATTTAATAGGAATCTTTGATAAATAGAAAGATCAAATGAAAACAACAGTTGTAATCTTTAAAAATACTAATAATGAAACTCTCAAAATTAATTTACTCTCAAAATTAATATATTTGTTAAATATTTAAATTGTAAAAAAAAAATTCAGACAAAATGTATTTGTTTAAAAATGATGTTGTTTTTAATAATATAATTTTAATATGTTTAATATAGTTTTGATGACTTGCCTATTATTTATAGGAAAGTTTTGGATTTGACAGGATTCATTCAGAGTTTTTATTTTTTATTTTGTTTGTTTGGATTCCTCTCACAGTCCGTCTGAGATGCTGTGATTTAATGTTGGTGTGTTTCTCAGATGGAGACCCCAGCTGCTACAGCCATAAATGTTTGCTGAGCAGGTGTTGTACACGGTGTGTGCCGTTTGAAGATGATGGATTGTTTCTTGTGCTTATATGATTAATTTATTTTTATTTATGGTTTATTTATTATTTACTTAGTACAGAAAAGTAGCACCGACCTATGCTTTTCTCAGATGGATGCACAATTCAAAACAAATTTGACATAAAATAAAAAAATTAGCCTGACTTGGTTTGTGTGAATGTATATTTAATAATGAAACCAGGGTTGCTCTATTCAGAAGTTGTGATAAGAGACAACAGAGATGTCTCGTCTCATTGTGCTTCCACACATGCATCATCTACGGAGGTGATACTGTTGGTTAGAGGTAAACAGTGTTCAGTGTTATTGCTAGCTCTTTCAAATGTGCTCTTATTGTATCAAGTTTTTTTTCACAGAAGCAGATTTTTGATTCATGGTTCATTTCCTTCTCAGGTTCAGGTGAAGAAAAGCAAAGCCTTCAGACGGTTTAAAAAGCTCCAGGAGTCGAGGCCTGAGTTCAGTCAGCAGAAACTTGAGGACTTGCTAACGCTTCCACTTCAGCGTATCCAGCAGTAAGTCCTCAAGTACATGTGTAACAGTATTTGAACTTTTAAGTCAACGGTTATTGGTTATCAGCAGATATTATTATAATAGTTTTTCTCTCTTTTTGTTTTTTTGTTTTTTGTTTTGGCCAATATTGGATATTATGCAATGTCCATGCTTATTTACACTACATTTATATTTACATGACTTTTGTTATCATCTAGTGCTTATTTAATAATATTGTGTAAAAATATCAATTTTCGAAGAAAAAAAATATATACATGCACACATACACATAAAATGTTAAAATTGACCATTTATCGTTTTTTGGTATTTTACCGATATTAAGAGTTTTTATAGTTTTTTTCTTTTTTTTTTTTTTTTTTTGGTTATTCATGTTTTTTTTTTTGGTTATCAGCTGAATTAGAATATTTAATTGTGCATGCTCATTTCTTTTTTCATATTTAGATGGTCACTTGATGTTCATTTAAAGCTTAAAATGTATTTAAAGTTAATATTTGTGTAAAATGTGCTAATAATTTAACAGTTAAATGTACTCTTTAGCAAATATAAAAATATAAATGTTTCTTTTTATGCTTCATTAATGTTGTGATGCCTAAATTAGCTTGTTGCATTTAAAGTTATGATTCTTAGTTTTAAGTGTTTTATTATTTGTTTATATAATTATTTAAATAATTTCTATAATATTATCATTTAAATCGGTTATTACATTAAAAATTTTAATCAGCTTGTTGTAATGGGAAATAATTATTATATTGGTGCATCCCAAGCTGAAAAGGAAAATAATTTCATAGCAGGTTTTTGTTTTGTAGACGTAGACATGAGTGTTTGTGAAAACTTAATTACTTATTTTTATTATATATTTATACTCTATCCATTTGATGATGGTAGTGGTGCATAAATGACACACTTCACCTAAAGATATTTTGATTTTGTGCTGTTTAATGGACTCCTCAACCACTTATTGCAATTGACGTGCAAAGTTTTCTTCAAATCTCATTAAATGTCAGAGTACCTCAGCCATTGAATTTTCAAGTAAATGAGATGGATTGGTCAGTGGATGTTTTTGTGTATTTAAAGTTTAAACCATCTGCTTTGGTGAAGAGATTACGGGATCGACAGCATCAACACGATGGCAGCATTGAAATGCAGTCAGTTCTTGATGGGAATGTAAAGCGTTTTGGTTATGCATCAGTATTTTCTGACACAGGCCAGTCTACTTCACAGTCTTCTGCTCAGCTGTCAAATCACTCTACAACGTCACATTTTGTTGATCGCACTGATGTGTGGATTTACTTTAAAGACGGATTTTGGGAATAATTTGATGGCATGATAACAGAAAAACTGTCACCACCGGGTTATGGTTTTCATGCTTGAATTCTTCATCTGTATTTCTGTGCTTTGGAGGAGTAAGTGCACGCCGCGTACCAAGCCTCTCAATGACAGACGTAATTATTGTTTGATGTCGTGCTCACACCTGCCTTCAGACTGTCCAAGAACTGTCAAAATCCCTTTTGTTAAGCCGCCGATTTTCTTGGCTGTAATTTCATGCGGTCGTGGTCTCAGCTGTTAATTAGTGTAACAGGGTGCGAAATGAACTAGAACATGCTTAAGAACCAGTGAAAAATAGATAGCATTCCTTTATCAAGCAGCTAGAGTCCATCTTAATTAGGCTTTTGTGTCACTCCTAGTTATTAAATGTAGTTTCCAACATGAAAAAAAAAACAAATGCAATGTCATTCTAGCTATGCCGATAATTATGGCTTTATATTTATTCTTTATAAAAACATTCCTCAGATAGCGCCCACCTGTCATGGTTTTCATTCAGTGGCTAAGCTTCATCATAAGCAAAATGACAAAAATACTTTTTTATTTCAGATATAGTTTTTTTTTTTTTACTTTCTATTTATCAAAGAATGCTGAAAAATATCACTGTTTCCAAACAATATGAAGCAGCACGACTGTTTTTTTTTTTTACATCAAAAAAAATAAGAAATGGCTTTTTGTGCACCAAGTTACAATATTAGAATGTTTTTTGGAATAATGGCTGCTGAAAATTAGGGGTGCATGATAAATATCGGCCGATAATTAATGCGGATCTCAGTGGTAAATTCTATCAGGTGCATGATCTGCCACAAAGCAGCTGTTACTACACAGAGGCTTTGTTAACTGACAAACTGAAAAAATCCACAAACGTGTTTTGATTAGACTGATTAGATAACTGGCTTTACTGATGAGATGCACATTAATTAATTATCGGCCGATATTATTTTTCGTGCACCCATACTGAAAATTTAGCTCTGTCCTCAAAGGAATAAATAAATAAATTCAAATAGGAAACCGTTATTTTATATTATAGTAGTGTTCAGTATTTTTTACACTTTTGTATTCCATTTACACCTGTTTTCAACACTGACCACTTGTTATAAGATCACCTAACACCAGATTCACAACATGCCTGCCTTTCAAATGGATGCAAGGTATTTTCTCTCTGTTTTGTCATCCAGCAAACCGCAGGACTTGTGCTAAACACCATCTCTGATCTTTGTGTCGCACCCTGAATGTTCTCCACCCAGTTATCACAGAGATATTCTCTAATTTCCCTCGGAACTGCTGAGCGCTGACATCTCAATCAGCATGTTCAAAGATGCCCTTGATCTGATCTCATCCTCTCAGGCCCTGATCACCGTGTTTCCTATTGTCCCCCCATCGATTCTGCCTTTACTGCTCTCGAAAAGCGAGGACACATGGGGGGGGTGCATAATTGTATGATGATCTTAAGTGGCACGGCAGAAGAGCTCCATTCTCGGAGAGTGCAGATAATCAGGAGTACCGCCTCTAACAGGGACTCGGGAGGAAATTGTTGTCACTTATTGGGATGAAGGATGATGGATGGCGAGGCTGGCTGTGTGTGGATCATGGTGGCTACTTAAGACATGGAGCGGGACTGTCGGGAGGGAGGATAAAATCATTCCTATTATTAAATGCCATTTACTGCAGCTGCAGAGAAGAGATTCATGTTGAGTCGCTCTCCTCTCAACCCTTCTTCTCCTCCCTGAGGTTTGCCTGACTACAGATGGACAATTTGTCGAGTGTCAGAAAAATGAAGTCCACAAGCAAATATTTATTTCTGTTATGGGCATTATAAAAATTCTGTAAAATTGTGTTCACATTAAATGTAAAATAAAACATAAAAAAAAACTAAAACCAGTTATTTTAAGTGGTAAAAGTAAATTGGAAGTTACAGTATGTAAAGAGATGTTGATTGGTCTTTCGGTCTCATGATCATTTTATCAGTCTGTCCAGTATTATATCTGTCTAGCCATCATTTTATCAGTCTGTTCATCATTCTGTCACTATATCTACAGAAGTTCTTCCAGTTCTATCTAGCATTCTGTAATTTTATTTTTAGGCCCATTTTACACTAGTGTGTGTTCGTTATAAAACGGCGTTTTAGAATGAAAATGATCCTCGTCTACACTGGTGTTTTCACTGCTTTTCAGAAACGATCTGTGCTTACACTACACAACCTAAAACGCATGTCACGTGACCATGCATGCAAGTACAGCCATAGATATAAATAGCTAGATTCCCTATTATTTAGATTGCGGACGCGTTTACATGCTGGAGTGATCGAATGGGGTATCTACTGTACCTATACATCTATCGGTACAACAGTGGGCATTATTTTATTGTTTAAACGGTCATCAAGGATACGCAGAGCAAATGTGGGTAGCCACGGCATCATTTTCAAAAGTCTCAGTTTTGGTCCGTTTACACTGAAATGCAACGCTGGAGTTTTCAGACTAAAGCGGGGTCTGCTGCGTTTTCAAAAGTCTCCGTTTTTGAGGGTCGAAAACACCGGAGTAGTGTAAATGATAGGCGTAACCGTAGCAAAAGTTATGCGTTTTTTAAATGAAAACACAGTTGTGTAAACGGGGCCTAAATCATATTTCTGTCTTTTATTCTCTGTATCGTTCTATTTGTCCATCGTTTTGTCTGTCTTTCTGTCTTGTTCTATCCAATATTCTATGATCTCATTCTTTCTATTTATAGTTAGTTCTGTCCATCATTCTGTCTAGTGTTCTGTCATTCTGTCTCTCACTCTCTGTGTCTTTCTTTCTATGTGCTGTTCTGTCTGTCAATCCATCTTTGTCTTTCATTCTGTCTATCCATTATTTTCTGTCTATCATTCTGTCTATCCAACACTCTATTATTTTTTCTGTCTATCTTTTGATAATTCTATCAGTCTAACCATCATTCTATCGGTCTATCCATCATTTTATTATTCTAGCTATAGTTTTATCCATCGTTCTTTCTAGCATTCCATCATTCTGTCTTTCATTGTGTCTGCCTTTTGTTCTGCCTGTCGTTCTATATATTATTCTGCCTGTCTATTTATGTCATTGTATTAGTCTTCCAACATTCTCTCTATCATTCTGTCTGTCCATCTATCGTTCTTTCAGTCTATAGTTCTATCTTTCATTTGATCTGCTTCTCTTATTCTGTCTGTCTGTCCATCGTTCCGTCTATCAAAACTTAATTTGACAAACTTTCATTTTCTAGTAAAAAAGACTCTCTTCAAAGTTCTTTGAATTTAAGTTCCTTTTAATTCTAAAATTGCTTCCTTAATCCAGAATTATTATAAATGCAGAGACTAATTTTGCACCTAATATATTAGTGTATGCATCGCACTGTAAAGTAGTATTGTAAATTACACTTTAACTGATTACAGTCCAAAACTAAAAGCCCAGTTTGCATTTTTTTTATATGTTTCTGTGAAATGTCCCTGTCCCTGTATCTGACCATGGCATAGATTGTGTCTAGCATCAGTTCTAGGCAGTTTAAACCTTATAGTAATAAAACGGCATGTTTTGTTTAACACACTTCTACATTTCTATAATGGATTTGAACGTCCTCAAAATCGACGTAGAGAAGTTCCATATAAGAGGTTAATCTTTCACTTTGTGGTGGAACTCGTCGCTCGGAGCAGGTCAGAAGGTCATGGACGCGTCTCTTTTACATGCAGAGAGCCTCAAAAAGCGGAGGAGGACTCGTGTTAATGGAGCTGAGCCATTATGTATCCGATAGTGTCAGGGCTGTTATATGGGCCTGTGCTTACACAGCAGATGGGTTCAATTCAATCGGTGCTTCAAACACAACATAACGAGGAGTTCAGGAGGTTTTCACACCATTTGTGTTTGTTTGCGAAGGTGTTGATTGAACTCATTTAAAAGCAGCTTTGTAGCACTGTCTTCCTGTGCTATTGAGACGTCGCTCGCTTTTACATGGAAGTTGAGAGGTCGCATCCTTCATATATCTATGGTTTAGTCTTAAGACAAGACCTCGGGTGAACTCACCTCCTCTCTTCTTTTGATCTGTTCAAATGGGTAATGCCAAAGCTCACTAGAACGAGCACTACAGGTTTCTTCAGTCTTGTAAAAGCACTTTTTATTTAATATATTTACTCTCAGAACTAGTATTGATCCCTTAAATATAACATTACCCTCATCCTGTCATCCTTGATATGTTGACCTCAGGTAGTGATTGCCTACTACAATGCTTGGCTCCCAAGCAGAGAAGACTTATTGAAATTCTTGGAAGCTATCAGACAATCTACTTTATGTCTTGGCTTTTGTTAATTAGGTTCAGGCACTCGGAAACAGTCAAAGTGCGGGGAAAAACTTGTAAAACTCTTCTCAAACTGCTGCTGTGGCATTATATTCATCTTAGCTTGTTATTTTGTTTATTAAGATCATTGTTTGTGTGCATAGCAAGTTTTCTCAGCACATATCATTTCAGAGGGAACTTTTTACTCCCCCGCCCCAATTAGCAGTTTTAATACACTGAAAATTCTTACTATCCAATCAAGAAGACTTGATTGTGGGATACTGTAACTATCAGTATTATAATTGATAGGTTCTTTAAAAGAGAGAGTTCTTGCAGAAATGAAAATCAATCCTCATGTTGTTCCCAACCTGTAAGAAGATATTTTCTGTTTTTTCATGTACTGTACACTGGGAAAAATAATTGTAGTAGAAAAACTGAAATGGTAAATTCTTTCTGTAGGCTGCAGATGTTTTCGTGTTAGCAAGATGACAGTTAGCAAGATGGTTAACCTTGCTAACAAAAAACAGAGGTTTTAAAGTTTTGTTGTTGTTATTTATTTCTAAATGTGAAATTTCAAAAAACTAAATGTAATTTTATTTTATTTATTTACATTTTATTATTATTATATTTCATGTTTCGATTCATTTTCAAGCAGCAAGTAACACATCAAATTAAACGTGAAATTTCTAAGTAAAAAATCCTGAAATGGTATTTCCTTTTGTGTGCTAACTAAAAACAAAGTTTAAAAGCAAAGTTCTTGTTGTTTTTTAATTTGTTTTATTTTCCTGATGTTTTTTTTTTATGATAACATCTGGATCTTTTTAGATATGTAATGTAATATATGCAATAACATCAGATTATTATGTATATAAATGGCAGTTAACAAATTGAATTAAATACACAAATTCGAAGTAGAAAAACGGAAGTCATATTTTCTTGGTAAACATACCAATAATCTTTGTTTTATTTACAACAAAAATAATTTTACAGTGTGTGGGGTTCAAGATTGGATTGATATTATAAAAAAAAAACTTTAATTTATGCATGAACTTCATGCATTCAAAGCCAAAGTATCGTGACTCCCATCCGACCTCAAAAAAAGCTACATTCTTCATACAATCCCAATGTACTCTGAACACAATATGCGTTTTGTTATAATTTAATTGCAGAATATGGTGATGCCAATGCCGTGTTCAATAACCCATGCAGGAGCCTGACAGTGACAGTTGTCTCTTAATTAGGAATTTGAATCTTTAATGCACATGGTTAAAGACAAATAATTAGACAAATATTTCCTCTTCATCCTCTCGTGCGCTGACGTGTGTAACTACCAGGTGACCCGTCGTATCTGCTGCGGTGGTGTGGGGAGTGGCGTTCTGGAGGAAGAGAATGAAAACGTGAAGCTTGTTTCATCTGCATATTACAAAGGAATTAGCACAGCAAGCGCCAGTAACTAGGCCAGCGTTCCTCTTCATTAGAATATCTGAACTGTTATAAATACGCTTCAGATTACGTGATTGTCTTGTTATCTTTTCTTTGCTTTGCTTGCTAATGAGTGGGACAGGGCAGCTAAACGAGCAATTTCCGTTTACATTATTTGGAATGTGCTTTAATAATGCTCATTAGGCCATTCCCTTTTTTGTTACTCTGCAGCTTTAATTAGATTTCTTTCCCTGTCCCTAATAAGGGCATCCGTGGCTGATAATGCCGGTAATGTATTTGTTACTACAAGATGAGACAAGAAGAAAAAGAAGTGAGATTATTTCTCTTTTTAAGTGCCTTTTAATAGAAGGAGGCTTAATTGGGGCTTGTTTGGTTTCCTCTTTTCTTTCATTTCTAATGAGGAATACACTACTGCTCTAGTTCTCGTGTTCAGTAAGCCTGTTTACTTAGTTTTCGTTTAGGCTGTTTTTTTATTTAATATATCTAAAAACAGAACAAGCAGAAAAAGTTTGTTTGTTTGTTTGTTTTACTGAAGATTTGCAGGTAATCGTTTAATTTTGTAATTTAATTTAATAGATTTAGTTTTATTTGTTTAATTATTTTCTAGATGATGCCTAGATTTTTCAACTCCAGTCTTTCAGTTAATTGCCATTGTTATATATATATATATATATATATATATATATATATATATATATATATATATATATGATAATAATGATTTTTATTATTTTATTTAGATTTTAACAAACTACATACAAACTCTACATAAAATTTCTTTGCATCTAACAAGTTCCTTGCATTTGGTCTTGTTAAATACTAGATCTTTAAATCTTACATATATTTCATAAAAAAAGGGATCTAAAATGTAATCAGATGAGGCTATTTAATACTTGCATGCGGCAAAATTATCATAAATAATAATTGTATAAATGAGCATGCACATGCTGGGATTTTTCGACTTCAGCTTTTAATATGAGAAGCTTTTCAGGATATCCCACAAGCCCTGCTGTGAATAAATACACATCCTGTACTCAAACTGACTGTTTTGCCTGAAACTGTTTATCAAATCACCTCTGAAGTCCTGAAAGGGAGGGAGGTAGGGAGGGCCGAAAAGGGGAAGTCAGAAAGCCCTGTATCAGACGTTTCTCCTCTCTCTCTCTTTGGCCTTGTAGTCGCAACCCTCTTAAAATCTCGTGTCAGAAGTTGTGCTCCTCTACCCCCCTCTGTGGTTGTCACGGGTGATGGGTGACATTGGCGTCTTGACGGCTGCCACCACTGTTTACATAATTTCGACATGGCCGCAGGGAAAAAGAGACTACGGCTGTAACGATCTTCACTTCACACTCCTCCAATTAAAAAAGGCCCCAGCTCTGCCACTTAGCACAGTTCTCAGGGAACGGGAATATTCGAGCTTAACTTTTCAGCCTGCGGGGATCGGCACCAAAGAAAGATGCCAGGGTGGAGTTGAGAGGACGTTTAAGACAGACTAAAGATGCCCCAGTTTTTCTGACAACATCTAAAATGGTGGACGTGACGTGAAATTTGGTGCCAGAAATGCCGAGAATATTTTGCGAGCACTGAAATGTATTTTTGAAGTCAAAATCTATCTTATTGTGAATAGTTTTTGGTTGAAGTAATACTGGATCCAAATATTGTAATATCTATTTCGTTTTTTTGGCTGTATTTTTAATTTGAATACAACTGTTCATGCTCCTAGCATTAAATAAATCGCTCTTATTATGCTTAATGAATGCGTATGATATTTAGTTTCATGATTTTTGCTGGAATGTGTCTTCGATTGCTACAGCAATTGCCTGCATACACCTGTGTAATGCTAATGCACTCCCTCCAAAACTTTTCAAGTTCCACTGCAACCAAAGTAGAGAAAAGTGTAGAGAATCATATTCCCAATTGTGACGATACCACAGAGTCGAACTTTTTTCTGAGAGCCTTCTCATTTGAAAGAGGCCTTTGATGTCTCTAGTCGCTGGAGTTCTGCTTAAGTGAACTGTAATCTCCAGTCTTTATCTCCACCCCTGAAACATGAAATGAATTACCACCAAATTTTCTCCTCTCTCAATTTGGCCCTCACCTTGCAATAGAGGTCATTTCCTTAATTGGGCCCTTAATTTGCCCAGCCATTTATAACCTTTTTGTGTCATCAGGAGAATAGCACAATAATCAATATTAAATTTTTTTCTGAACAGAGGAGAATGTAAAGTTTGACCCCGTGCACTTGTTTGTGTGACCCTGACAGAAATAAATATTCTCACTTTTCCTTCTTCAAATCCGTTCCTCATCCTTATAAAATAGCACAAAATCAGTTCCGCCGCATTGTTGGAGGAAGCAGAAATCCGGCACATTAGTGTAATTTTGTAGGCTGAATGGCTCTTTATTCCTTCTCAAAAAGAAAAGCTTTTTTTCTTAAACGTGTCTTAACGCGAGTAACGTCGTCTTACGATGACAGCACTTGTCCGACCTCCGTACCTTACCTTCTCTTGCGCTTTAAGGGTGTATTTATAGAAACGTTGCATTAAGCCTGTGCCGTGTTTTGTTTGTTTGTTGCTTTTTTAGGTACAAGCATTTCTTGAGGGACTTGACAGAGAACACCGGTCCAGACAACCCAGAGTTTCAGCAGCTTTCAAGTAAGAGGCACCGCCGTCTCGCAGTTCGCCAAACACTCTCTTATCCTTTTTGCGCTCTGTGACAAAAATGTTGATGGGTTTAGCCTGTCTAGATTTTTATTTTATTTTATCTTTATTGTCAGGATCTATATCAAGCTGCAGAATCGCATTCACCCAGTCACACTTGTTATGCTTGTCAAATTTGCTTTCCACTCTAGTTTGTCACTTACAGAGCAATCTAAAAAGAGATCACTCAACGTGTTTGTGATGATGAGGTGCTTTGCAGAGATAAGCATTGCGGAGGATACCATGGCCTGTTAAAGAAGGTGCAAAAGCTGAAATCGTTTCATACGGTGCCAAAACAAACCTGTGTCTTAAAAGGAAAAAAGTTTTAAAGCTGGCAGCCTAAAAAAGACAGCCTCCCTTGTCTTTGTTAGGATGACAAAGAACAACTCTGGGCCCCTGTTGTAGCGCTCACGCATTGTTTTTGGGTTATCGGGTGACTTTGCTTGCCGAGGATGAAAGTATGGCAAAGCTTAACGTGAGTCTAAATTCCCGATGTGGATTTTGACATAATTAATAGGGACCAGATCTGAGGATATCAACCATGTGAAATATAAATAAATAAAATCTCCGGCATCAACAGAAGCCCCGATAATGACTCATTTCTATCGTCAAATAAACAGCAAATCCCACTTAAGAGCCAGTGTACACAAGGAATTATTTATGTGTATCAATTAAAATCTCATTGGTTGCTTGCTGCTTTTGCTTACAAATTAAAACAGCCCCTGATTCTAAGATGAAGGTACATATCCAGATTTGGCCCTCCTCTTCCTCTTCTCATTAGAGCTGCTTTTTAAGTTCACTAGCTTTTTTTTTTTTTTTTTTTTTTTTTGAAGAGAGAGAAATAGAAAAGGTTTCCTCAACCAGCCTGGGCATATTGTAAAGGGAATTATTTAAAAACAACCCCAGACAAATTATATTGATCTTATTAAGCAAACTAGCAGTGGAACTCACAACAGACTTTGTTGTTGTTTTCCAGTTTTCTTTATATGTGTTTATTTTATTATTATTATTTTTTTCATTCTTCGTATGTAGCGAAGCGCCACTGTTTTTATTATCAGAGTTGCTGCATTCGTCAGTTGCATGCGTTTTGGAATTTCCAACTTCTGTATTTGCCTACAGCCAAGTATCTTCTGAACTCGTCCGCAAAAGACTGTCAAAGGTTAATTTAAAAAAGTTAACACTCGAGAACTCCTCGGACCGAGTTCTGTTTAAACATACTGAATGTCTAAAATAAGAAGACCGAGAGAAAGTGTTCGTAGAATGTGGAATGAGATGGGATTAATAATGCATCAGCCATAGCTCTGTTGAAACACAATTATAGAGAGGGTTTTCTTAAAAGGGAAGTATGGCGTTACATTTTAGTCAAAAGTTATGAGCGTGTAAGACATGCTCACGAGCACATTGTTATTTCACACGCGCAAAAATGAACCTTCAGCTGGCATGATAAAAGTACTCGCGCACAAATTCAACAACCGAGAGGTGTACATGTAGCTGCGAGCGAGCGCCTGGCATACTCGCATAGGTTAACTCTGCTTGTGCAGTGGAATCCTGCTCGCGCGCAGCGGGCTTCTGCTTGCGGAGTGCTGTTTTGCTCGCACGGTGGATTTCTGCTCGCTCAGCTGATTTCTGCTCGCTCGAGTCTACATGACTTTTGACAATTTGGGGGCGGAAACCAAGGAGGGCACTGACCCTCTTATGATTGGTCACTTTCACACATCCTTGTACCTTGATTGACAGCTCTCATTACAGGAAGCACGGAGTTGGGTTAAGTTACCACCGAAGAAGAGTGGGAATGAATTGGAATGAGTTTTCTAATATACATTAAATGTCTCTGCACGTATAAAATGCTGCGCAGATCATAGTTAAATCAATTACCATCGATGTATGTATTTGCGTTTTGTTAAGTAAGTTAACATTGACGTTACATATTTTTGAGCAACAAGTAACGTAACTAGCTAGCCTATTCGTTCTGAAGCTAACGCCTTAGCCAACACTTGTGATGCTGATCGACAGACACTCATTTTAAAACTTTTAATCTTTAAAAAACTGCATCTTAGACAACTGACGTTAGGCTAACTGAATCATAACAATTGTTTTCACGTGTAAAAGTACATGTGAAAACAATTATGTTATGATTCATTTAGGAAATATGTAACGTTAATGTTAACTTTCTTAACAAAACGCAGGCTTCATCGTTCGCTAATACACTCTAAAAAAAGTGGAGTTAAAAATAACCCAATTGGCAACCCAGCGCTGGGTAAATATTAGACAGAACAGCATGCTGGGTTATTGAGAAAACCCAAGATTGGAATTTTTACCCTTTGTGTGTTTGCATTTTTTTGGTTCTGGGTTATTCTTGCTGGGTTATTCTCATAATTTCACTTTTGCTTAACAAAGCAATCATGGATTAATAAATAATGAAGAATACAGGTTATTTAGACTGTTAAAAATAATTTTAATGGAATCTGACATTCACAAATTTGTACCACTGACAAACAACATGCAATTTTCCCTTTTTTTTTTTGTTTCCAGCAAATCCAAAAAAAAAAAAAAAAAACAGTTGCAATAAATAAGAAAATTATTTCGGAATGACCGGTGTCTAGCTGTTTAACTATTACATTTTTACATGTTTAGCTATTTAAATACACAGTGAAATGACATTGACAATTAACATTTTTTACATTTAAATGTAAAATCATTTAAAGATGTCCTAAAATGTATATTATAAATTTATATCATGTCGTTACAAACCCGTAAGACCTTCATTCATCTTCAGAACACAAGTTAAGATATTTTCGATGAATTTTGAGAGCTTTCAGACCAGGGTGAATAATTAATGACAATTTTCATTTTTGGGTGTACTATTGTCAAACACTTAAGATTTGAAGCAAAGATCTACACCTGAGAGCAGTAGCAGTGTACTCTGCTATAGAGCCTGTCAACGGAAGGATAATTTTCAAAAGGAATTGCAAATTATATTTTCAATTGCGTTTTCCACATGTGACACATTGTGACATAATCCAAACACAATTGCAAATCTTGAACAAAAACACTGTTTCAAAAACACTGAACAAAAATTACTGTTTCCGTTTTCATGAATGCACAGGGACTGCCAAATTTCAAATGGAAAAGCAAAGTCCGTTTGCAGCTGTATTTTCCATGTATTATGAGTAATAAGCCTGTCATATTAAACAAATACTGCATCATAGCAGCTTTACAATATTAAATAGGAAAATAGTGTGTAATAATGCAAAGGGACAACACTAAACACTCAGTTTTTAGTTAAAGTCAGTTCATCATTGATTCAGTGATGTATCGTCCCTCTGTGCAATCAAGTCAATGATATCGCTTGATATTAATTGTCTCCAACTAAGGAAAACCAAGGAACCGAAACTCCATCGGTGACAGAATGGAGAAAAAAACCTTGGGAGAAACCAGGCTCAGTTGGGGGTCAGTTCTCCTCTGACCAGACGAAACCAGTAGTTCAATTCCAGACTGCAGCAAAGTCAGATTGTGCAGAAGAATCATCTGTTTCCTGTGGTCTTGTCCTGGTGGTCCTTTGAGACAAGGTCTTTACAGGGGATCTGTATCTGGGGCTCTAGTTGTCCTGGTCTCCGCTGTCTTTTAGGGCAGTAGAGGTCCTTTCTAGGTGCTGATCCACCATCTGATCTGGATACAGACTGGATCTGGTGGTAACAGTGACCTCTGAATGAGAGAGAAACAGACTAATGTTAGCATAGATGCATCATAAGAACAAGTACATGAGGTTTTATGAATTACCATGTCTGTTTTTTCACTGTGTCGCCCATGTTACCTGCCAAAACTACTATAGCATCTGCATTTCCAATGCCTCACATTAAAAGCTGTCAATTTTTGTCAGAGGTGGGACCATACTATGAAGAGTGTTTGTATTGGAAGGTGACGTCACTCAAAGACAATTGTGCAAAATGCTTTTCACCTGATGAATAAAATATAGGGTAAGATGCAAATAGGTAAATCAGAGTAGAACTGCAATGTTGTTTTGCTGACGTGCATCAGAGTGGAAACAGTGAGAGATTTGGGGTAAAAACTACTAAATATCTCCCAATACAAACATGCCCCATAGTATAGTCCCACCCTTGACACAAATTGACAGCTTTCTGTGTAAGGCATCTGAAATTCAAATGCGTTTCAATTGCGTTTGGACTGTCACAATGTATGCGTCCACATGTGGAAAAATGCAATTAAATATACAATTTGCAATTCCTTTTGAAAATGGTCCAGAATATCCTTACCTGTCCTTTAATTATGATCAATGCCTGAGAGATCTGCTGGCATTTTTAAATCGCCACGACAATTGGATGGGGTTTTGTGTACTCTGCATAGTTAAAGAATTCCATGTTTGTTCCAACCTATAAAATAAAGTAAAAGAAAATACAAAGTGTTTTAATTTGTTAATAACAGTGATTCAGTTCAATTAACTGTGTGAAGTTCATCATGAAATTGAGTCCATCATGTTTATGAGTTAAATTCACCTATGAGTTGGTCTACAGAAGCAGAATATGCTCTAGTGGTTGGCTGAAAGGTGTGCTTTCAAACTGTCTAATCAATGGGATGTTCCAGTCATTATAAATCACAGTTTTATGTTAATATCCTGGCTTTATCAAACACACAGTCACTGGCACAGTGAGGGAGATCACACTGAATGCGCGCACACAGACATTTCTATGACAAGTCACGTAGGTACTGGGTTACTCCCCAGCTTTAAAACAGTCCATATACACTTATAGGTGTACCAAAGTGATAAGGACAAGTCAAAAACACGATCTGGAAAATGGGTATATGAAGTTTACGCTCATAAATTATGTAATCTGAACATAAAGTTACATAAAGTGCAGCTTTATGCACAAAATAAAAATGTATGTGCGTTTAAGTTAAGTGAGGGTTAACGTTAGTTGATTATAACAGACAAACAATTATGTAAAATGTATAATAAACATGAACTTACCGTTAGACGCCTCAATAAGACTGCACTCAAAGAGTTTTTCTCTCACAAGTGTATCCATGTGCTTTTCTGAAAGGAAAAAAACAACATTTTGAATTATAACTTGTATGTAAAAAGTCTTTATAAACCACACAAGCATTAAATCATTACTAACTCACTAACTCGGCCTACGTCCGCTGTGCGTGCGCGCACTTTGAAATGCCCTGAGATGTCGATTCTTTTCCGGGAATTACTGAACCGGTTTATTTGAACCCATGTCGATATGGACAACTGCAGGCGTTTACATTAGAGCAGATAGTCGTATTCACTTATTTGAACTCATTTGACTCACTTAAATGTTAAATTAGCTTTTCAGTGTCACAAACTAATTTTTCCTCTATTTTCACAGGTATTCGCATATTTCAGCCATCCGTCACTGTCTGAAACTTAATAAAACTGTATTAATCTGTCGTCTTAGATAACTTAGCACGATTATGTGAGTAACGTTACGTAGGTTGCCCGTTTGAGGTAAACTGTTCATCATTTAACGTAAATAATGTTGGCCTATAGAAGTTTAACAGTAATGTTGCCGCAAAAAAAGTTATAATTCTGCCAATTTAAATTAATTATTAAAGAAAACATTAAATAAACTTACCTTAAAACCGTTGAAAGCCGTGGCTTTGCCCCGTTTTTCTTCCAAAATGACAGTTGGGGAGCGATCTTCAAGGCGCGTTAAATAACCCCAGCGCTGACCTGAGACAACCCAGCGACGCAACCCAGCAGGTTTAACCCAACACGTGGTAAATTTGAAACTACCCAAAAGTGTTTAAAAAGAAATAAAATAACCCAACAAAATGACCCAACCGTTTCTAGAGTGTATATTCATCGATGGTAACTGATTTAACTATGATCTGCGCAGCATTTTATACGTGCAGAGACATTTAATGTACATTAGAAAACTCATTCTAATTCATTCCCACTCTTCTTCGGTGGTAACTTAACCCAACTCCGTGCTTCCTTTAATGAGAGCTGTCAATCAAGGTACAAGGATGTCCCTGTGTGAAAGTGACCAATCATAAGAGGGTCAGTGCCCTCCTTGGTTTCCGCCCCCAAATTGTCAAAAGTCATGTAGACTCGAGCGAGCAGAAATCAGCTGAGCGAGCAGAAATCCACCGCGTGAGCAAAACAGCACTCCGCGAGCAGAAGCCGCTGCGCGCAAGCAGGATTCCACTGCACAAGCAGAGTTAACCTATGCGAGTATGCCAGGCGCTCGCTCGCAGCTACATGTACACCTCTCGGTTGTTGAATTTGTGCGCGAGTACTTTTATCATGCCAGCTGAAGGTTCATTTTTGCGCGTGTGACATAACATAATGTGCTCGTGAGCATGTCTTACACGCTCATAACTTTTGACTAAAATGTAACGCCATAGGGAAGGACTGAGAGACGTACAGAGAGAGGCCCAGTCATCTCTAAACAGTCACTTTGTTTGCTTTTGCTTGTAATTGTTCTAAAGATTATTTCACTATGAAGCAAACGCCCCGAGCGCTGTGTTCATTGTCTGAATTGTTAGTCAATAAGATCAAAGCTGGGTTTAAAATTAGGATCCATCTTCTTGTTTGTTTGTTTTTTTTTTCTTAATGAGTTGATGTCTACATTAGTTAATGAATTCCTGGCACGGGAATTGGTGAAATGTTTTCTCAAAAAATTTTGGTTGAAAACTAAACAAATATGATTGAAACTTTGAAAACACGTTCAATTTACATTTAGATAATGTTTTGACGCTTTTATGCTTTTTGACGCTTTTTATTGCAACAGCTTGCTTCCAATAAACCAATGAACCGCAGAAATGTTTATCAGACAGACGCAAACACAAAAGTTTCAGATGTGTAGGCCTTGTGCGTTTGATGGCTAGCACAACATCCTATGGCAAGGTCTTCACCTAATCAGTGGTTTTTGGATGCGTTAATGCACCCTCATCTTTCTCCAGGGGGTTGATGGTGAAATCAAACATTGTGTGGAGGCCAAAAACAAACTGTTATTATCATATGCAATAATGCAGTCTGCATAATGCATGACTGCCTATGGGTGTGCACTTATTAGTGTGTCATGTTGTTGTATTACTCGTTTGAGACTCGTAATAAATTCAAAATTGCATGAATAGGGGACACTCGTGTTCATATTGAACTATGTGTTCTTTTTTGTGAAACCATCAAATTACACAGTTATGGTAATAATTTAACACTACAAAGAAGTGCATATATTGATGTTATTTACAATAGATCATAGATTTGCATTACATCAATGCCATTAGTACACACAAACAATTATGCATTTGAACATGTTCATTACTGAATGTAGAGTCAGTAATGTATCTGTGAACAAACACACAAGACTGAAGCTTGTCACTTTTTGATGTCAAAAAAGGTTTTGAAATCTGGTTTCATTGATGCGCTTATCTGCGATTTAGTCATGTGAAATGTTTACCTACATGACATAAAAACTTAAAAAACTGTCTTTAAATGTACACAGTGTGACATGATTCAGTCTTTCATTGTGTGCTTGGCATATGGTGACATTTTAGTTTGTTGTGCCTGCACAGTTTGGTTATGTGTCCATTCAGTCCCTCCTGCTGTTTATGCCATGTGTCCTCTCGGTGCAGAGGCAGTGAAAGCCGTCTCAGAGGTGGCCCAGCGGATCCAGGACAACGCTCGCAGCCATGAGAACCACCTTCAGCTGCGCAGAGTACAGAAACAGCTGAAGGGCCGAAAGACCAGAATCCTGACTCCAGGTTAGAGACTGTGATCTTCCATTCTTTTTATCTACCAGAGCTCCGTGGAGAGCCAGAGAGTTAAGCGGATAAAGGAGGTTAGGTGGAAGACTCTTGAAAAGTAGTCTTGTTTAAAAGAGACCCAGCTGTTTGCCCATAATCAATAGAGGTGGGTTTGTTTTTGCCAGGCACAGTCGTGGTCTCCATTGAGAGAATTAACTGAATTTATTGACAAGTTCTCACCGCTAATTGGTAATGGAAGGGAAAGTGTGTCTTAAGTCAGTTCTTTCCATCTTTGTTCTCTTTTGGTACTTGTGGAGTGGAGGTCCTTTCTTCCTTCTTATTTATCCCTAGGGACAATGCCCATGTGTGAAACTAAAGAGAAGGAGATGGAGAAGGAAGGGAGAGAGAGAGAGAAAAAGACAGAGAGGGCCTTGTCGTGAACGACTTGGCCTGCCAATCTCCCCCAGGACCAATTAGTGCCTCTCCTCATCTTGTGGGCCGGCAGATAAAAAGGAAGCTGGGAAAAAAGGGAGCGAGAGAGAGAGTGTGTATTTGCACAAAGGTGGTTGGAAGGCTGGCGGTGAATACCCAACGAGCACTGGGGTCATTTCACACATTGCCGGATGTAGGAAGAGTGTAAAAAAAAAAACCCTCTCATCCTGTTTTTCCAGGACTCTAGAATTCTACAGAGGTCCTTTCTCTTGTCCAATAAGGATTCTTTTCTTCCACTTGCACTTTTTCTGACTTCAGAAGGCCGAACCAAACCAGGCCATCCCAGCTTATCTCACCCAACCCCTCCGTTTCCTCAAATGTGCCCTAACGAAAATGATGCTTGACAGATGAGAGGCTTCTGAGCCCCTGAACAATATCAAGTGGCCGGCTTGGAGATAAGGGCAGTGTAATTCTCAGACGCAAAACTTGAATCAATGGGACATTGATACGGCAGACAGACTGTCTGTTTCCTTGGAGTCCACGGCAGTACATTGCCGCCACCACAGCTTTCCAAGGGCCAAGCTGAAACTCTTCGACCTGCAGAGCGTAATAGAAAGGCAAAGAGCGAAAGATGAGACCATTCCATGTCCTTTGAATGGCACTACAACCCCCCCCCCCCCCCCCAAACACCCACCCTCAGTCAGTTAAGTGCAAATCTTATGACAATTTTCGCTGCCATTAATCCAGAAGTGTTATTGTTCAGGTATCTTGTATTGTCTTATCTGCCATAAGTTGTTGGTCCAAAATGGAAGAGTGACCAATTACCATAATTACAGGATTCTGACTTGGATAAAGGACTCACACATCCACATAGAGCTTGAAATTACAACTTGTAGACTGAGAATGTACAGACTTTACATCCCGTAATTACAGTAATTCCAACATGACATGAATGCACCACAACCATAGAAGACCGTCATTTACTCCTACTTGCGGCAATGAATCCAGCATTGTGTGATTGTCGAGCTCACATTGGTACGATTGCCTCCATTCATGTACCCACATAGTGTTTCGGCCTTAAAGTCACAATTGTTCGTACAGTTGAGTAACCTGAATCAGACCACAACTTTAAAGAGGGCTCCTGGGCTTTGAATACTGTAGATGAACACCTGAATCCCCTTTTAACTGGCATGAAAGGGTAACCTGTCCAACAAAGCCTTCTCAAAATTAACAATGATCTGACTTGCCGTCCATTACTTTCAAATCAAGAAGTGCTTTAATGTGTCTCTGGGTCTTTGGCATGGTCACATCAGGAGGACCCCGGCCACTTTGTAGTGCAACGTTTAGCACCCTGCAAACCACTAGGTCCTTTGTAGCTGGGCGGAGGTGTTCTTTGACAGGGAAAGTTGAAAGCATTCAACATGAAGAGGGAGATCTCAAGTTCCTGCTCTTTGAACTGAGCTGATGACGCCTTCCTTGGATATGTCAGTCCAAACCAGGGATGGATATCTAAGGAAGAGGCATACAGTTTCACATTAAACAGAAGCTGGGTTTCTTTCCCATTTTACCTGATGTTTTTTTTGGCACTGGGTGCTTGTTATTGAGTTTGTACACTTATTAGTATTGTGGATGTGCAACTGAAATCATCAGGAATGACTTTCCTGCATGATCCAGATGGAACTTGACCATGTAAATCCATGTTACCAATTTAAAAGAAGCCAAAGAAACCATTAAATCCAATCTGCACATGTCACCTGGGAGTATCACAGAATGTCTTCATTGTTGCCTCATATTAAACCTGTGGCATTTTTAAAAAGCCGTTCGACCCCAACTTGACCTCTCTGCTAATCATTGAGTGCTCGCCTGTCGCTCAGAGCATCCATTTTGAGCTCCGCACTCTTGCTATCGCCAGAGCTGCAATCACAAGGTTCACTGGGGCAATTAAGGAATCAGTTGCAGGAATGAAATTTCATCTTATCTATCCAAATGTCAGCATCTAATTTAGTTTCCATCATGCAACTGCCAATCACTGAGAAGGGAGATTGGTTGTCCCTTTTCCGTGTCATGTAAACCTTCTGCTTTTTATTCTCTGCTTGAAATTGACTTTTAAGGTATACAATAGGTAAGTCCTTCAACTATTTCCCTGTTATCTCTTCTTGTCGTAGGGAGGTGGTATATTCGGGAAGGCTGGCTGAAGACAGTGCCCCCTAAAGGCACGGAGGCAAAACCTAAGATGTTTTACCTGTTCTCTGACATCCTGCTCCAGGCCAAACCGTGCAGTCCCATACATCCTACCAATGGGGATAAGTTTGCCTGCCAGCGAATCTACCCATTAAAAGAGTGCACAGTGGACAAAGTCTTCGGCCACACCAAAAGCCAGGGAGGCCTTATTAGTGTAAGTTTAAACAATCGGATGCAGTTTGCCATGTTTATAAGTCAGATGGATTTATTTTATTAAAATCTGAATCTGGTTAATAATTCAGTTCAGATATTTTGGTATGAAGTGTGGTACTCCTGAACCACTAACTGTACTAAAAGTAATCTGTGTGAAGTTAATCTTATGACAGTGTTCACACTTTTCTTGGAAATCAACTTACTACTGGCATACTTATGATTATCTCTGCATTTTGGAAAATTTATCCTAATAACGGAACGTTCTCCTAATGAAGCAGGAGGTTTAAAAAATGCATCTCCTGCTTCATTACATGCATCCCCGCCAGATGGGGATTTGGGTGAACTGAAAATGATTGAATGCACAATACATTAGATATTATTGGAATAATTATAATTGATTTTTAGATTTATGTAATCAATGCATTCCATTTTTATTGGTGGATCAGTGTATTCTCTCAAGCCCAATTCTGTGGAGTATAACACGTTTATCCATTAAAATTCCTCATAGGCACTGTTGAAATCCATCAAATATATATGAACCGTATGTCCTTCCCCACACTTAGTGTTCTCAGAATGCCTTGATCTTCAAGTTAGCAAAAATGATCAAGCTATCATTCTCATTCTTGCACTAATTACTCGAGGTCCTCATAAGGCTTCAAGTTTTAATGTCTCCACATGGCTTGATCTCTTTCCAGGTCTCTGTGCTGCTGCTGCTGTGTGACAAATTGTCTAAATTATCTCTGCACTCTCATAAAACATTCAGACGACTGTATCGTACACCACAAAGGCGTTTATTTGATGCAATTTGGATTTTGGAAGTGCCTAGTCTGATCAGTATACAGATATTTTGTTCTCTTATTTTGGTTATAAAATACCATGAATCTGAGAAATGTGTTTAATGCTCAAAGATTGTTGGGCAATTTGGCCCTTTGATGTTTTACAATATTTCATGACATTTAAGGTCCCAGAACTACCACACTATCATGTTGCAGGTATGCTTTTTTGGCATGTGGAATAGACCTAAAAAGGCCATCAGCTCTAAAGAACTGTGAAAAAGCATCTTCCCGAAACCCTGTCGGCGCTCCACACTCCTCTCCTCCGCTTGGGCCGCGGCCGAGGCAACATATTATCTAATGGCTAGAAATGGCATTTCATTAGCCTGTTATCCCACAGAGGCCTCAAATGCATACTCAATAGCATTAGGTGTAATTTCTCATAAGGACACATTATTGATCCACCCGCCTCCCACCTGGACCGAAGGGGAAAGAGGCTGTCAGCGCTCTCTGGCCCCACCCCAGCCAGGCCGTGAAGAATTAGAGCAAAATTAAATTTGACAGCTGGAAATGCCATGGCAATCTATATGCAAAGTTTGAAAGTAGTAGTAGTAGAGGAAAATGCGTTATGAAAATTCTGGCTCCCTCTCCTCTATCCATTTGTCTAGATGAGAGAATGTTTGTATACGGATAATTTCTTCCCTCCTTTTCTCTTTCTCTCGCATTTCCCATCTTTGCATCCCCCTCTCTTTTCGTCTCTCCACCTTTCCTCTTGCGGCTCCCCGTCTTTCTTCCTCCGCCTCCTTGAATATTATTCTGCATCCATTCCCTTTGATGTATAAATAATCAAGTGAAATTATGTGCGTCAAAGAGCCTCCGTGCTCCACCGTATGCATTATACAAAGTAATTTCTACCTAAGAGGGTCAAATTTCCTGACAAATCCCTAATTACCGCATCGCAATAGAAGTGGAATATATTTGTGCATAGATCAGGCCACCCGTCTCCCCGTGCGGCGGACCCCTAATATCGCGCTCCGCTTTGCCTCGCTCACTGAACTCGGTAATTAGATAATACTTTTGATGATGGTTCATTTGAAATCTTAATCTATTTAATACCTAATGAGAAACAAGCCAACCCCCCTCCACCCCACCACGGAACGTCATTACTTTTTACCAGGTGTCCATTAAAGACCTGGCTCTGCTCATCATTGCGATTCTGTCCCCAGCCGTAATAAAGATTAGGCCTGATTATTGATATGCTGTCGGTAACTGCTGCCATTTCCTCCACTCGGGCGGCCTCAGGTAAATGTGAAAGGTCATTTAATATTTTCAAGGCCCCAATTATAATCCGCTAATGGGTCCCTGTTGTAATTATTCTGAGGATAATGCCTCTGCCTTTGTTTGGGGTTGGATGGTTCCCGTTGTCTTGTTTGACATGTGTAATCTAGCAGTAAAGTCTGCTCAGTGCGGATGAGTGATGGTAATTGCTGTTGACTCAAGGATGAGCCATCTGAGATGTGCAGAGCTCACAAAACTTGTCCTCAAAGTGCAGATCATTGCCAAATTAGCAGCTGAGAGCATCAACTGGCACATCTGTGCGCCAGTGTTCTGTAATGCTTTGTGGATAGATTAAGTTGTCTCGCATACAATGGTGTGTGCAAAAAAAATTAATCTCAAGGCCAGTTAAGCCTTTAGAATGCCTAATTGTGGCTGTTCATCCTTTACGTCTTTAGGCTATATGCGTGAAGAACTGTGAAGTGAGTACTGTGAATTGTAAGATCACAAATGTTTGAGATTTTGAGACCGTGGTCCATGTAAACACTGGAGGCAATGCTAAAAAAAAACTAGTTCATGGACGCCCTCTAGTGATCCAATGGAATTATGTGCACAACAACCAATGTTGGTTTCACATGCCTTTGAAAGACCGTTTTTGAGAAGTTTTAGTAAAAAGTAATTTTATATTTTAAAATATATATGAGTGTACAGTGGTTTTTTTATGCATAGTGCCAACTTTTAAAAGCGTTTGTAATTATTTTACGTTTTTTTTCTTCATCATAATATTGTGACTTTAATTACTTGGCAATTGTGCCCACCAAAAACGTCAGTTTCTCAAAAATTAAAAGCATGGTCATCATAGAAAAGGTTTAATGCATTTCTGAATAAATGAATATACGACATGAGCATATTTCATTGACCCTTATACCTAAGAAACAAATGCTTAATCAGTTGAAAAATGATCCCACCAAATTCACTGCTTTTCAGTGTCCTTCAGCAGTTTCTATCACACACAAACTCCCAATCTTTTCCTCCAACTGAATATTTTCTCTCTTCTAGTTGACCTTCGCCAGGGCCAAACTACTTCTAATGTCAGATGATCAGGTGGACATTAATGATTGGTACCGTAGCCTCTGCTTGGCAATCGGGTGAGTATATTGGTCAACACAGGGATACACAAAATTCAGGTTACCAGCCCAAAAATGTCAATCCACCTAGACTGTGACGTTAAAACATCAACACAGCTCATAATCATCAGCCTTTTACACTGTAGTCGGTGTTAGCATAACATCAGTGGCCTTCACTCTCTCACAGGACCTGAGGGCAGGGCCTGGTTGACATGGGGCGAGCTCGTCACAGGGGACAGTCCCAACTCTTAAGGCTAGGCTAATTAGTTTAGCACTGTCTGAGTGATTGGGAGGGATAAACTGTCAACTCGTGCCATCTTCATAGTGGGGGAGCTCCTCACATGTGGCCTTCTGCCCAACCTACAGGCCCAGGGGAGCACAATTAGAGACTGAGCTGGACAGGATGTGGTAGCTGAGGTCAGAGGTGATTGCTGCTGTATGAGGGGGAACACTGTGTGTGTGTGTGTGTGTGTGTGTGTGTGTGTGTGTGTGTATGTATGTGTATATATATATATATATATTAGGGGTGTAACGGTTCACAAAATTCACGGTTCGGTTCGATACGATACACTGATGTCACGGTTCGGTTCGGTTCGGTTCGGTACGTTTTAGATACAGCAAAATGCAAAAACATCTCAACTTTTCAGAATGCCGCAAGCGCACCGCGGGTCATGTGACAAGAACTAACCAATCAGCTTCATCCTTTCCCATAACAACGTTGAAAACTCAGCCAAGATGAAGGAACAGCTGATTATAGTTGTATATGGATTGCAATTTTGAAATAAATTTAGTAGCAGAGCTACTGGAAGCGATTTTTAGAGCTGCAAATCCATTTACCCTTTGCTGAAATTTCCGCGTCTCATGGAGAGAGCACGTCATTGTTGCTTAGCAAAGACAGACGCCTCATGAGCGCTTCTGCCCGAGCGCTTTGGAAAGGAGGAGAAAGACGTGCTTAGCGTTTTCCACGCGTTTTTAGGAGCGATATGTGAACGGACCAAGGCGCTCGCTCACTCAGCACGCGCTGAAGGCTCATTGCAAAATGTCTAATGCATTTAACAGACCAGAAATATAAGATCCTAAAATAACCAACAGGTCTGGTGTTTGGGTGCACTTTGGATTCCCTGTAAGCTATAATACTGGTGTCTAAATGCTGCAGGCATAGTTTGTTGCGTGCATGTTTCTCCTTTTTTTCGTCTTTTCCCAGATACTGACACAATAAGGTGATGTCGGCGTAAATGAGTTGACATGTTTCAAGTATTCACGCTGGTGTTTTTTTTTTTTTTTTTTTTTTTTTTTTTTTGAAGCAATGAAGCAACCGCGCGAAGCCCTCACTATATAGGATTTTAGAAAGAATGCAGAGCACTAGTGTAGTGTGCAAACTTACCACAGTGTGGATTTCAGAAAGTGTGCAAAGACTTCACGTGCACACTTACCATAACATGGATTTACAAATAATGTTCTAAGGAGGGGCTCTCATGTAACTCTGATCGAGCAGCTCATAGATGGAATCATGCATCTCAAACAATATGTTTGAGAGTCATCTTCTTTTTCTAGTCTGTTAAACGCATTGGCCATTTTGCAACGAGCCTTCAGCGCGTAGGCTGAGTGAGCGAGCGCCTGACTGAGTCATAACATAACATAAACATATAAGTTGGTGTTTTTTTCTTCTTCGGGAGTGTCAGGGGCGTTGCCTGTTACGTCGTTTGGGTTATTGGGCTACCTTGTTGAACGCATATCATTATATTTCTCTTTTTTTTTTTTCCAAATATAATTAATTAGTCCAACGAACCGTTCGGTATGCATAATGCGTACCGCGTACCGAACCGAAAGCGTCGTACCGAACGGTTCAATACGAATACGCGTATCGTTACACCCCTAATATATATATATATATATATATATATATATATATATATATATATATATATATATATATATATATAGTTTTATATATAGTTTTATTTGAATTCAATTCACTTTATATTATCAAGACGGTTGTATTACAGTACCTTGAAATTTCTGACATTTGAGAAATGGACCCGCCAACAACCCCAACCCCCCCCAAAAAAACAACAAAAACACAATTGTTTTAAATTCAGAAATTTACATTATTATAGGAGAGGTGTGTTCATGACACTGCATTTATGAATTAAATTTTTCATGTGAATTTTTAATATAAGCATCATGCATTGACAATTATAGACAGATGTTTGATCAGTTTTTTTCCATTTTGTCCTCATTTATTTATTTTTTCTTTGCGGTATAGAAACCTAATGTATCATTATTTGACCCATTTAGATTGTGGGATCCATTACTTGTGTCCTTTTTTAATTACCTTCATATCTGACACAAGCCATGACACTGATCCGTGTCACATGACTTTCAATTGCCATTCAGATTTTGTATTCATTCCACTCCATGATTATCTTCAATGCAAATGTAATCGTTTCCTTTCATGAAACACTATCAGATTCCCGTTATCGATACGGGATTATGTTATTGCTATTGCTTGTGTTTGGGAAATACAATCTATGAGCTTATTTTCAGTTGTTGCATACCAGTAATCTTGATGCCACTGATTATTGACTCAAGACCACAAATGTATCGAGGCCCTTAAAGCCATCTGAAACTTAAGAGCATATCATTCCCTCCAATTTCCTTTGCCATATGCCTTAAACTCAACATCACCAATTCAGTCATACAAAAAAAAGTTAGCCAGAGTATGATACATTTTACAGCTGAGAGGTTTTACTTGTAATATCTGTGATGTTTTGGGGGGTTTTCCTTACTAGAGGAATATTATTATACAAAATGAACATGGTTTAAGTTTCACTCACACATATGCAGATACACACCAGTATGAGTTGTTGCCATAGGGACTCAATCAGCTTGCAGTCGATGGTTTCAATGACATGAGGTGAAGGCGGCTGGAGCCTTACGACAAAACTGAGCATCTCTCATCGAGGCAGATCCACTCGACTCTATGGTCAGATAGACGCCTCATATACAAACCAAATACTCCCCTTTCATGGCACCAGAAAAAAACACACACAAATATCCTGCACTATAGACACAGTGTCTCCTGTCGGATCAAAAAAAAAAAAAAAAAAACGAAGGAAATGATCAGTGTGTTTTAGAAGACTGCAATTCAGAAATTTTTTTAGTTACTCTATATTCTTCTACTTTTGATTTAGTTACTCCTTCCCAGTTTAACACACTTGTCACTTTCTTTGTCTTTTTTTTAAAATAATAATTAGGGGCCAAGCACCGAAGGTGCGAAGGCACCTATTGTGTTCGTTGGCGTTATTAGGGGCCAAGCACCGAAGGTGCGAAGGCACCTATTGTGTTTGTTGGCGTTATTAGGGGCCAAGCACCGAAGGTGCGTAGGCACCTATTGTTTTCGTTGGCGTTATTAGGGGCCAAGCACCGAAGGTGCGTAGGACCCTATTGTTTTTGTTGGCGTTCTTATTATTATTATTATTCTTCCGACTGGGGGTCTATGGCAGCCCATAGAACCGATTGCGGGAAAGTTGTTTTGGATTGACATTCTGATAGAGGACAGTGCCAACATTAAGTACACCAATTCTGGTGTGTCTAAGACATTCCCTCTAGCGCCACCAACTGTCCAAAATTTCACTTTTATTTTGTTAATAACTTTTTAACCGTAAGCCAGAAAATTTAAATTCTTTTTTCCTCTGAATCCTTGGCTCATGCCAAGTCGAATGAACCCCAAAATTCAAAAATTGCAAGGTTCAGTTTTTTCGCTATTTTCAATTTTTCGAAATACCTACTTTTTCGAACTCGTCCTAGGCAGTTAGTCCAATTTTCACGAAAATTGGCTCAGATCATCTTCAGACCATGCTGGCAAAAAGTTATGGAATTCAAGTTGATTCGTCCAACCGTTCTCGAATAACGCTTAAAAAAATATGATGAAAAGCACGCAAAAATACACGTGAGGCTATATCTCGGCAACGGTTTGGCATATTGAGACCAAACTTGGTGTGTGTTATAATAAGCATGACCTGAGACTACCTGCAGTGTTTCGAAACAGCGCCACCTAGTGTTCAGGAGATATGAAAAATGCATATTTTGGCTTATAACTTCTGAATGGTTTGGCCAAAAATCACACAACTGGTCTCTTTAGATTCAGTGAGTCATGTTGAGTCGAATTATATAAAATTTTCCCGTGTCGGCCATTTTAGGCGTCGGCCATTTTGAATTATGTTTCAAAATGCTGTATTTTTTTAACGCATTATCGTATCATTACGAAAATAAAACAAAAATCTTCGGCCCCATGCCCTGAAGGTACTCAAAAAACTTGGAGGCAGCGCCACCTTGTGGTCAAGAGTTATAATGAAATATCACAAAAATGCTAATAACTTTTGAATACATTAGACTATTGAAATGAAAATGGTCTACATATATTCTGTGGGTGATGCCGAGAGCATTGATACCAATTCTGCGAAAATTGGCCATACTTCCTGTCCGCCATTTTGATTAATGTTGAAAACCTACTTTTTCGAACTCCTCCTAGACCGTTAGTCCGATTTTCACCAAATTTGACGTGGATCATCTTCAGACCATGCTGGCAAAAAGTTATGGATTTCGTATCGATATACGAAACGGTTCTCATTTAGCGCATCAACGAATTTGCTTGAAAGGTGCCAAAATGCATTTGAGGCTGTATCTCCACAAAGCTTTGACATATTTGCACCAAACTTTATATGTGTCATCAACACATCACACTGACAATGCCACATCAATTTGGTAACAGCGCCACCTATTGGTCAAGAGTAATAAACCATTAATTAACCATGAATAATTACACTTTAAAAAATGCTAATAACTTTTTATTGCATTAGCCTATTTGAATGAAACTGGGCTCAAAATATTCCCTGGCTTATGCCGATAACATAGATACTAAATCTGCCAGAGTAAGCTTAACTTCCGGTCCGCCATTTTGATTTATGTTGAAAACCTACTTTTTCGAACTCCTCATCAACCGTAGGTCTGATTTTCACCAAATTCGAATCAGATGATCGTCAGACTATGTTAACACAAAGTTATGGATTTTGTGTTGATAGACATAACCGTTTTCGCATAACAAAGCGACGAAGTTGAGGCACACTGACAAAATGACACTTGAGGCTGTATCTCTGGAATGCTTTGGCATATTAACACCAAACTTTGTGTGTGTCATTGAAAAGTCACACAGAGTACACCAAATTGATTTGATTACAGCATCACCTGTTGGTCAAAAGTGATAGGCCATTTAATCTTATAACTAGTGGTTGTCTTTATGATTTTTCAGCCATTTCAATTACAATCATCCTAAAATTGGTTTAATTGCTCATTTTTGCACTTCGTGTGATTCTCCATGCCATGCTTAGCTCCTACATTTGCCGTTGGAGTGCTTGGCCCCGAAATTGCTGCTTGCAGCTATTTATTCTTCCTCTTCTTCTTCCACCCCAAGTCTATGGTAGCCCATAGAACCGATTGCGGGAAAGTTGTATAATTTGGCACACTAATAGAGGACTGTCTGAACATTAACCGTAGCAAATTTGAAGTCTCTAACTCAAACTCTCTAGCGCCACCAATTGTCTAAACTTTCAAAAACTTGATGCTAATAACTCTTGAACCGTAAGCCACAAAATGAAAATTCTTTTTTCTTGTGATTCCTTGGCTCATGCCGAGTCGAATGGACACCGAAATTCAAAAATCGCAAGGTTTAGTTTTTTCGCTATCGTCAATTGTTCGTAAAACCTACTTTTTCGAACTCGTCCTAGGCCGTTGCACCGATTGTCACGAAAATTGAATCAGATAATCTTCAGACCATGCTGGCAAAAAGTTATGGAATTCAAGTTGATTTCTCAAACCGTTTCCGAATAGCTCATGAACGAATTCTTCAAAAAGCACGCAAACGTGAACGTGAGGCTATATCTCCGCAACGGTTTGGCCTATTGAGACCAATCTTGGTGGGTCTTATAACAACCATTCCCTGGGACTACCTGCAGTGTTTCGGCGCTGTGCCCCCTAGTGGTCAGGAGATATGAAAAATGCATGTTTTTGCTCATAACTTCTGAACGGTTTTGCCAAAAATCACAAAAGTGGTGTCTTTAGATTCAGTGCATCATTCCGAGCCGAATGATACCGAATTTTCCCAATTCGGCCATTTTGGGCGTCGGCCATTTTGAATTTAGTTGTAAATTGCTGTATCTTAAGAATGAAGTTCCGTATCGTTTCGCAAATAATTACAAAAATGTCCGGCTCCATGCCCTGAATGTACACAAAAAAATTGGGGGCAGCGCCACCTTGTGGTCAATAGTTATAACGATTTTTCGAAAAATGCTAATAACTTTTGCATACATTAGCCTATTGTAACAAAACTGATGTTGATAGATTCCGTGGGTCATGCCGAGAACACCGATACCCCATTTGTCAATTTTGGCAAAATTTCCTGTCCGCCATTTTGATTCATGTTGAAAACCTACTTTTTCGAACTCCTCCTAGACCGTTGCTCAGATTTTCACCAAATTTGATTTGGATCATCTTCAGACCATGCTGGCAAAAAGTTATGGAATTTGTGTCGATACACGTAACCGTTTTCAATTAGCGTACCAACGAATTTGCTGGAAAGATGCCAAACTGCATCTGAGGCTGTATCTCTGCAAAGGTTGGAGATATTTACACAAAACTTAATATGTGACATTGTCACATCACATTGACCACGCCACATCATTTTGGTCACAGCGCCACCTATTGGTCAAGAGTAATAAACCAATCAATAACCGCTAATTATTACATTTCCAATAATGCTAATAACTTTTGATTGCATTAGCCTATTATCATGAAACATGTCTCAAAATGTTCCTTGGGACATGCCGACAACATACATACCAATTATGTCATATTAAGCAAAACTTCCTGTCCGCCATTTTGATTCATGTTGAAAACCTTTTTTTTTAAACTCATCCTCAACCGTTTGTCTGATTTTCACCAAAATTGAATCAGATCATCTTCAGACTGTGCTGACAAAAAGTTATGGATTTCGTGTCAATACACGAAACCGTTTTTGTACAGCGCTGCTTCAGATGTCAGGCATCTTCACAAAATGAGTCTGAGGCTATATCTCTGCAAAGCTTTGTTGTAATTAAGCCAAACTTGTGTGTGCCATTGTCTAACATGGAGAATAGGCTCACAGACACTCACACACAGAAATGAAATGGTTCAACTATTATATGAATAATCAATAAGCATGATTACACACACACACACACACACACACACACACACACACACACAGAGAGAAGTACATGCCCACACATTTTGTTGTATGTAGATATTTGAAATAAATTATAGGTGACACACAACTCACAGAAAGACTTCTTTTCTTACATTTCTATGTCAGGTTTCATTGCATTCATATTCTGACATAATAGTAAACATTTGATATACATGTATGAATAAATTGTTGAACTTTCACTCAATGTGATCTTAAATGCTTGAACAGTAATATTAAATAATAGTAATATATATTTTTCTAGATGAATCAATCATCGAGACAATGAACTGTAATGTTTTAGTCTTTAGTGAGCCCATTAGTGGTCTTCCAGTGACATCTAGTGGTCGTAAATGCAATTTATCATACAACACTGTCTCTTTAACCTTTATAACTGTTATATGTTGTCTTAATTTCATTCCAAAGAAGCATACGCAATTTATGTATAATTTCACAGTCTGGATAATAGTACTGCACTGATTTTAAATAACCTAGATATGGCTGACAGTAAAAGAATAGAACAGAATTACAGACACACACAAACATGAAATGTTTAAACTACTATATTAATACTCAATAAGCATGCTTAAACCCACACACAGATGCACACATTTTGTTATATATATAGATCATTAAAATAAATGATGGGTGATAAAACGTATTGCAAGTCTTCTGTTTTTATGGGCTTCTATGTCATTTTTCAGGTTTCATTGCAATCATAATCTGGCATAATTATAAACATTAGATATATCTGTATGAATAAATTGGTAAACTTTGACTCAGTGTGATCTGAAATGCTTGAACAGTAATATTAAATAATAGTAATATACATTTTTTCTAGATGAATCCCTCAACAAGCCCATAAACTGTAATGTTTTAGTCTTTAGTGAGCTCATTAGTGGTCTTCCGGTGACATCTAGTGGTTATAATTGCAATTTTTTATTCAACACTGGGTTTTGAAGCTTTATAAATATTACAGTGTTCTTTTTTACCTAATCTCTGTTAAATTTTGCATGATTGTTTAGAAAAAATACAGATCTAATGCATGTGTGATTATATTACCCCTTTTTTTTTTGCAGTTTAATGCCATTCACAACAGAAATCTTTTGTTTTTTAGGCCATTTTAACTGTTATAGCACCAGCTATTTTCTGATCTTAATGAAACTTTGCATGCTTGGTGGGTCATCTTTCACATGTTATAACCAAGTTTCATAAAGTTTTGAGTTTTTGTTTCAGTTTTATAGGCTTTAGGTTACATGTGGCCACGGCCCTTTCCTAAATGACCTCTTATAGCTAACCAAAGGACAAAATGCTACATATTTTTGAAAATTATTGATCTAGAGAGTCCAGAGAATATTATTGCAGTGGTTTGATCAAGACTGAACAAAAAACCAGGTGACCCAAAACATTCAAATTCGTGGACCAATTTTACGAAAAAGGCTATAACTCGGGAACAAAATGAGATATCTTCACCAAACTCAGAACTCATATGCATGAACAAAAACTTTAGTCAAATTATTATTTTTTTTCCATATCTGCCACTTGGTGGCGCTACAGGATGAAAAAAAATCAAATGGCTATAACTAAGCAACCGTTGATCCAATCAACTTGAAAATTGATATGGCCCAATGTGGCACAAGTGCTCTATGAGGAATTTCACTTATCTTAAAAAACATGGCCGCCATTGGCCAAACAACTTTAAGCACCTATTTGACAAGGTTAATGGAAGTCGATCGGAACGAAACTCGGTGGGCATGTTCGACTCATTGCCCTAAAGGTCTGTAAGTATTTTGAAAGAAATTGCCCACAACATTGTCACCTCCCACAGAACACAACAAAGCGATTTGATTACAGCGCCACCTATTTTCCAAAAATGATAATGCATCATTTTACTGGAGTTTTACTGGCTGTTTCAATTACACTCTTCCAATAATTGCTTTTCTTACTCGTTGCATTTGGTCTGATGCTCCATGCCATGCTTAGCTCCTCGCTGTGGAACTTTTATTAACGATTTTCAGCCATTTCAATTACAATCATGCAATTATTAATTTCATTATTCATTGTTGCATTTGGTCTGATGCTACATATGCTTAGCTCCTGATGTTGCCGCTGGAATGCTTGGCCCCGTGATTGCTGCTTGCAGCTATATTTAGGGGCCAAGCACCGAAGGTGCGAGGCACCTATTGTTTCCGTTGGCGTTATTATTATTCTGCTTCTTCTTCTTCTTCTTCTTCTTCTTCCGCCGCAAGTCTATGGCAGCCCATAGAACCGATTGCGGGAAAGTTGTATAATTTGGCACACTGATAGAGGACAGTCCCAACATTAACTATAGCAAATTTTAAGTCTCTATCTCCAACTCTCTAGCGCCACCACTTGTCCAAACTTTCAATGTTTATATGCTAATAACTTTTGAACCGTTAGCCAGAAAATGGAAATTCTTTTTTCCTCTGAATCCTTGGCTTAAGCCAAGTCGAATGAATCCCGAAATTCAAAAATCGCAAGGTTTAGTTTTTTCGCTATTTTCAATTTTTCGAAAAACCTACTTTTTCGAACTCGTCCTAGACGGTTAGTCCGATTTTCACAAAAATTGGCTCAGATCATCTTCAGATCATGCTGGCAAAAAGTTATGGAATTCAAGTTGATTCGTCCAACCGTTGTCGAATGACACGTGAACAAATTTGACGAAAAGCACGCAAAAATGCATGTAAGGCTATATCTCGGCAACGGTTTGGCATATTGAGACCAAACTTGGTGTGTGTTATAATAACCATGACCTGAGACTACCTGCATTGTTTCGACACAGCGCCCCCTAGTGGTCAGGAGATATGAAAAATGCATATTTTGGCTTATAACTTCTGAATGGTTTGGTCAAAAATCACAAAACTGGTCTCTTTAGATTCAGTGCGTCATGTCGAGTCGATTGATATAAAATTTTCCCGTGTCGGCCATTTTAGGCGTCGGCCATTTTGAATTATGTTTTAAAATGCTGTATTTTTTGAACGCAGCATCGTATCGTTACGAAAATAATTACAAAAATATTCGGCTCCATGCCCTGAAGGTACTCAAAAAGTTTGGTGGCAGCGCCACCTTGTGGCCAAGAGTTATAATGAAATATCACATAAATGCTAATAACTTTTGAATAAATTAGACTATTAAAATTAAAATGGTCTCCCTATATTCTGTGGGTCATGCCGAGAGCATTGATTCCAATTATGGCGAAAATTGGCCATACTTCCTGTCCGCCATTTTGATTAATGTTGAAAACCTACTTTTTCGAACTCCTCCTAGACCGTTAGTCCGATTTTCACCAAATTTGACGTGAATCATCTTCAGACCATGCTGGCAAAAAGTTATGGATTTGGTGTCGATATACGAAACGGTTCTCATTTAGCGCATCAACGAATTTGCTGGAAGGGTGCCAAAATGCATTTGAGGCTGTATCTCTGCAACGCTTTGACATATTTGCACCAAACTTTCTATGTGTCATCGTCACCTCACACTGACCATGCAACATAAATTTGGTAACAGCGCCACCTATTGGTCAAGAGTAATAAACCATTCATTAACCATGTATAATTACACTTTAATAAATGCTAATAACTTTTTATTGCATTAGCCTATTTGAATGAAAATGGGCTCAAAATATTCCCTGGCTTTAT